>NC_136730.1:937500-950000 GCF_936440315.1 Barbus barbus
TTTCGTTTAAGCGAACGCACAGTGACTGCCAAATTTAAAATGGAAATGCAAAGTCCGTTTGCATCTGTGTTTGCCATATCTTACGAGTATTGACCCAGCCATATTTAAATAGCAATTTCAATTACCACGTCTGCTTTTTCACTTTCTCAGCGTCGCGTATGTAGCCAGCCAAAACTCAAATGGAATCGCAATTCCCTTTGTATTTCCATTTCCATTTCTTATGCCTGGAGTTATCGTGTGCATGGGGAATGAATTGGTGAGAGGTTACTAAAATTTTAACTCAGCATGTATTCACAGCAACTAAAACTTCGGGCAGGCGACTCTGGCTAGAGTGTAGAGAGGCCTGGTTATCTTACATATAGCTATACTGTGTTCGTTTGTGTTTTTTTTTTTTACTGTGAGCATAAAACTCCCATGCACATATACTTAGCCACTATAACCCTTATTTACAAAAATTAACTAAAATCACACCAATCACATTTCAATCGCACACACTCAAATATCAGACCACAATGATTGAATGCTATACTCAAATGTATTTATATTGTTTTTTCAGAACTAGGTGAGATAACCTTTTAACATGTCCTCATGTTCCAAATGAAATGACAATGAACAATACCCCGGGGTTTTTTTTCACTTGTATGTCTCAGTTCTTTCTTTTGTGGTACCACAACGTTGGCGCGCTTGTTGGAGCTCAGTTGAAACCTTTCAATTAATATTGTCTGTACTCACGATTCCTTGGTAACAGAAAGATTATAGTGACCGTCTATCCAAACCGTTCCGCCCAATGGTGAGATACGCAATGAGGAAACCCGTCCTGAAGCTCCGTCCGTCCATGTGCAACGCGACACCTCCGGCCTACGCTCGAATCCTGAGCACATCTATTGCAGCAACATGGGTGGCAGCATCTGACGCACACTAGCCAAAAGTTCACAAAATCGAATGAGCTTAACTATATCTTGTCCAAAAAAATGTCAATTTCATTTTAGTTCACAATGTCCATACTCACTCAGAGACTCGATGGCAAAGTGGATTTCTGGCTATGTAGTAGCAGTTCGCACATGGCTATGGTGTTAATTTCACTTCAGTAGAATCTCCGTGACCCTTTAACTAGCTCCAAAACAAAACTCACCCTCCCGTTTTAACAGGGTTACACACTGACAAAAACCAAGAAAAAAAAAAATCCCCCCCCTAGCTCTTAACTTCGATGACCAGTAATATCAATCATATAGAACTTAGAACTAACTTTAGCTTGTAACTGTCTCTCCGGTTCTTTTTTTCCGTCACTCTTTTTTTTTTTTAGTCCCGCCCCTCAACAACCTGATAGGTTGCCCAATTTCTCTCTGGATGGCACTGATTGGATAACAAACAAAACTGACACCTGGACACCCAATACAAAATAAAATGACAGAGGGTTCAAAGGTTACTCACAACAGAGGATATTTCAACACCTCCACTTTATAACTGCATTAACACATATTAATACAAAAATGTATTACACACCAGGGACAATTGAACTGGCCCACATTTCAGGATATATTGTATTTCTGTTAAACGAACCCAAAATAAACAATACATAAATTTAGCAGGGTGCTACATTCTCCCCCCACAAAAAAAAAAATGTCATGCCCTCATGACATGTCTAACACCATAAATCACATTCAAGAAAATAAACACATTTTCTTAAAAGATTGTGTTAGGAAAATTATTAACATTCCCCTTAACCTATCCACTTGTAAAAATAACTTTTATATCTCTTAATAGGAGATAGGGCTAAAGAATCTTTCTGGTCCCTAATCTCAACTACGGTAGCACTATGTGTACCAACTGCCACTGACGTTGGGGTCCCTAGAAAGTCATAAGTTAGTCTGGTTGGAGCTTTCTTTAGCCTTTGAGGTCGAGTTGTCATGTCAGGGCTTTCTGTTATACCGTTTAGTCTCTCAGCTATTTCGTCTGACGTCTGTATTTCAGTGTCTCTTTCTCGTTCCACAATTTCGGCAGTCACATTCGGTACCAAATGGTCATCCTCCTCCACTGCGGCAGGTTCTTCAGCTGTCTCATCCATTTCTGAGTTACTTGTCAAAACAGCCAGATCCAAATCCAGATTAAAAGGCTCACAGTGATCAATGTTTTGAGGTTCTAATCCTAGTAACTCTTGTGGTACATAATAGTCATGCCATACACCCATCTCATCATCTTCGGAGTCAGATGCTACCTCCGTCTTACCCTGTTCAGGCGCTGATAAGCAAGAAGTATCATGGTTCTCTTTTCTTTTTGCTTTGAGCCGTCTGCTGGCTCTCCTGCGTTTCAGGGGCTCCTTGTTCATCTCAGGCCGCAGCTGAACTTCCCGTCCGATCGGCAAAATGTGATTGCGGTGCAGTATCTTTTCAGAGCCATGTCCACTCTCTGGCTTCAGTTTGAACACGGGCAAACCAGGCAGTTGACTCTCCACAATGTAAGGAGTATCTTTCCAACGATCAGCAAGCTTGTGCTTCCCTTGTAAACCAAGGTTTCGGATCAAGACCCTGTCCCCGGAATCTAATGGACAGAAACGAACTCTTTGATCATAGCGTTGCTTGTTCCCTTCATTTTTCTTCTCTGCCATCCTCCCAGCCAACCGATACGCAGCTTGAAGCTCCCGTTTCATGTTTTTGACATACCTCAAGTAGGATTTTGTGGAGGTGCCATCACTTGAGACCCCAAATGTCACGTCTACCGGCAGCCTGGCCTCTCGTCCAAACATTAGAAAATATGGAGAATAGCCTGTTGACTCATTCACTGTGCAATTGTACGCATGTACAAGATGGCTGAGGTGTTTACTCCATTTACTTTTGTCTTGTGTTTCCAAAGTTCCAAGCATGTCAAGAAGAGTTCTGTTAAAACGCTCAGGCTGTGGATCACCCTGAGGGTGGTAGGGAGTGGTCCTGGATTTCTTTATCCCAAGCATGCTCAACAGTTCATGGATAAGACGACTCTCAAAATCCCTGCCCTGATCTGAGTGCACCCTTCTTGGCAAACCATAGTGGACAAAATACTGTTCCCACAGAACCTTAGCGACAGTCGATGCCTTTTGATCTTTAGTTGCAAAAGCTTGAGCATATCTCGTGTAATGATCTGTAACTACGAGCACATTGCAGATATTTCTGGAGTCAGGCTCAATCGTCAGAAAATCCATACAGACGAGATCCATCGGTCCATCACTGTTAAGATGTGACAACTCAGCAACTCTTTTAGGCAGCGTCTTCCTCTGAATACACCTCGGACAGCTCTTGCAGTACCGTTCAACCTGAACTTTCATGCGAGGCCAGTAAAACCTCTCTCGTATCAGGCCGTACGTCTTGTCAACCCCCAAATGGCCCGATTGATCATGCAACGACTGGAGCACAGTTGTTCTGAACTCTTGTGGGAGCAACAGCTGCTGCCGAGCTGGTTTGTTCGGTGGATGACTCATTCTATATAACACAGAGTCTTTGACCATTAGCTTATCCCACTCTTTTAACAACAATGACACATCAGGATGTTTCTCTTTGTTGGCGTGGTTGGCACTTTTCTGAATGATAGCACGCCACACTTCTCCAATGCATGGGTCTTTCTGCTGAGAATTTGAGATGTCTGTTGTGCTCAATTTGGGCAACTGCTGAGTGTTCAGAAAGGACAAGTTGCAATAGGCTCTGGGCACCGCACCTTTGGATGAGCCCATGAGATCTACAGCTCTGCACCGGCAACAGTGAGGTACTCTGATTTTGGACATGTGACAGACAGCTTGGACTGTGGTGGCAAGCAGTGTTTCCTTCTCATGTGAAGCATTTTGATTTGCATGAGGACGGCGTGACAATGCATCCGCATCCACGTTCTGTTTTCCAGGCCGATACTTCAGACTAAAATCATATGTTGACAATTCCGCCAACCATCGATGCCCTGTTGCGTCCAATTTAGCTGTAGTTAAGACATATGTTAAGGGATTGTTATCAGTGTGGATCTCAAACTTGACTCCATAGAGGTAATCATGCAACTTGTTGACAACAGCCCATTTTAACGCCAGAAATTCGAGCTTATGCGTGGGATAATTCTTTTCTGCTGGAGAGAGGCTTCTGCTGACAAAAGCAACTGGACGCAAACCTTCTCCCTGATCCTGATAGAGGACACCTCCCAATCCTTCTCGGCTCGCATCAACATGCAGCACATATGACAGTGTTGGGTTGGCGATTGCCAGCACAGGCGCCTCTGTAAGACTTCTCTTTAAAGCCTCAAAAGCTTTCTCACAGTCTTTATCCCACCTAGTCCCAAATGTCTCAGAAGGATGGTACCAATCTTTTGTTGCTGTGCCTGCTTGTGCTTTCCTCTGCCCTTTCATGTCTTTATTTTTCTTTGCCCCTTTCCCTGTCTTTCCAGCCACAATGCAGCCCTGAAGCAGCTGGTTGAGTGGATAACAGACTCGGGAGAAATCCTTTACAAAACGTCTGTAATATCCACAGAAGCCAAGGAAGGAACGAAGAGCAGTGATGTTTTCTGGGCGTGGCCATGATTTCACAGCCTCAATCTTTGCAGGGTCCGTAGCAATGCCATTTCTAGACACAATGTGGCCAAGGTAGGTGACAGAGGGGCAGCAGAACTGACATTTATCCAACGATATCTTTAATCCTTCCTCCTTCAATCTGTCGAGGACTTTAAGAAGACGCTGCTCGTGTTCCTCTAATGTTCGACCAAAAATGATCACATCATCCAGATACACCAGCACTTCCAGTAGGTTCATATCACCAACAGTCCTTTCCATAATTCGTTGAAATGTGGCCGGAGCCCCACAAATCCCCTGTGGCATCCGCTCAAACTGATAAAATCCTGCTGGGCAAGTGAAAGCGGTCTTTTCTTTATCAACAGCAGCTAAAGGGATCTGATAATAGCCGCTTCTGAGGTCAAGCACACTGAACCACTGGCTACCACCCAGGCAGGATAAAGCATCTTCCACACGAGGGACTGTATACTGGTCCGTAATCGTTCTCCTGTTTAACGTCCTATAGTCCACACACATTCGTATGGTGCCGTTTTTCTTGCGAACCACAACTATTGGGGAAGCATAGGGGCTTCTGGATTCTGAAATGATTCCAGCCTCTTTGAGATCATTCAGATGCTTCCTCACATCCTCCAAATCACCCGGTGGTAAACGTCTAGAACGTTCTCTGAAAGGTCTATCATCTGTCACCCGAATGCTGTGTTGTGCACTCTTTGCACAGCCCACATCAAACTCACTGCAGGAGAAAACCTCTTTTCTCTCCATCATCTTTTGACACAATCGCTCCTTCCACTCAGGTGGCACAGAAGAATCACCAAAGTTGAAAGAGGACGGGGACAATTGAGGTGTTGACAGCTTAGGACCCTCCTTATCCAGAACTGTATTTATTACATCTACAGGGAATAGATGAGCAATAGGAACTCCACGTTTTAATGTCACATTATGACTGGACACATTTCTCATGGTGACTGTGATGCGACAACAGTGGACAGCAGGGGACTTTTCAACAACCGGCATGACCAGAAGCTCTTCAGGAAAACAATCCTCCTCCGGACGGTCTATAAGAACAGCTTGGCTAGAGAGACCTCCAGGAAACTTTGGAATACCAACAACAGTTGCAACGCCGCCAGGTGGCAGAGTGAAAGGCTTGTCTCGTGTGAACCAGACTGTTCCCTTTTTTTCCTCAGCTGTGTCGTCAGGAGTTTCCTGAAACTTTTCATAAGCTTCTTTTATTACTGGATGAACAGACAAGGTGTTAAGAAAATGATCTCCTCCGTGTGTTTTGCATGAATGGAACAGTCTTCGAACTATAGAGGTGTTTGTGCCGACCACAATGGAAACATCCCCTTTCATGACCGGATCTGGACACACAAGCACAAGTGTTTCTACGGTCTCAGCTACTCCCACTACATCTCCAGTAAACTCAAGCTTTAAGCACATATACCCATTATATGGATACTCCTTTGCACTGAGGCCCCAAATCTCCAGGCACTCAATAGGGGTCAAAGGCAGGTGCTTCAGATACTTGTCATAAAAGGAGCGATACAGTAGGGTAACTTGAGACCCGCTATCAAGTAAAGCTTTGGCGTAAATGCCCTCAATTTGTACTGAGACAATAGAGCTAGGTCCAACTAAACCCTCTGGCAAGTTAGCCTTCTTTTCTGGTAGCGTGTCACACCGTGTGGAACGTATCTTCTCCGGAGCGTCAGGCCGTTCCTCTACTGAGCCCCAGGAAAGTTTCCCGTCGGCTGTTTTATTTTCAAGAGACGCTTGTTCACTTTTCTGAGATTTTCCGTGTTTTGACACTCCCGCTGGAAATTACCATCTTCACCACATCTGTAGCAAAAGACATCAGCACGATACTGAGGTTTAGGAGCCCTCTCCTTCACACGTGCATATGAGTTCCCAGTAGTTTTCTGGCTGGGGTTCTGATCTACCTGCTGTGCCACACTTGCTGATGCAGTCACAGAGGCAGAAAGGAGGCGTGCAACATCAGTCTTGAGACCTTGAAATTCTTTCCTTAGACTCTCTATTGCAGGATCTTTCTCTGCTACATCAGGGACTGGTGCAGGCTCTGACAGTACATGTACAACTGAGGCTGTAGCACACTCTGCACGTCTACCAATAGTTAAAGACGCACCCTTCTTTACAATCGGTCTTTCAAGGATCATCTCCTCTTCTTCTCTTACATCCCGAAGCAAATCAGTAAAGCTGGGAGGAGGCTTGAGTTTGTAAGTCAGTCTTATGCGAAGGGCAACAATGTCATGAGGCAGAGAGCCTCTAGCAACTTGATCAATGCGCGCTCGGTTCATGTCAATCACGCCAATTCCACCTTTACGATGGACTGCATGCAATAATTTGTCTAATCTGAGTAAGTAGGCTGATAATTTCTCACCGTCTTGCTGGAATGTATTACGAAACCTTACCATGAGATCAGCTGCACTGTCTGTAGTTCCAAAAGCTGTTTCAAGGACTTTAAAGTAGTCATTGGCAGTGGCCTGGGGATTAGTGACTCTCAAACCTCGGACAATATCTGCTGCTGGCCCTTTAAGACTCTCAGCTACTCTCTGTCTCTTGACAACATCAGAACATTGCCACTCGTCCAACATGTGGGTGGTCTGTTCTGCCCAAGCGTCATACTCCTCTTCTCCATGTGGAGTGGGTTTCATACCTGAGAATATGCGTAGCTTGCGATAGCCCGGTCCATCTACAGGCGTGGCTTGACATTTTTCAACTAGTGAGGAGATAGCATTCACCAGCTTTGTGTTCAGGTCTGGAGCGGTGGGTGGAGCAGAAACAGAGGTAAGTAAGCCTGTGACATCAGCTAGGGTCTTCCCTTCATTTGCTAAGAATGACAGCAACTTGGACTGGAAGTCTCCATTACCAGTTACAGGAACACTCTGGGTCTCAGTAACATTCACTATCCAAGGTCCAAACTCATCTCCCGCTAGTAACTGTTCAGGTATGTCAGTCTTAGTCATATCATTAATAGTTTCGACTAAAACTAACTGGCTTTTACTGAAGTGTTCTACACACCATCCTCTTATTTTACAGTGACCAAAAACTTCAGCCTCATCCAGTACCTTATACATAGTCTCATCAGTAACACCAAGAGAAACCTTACTAAGCACAAATGCTTTCTTTGCATCAATACCTTTGTCTTTGCACCATTTGACAATCTGTTCTGACTCCATGTTATATTAGTTTTACATACACAAGATCAAAACAAAAGGATTAAACACCCATAAGTGACTATAGGGCTATTAAGCTACCTCATTTAACATTGACTTTTTAAAAAAAAAGTATTTACCTGCTCACAAAAACAAACAACAGTAAACAACAATCCCGGAACGAGCCCCCACGTGTAACCCCCCTACCCAGTTCCATTTTTTTCTTTTGTGTAAGGAGTTATCGTGTGCATGGGGAATGAATTGGTGAGAGGTTACTAAAATTTTAACTCAGCATGTATTCACAGCAACTAAAACTTCGGGCAGGCGACTCTGGCTAGAGTGTAGAGAGGCCTGGTTATCTTACATATAGCTATACTGTGTTCGTTTGTGTTTTTTTTTTTTACTGTGAGCATAAAACTCCCATGCACATATACTTAGCCACTATAACCCTTATTTACAAAAATTAACTAAAATCACACCAATCACATTTCAATCGCACACACTCAAATATCAGACCACAATGATTGAATGCTATACTCAAATGTATTTATATTGTTTTTTCAGAACTAGGTGAGATAACCTTTTAACATGTCCTCATGTTCCAAATGAAATGACAATGAACAATACCCCGGGGTTTTTTTTCACTTGTATGTCTCAGTTCTTTCTTTTGTGGTACCACAACGTTGGCGCGCTTGTTGGAGCTCAGTTGAAACCTTTCAATTAATATTGTCTGTACTCACGATTCCTTGGTAACAGAAAGATTATAGTGACCGTCTATCCAAACCGTTCCGCCCAATGGTGAGATACGCAATGAGGAAACCCGTCCTGAAGCTCCGTCCGTCCATGTGCAACGCGACACCTCCGGCCTACGCTCGAATCCTGAGCACATCTATTGCAGCAACATGGGTGGCAGCATCTGACGCACACTAGCCAAAAGTTCACAAAATCGAATGAGCTTAACTATATCTTGTCCAAAAAAATGTCAATTTCATTTTAGTTCACAATGTCCATACTCACTCAGAGACTCGATGGCAAAGTGGATTTCTGGCTATGTAGTAGCAGTTCGCACATGGCTATGGTGTTAATTTCACTTCAGTAGAATCTCCGTGACCCTTTAACTAGCTCCAAAACAAAACTCACCCTCCCGTTTTAACAGGGTTACACACTGACAAAAACCAAGAAAAAAAAAAATCCCCCCCTAGCTCTTAACTTCGATGACCAGTAATATCAATCATATAGAACTTAGAACTAACTTTAGCTTGTAACTGTCTCTCCGGTTCTTTTTTTCCGTCACTCTTTTTTTTTTTTTTAGTCCCGCCCCTCAACAACCCGATAGGTTGCCCAATTTCTCTCTGGATGGCACTGATTGGATAACAAACAAAACTGACACCTGGACACCCAATACAAAATAAAATGACAGAGGGTTCAAAGGTTACTCACAACAGAGGATATTTCAACACCTCCACTTTATAACTGCATTAACACATATTAATACAAAAATGTATTACACACCAGGGACAATTGAACTGGCCCACATTTCAGGATATATTGTATTTCTGTTAAACGAACCCAAAATAAACAATACATAAATTTAGCAGGGTGCTACACATACATTACAATAGTCTAACCTTGAGGTCATAAACGCAGCAATTCAGTATTTGATGCAATAAATTTTAGGTTTTACTATCCTTGTGGGGACATTTGGTCAAGTTCAAGTTCAAGTTGAGCTTTATTGTCATTCCGCTACATGTGGGGACATGCAGTGGAACGAAATGTCGTGTCTCGCAGGTCCACGGTGCTACATAAATACAGACATACAACAATGAAGTAAAAAAACACTATAAACCTATACACTACTAACAGATTTAACTATAAGTATACTATATATAAGTATTTACCCTATACAAACTAAAAGGATAAAAAATACAACTATACGAATGCTTCACATAAATATTACCCTATACAAACTAAAAAATACACACACACACTTTCTCTCACTCTCTTTCTCTCTCACACACACATATACACTCGTTAGCTGACATTACTCTCGCTCTTGAAGCAGTTCACTTTGTTCAGGTTGTCGTTTATGTGGTTAATGCTGATGCAGTGTGTGATCTGAGTGTGTGTGTGTGTGTGTCGTGAGCGAGCGTCAGGCAGACAGTGTGGTGTGTGTGTGTGTGTGTGTGTGTGTGTGTGTGTGTGAGAGTGTGTTTGTGTTTTGTCTGGTCGGCTCATCTGCTCAGTTTGGCTCTGTTATGTGTTGATGCTGCACAGACCCAAGCTGTTTAGAGATGCGATGACATTCCTTGCAGACATCATGAGACAGACACACACACGTCAGAGCGGGCCAGACACAAACTCATGCCGAGAGCTGTGTGTGTGTGAGATGTTCAGATCTGCAGACTGATGCTCCATCAGAACCACACACACACTTCACTGCACAGCTTCTGCTCTGGCAAAACTTAATTCCTGCTTCATGCAGATCATCTGAACATTGAGCAGTTAGACTAAATTCATCAGAAAATTGATCACCTGCATCTTTTTCATGACTGCTTATTCAATCAGAATGACACAAATATAATTAAAATCAAGTAAGATTTCTAAATAATCGCATGTCTTTGAGATGATAATAACTGGACATTGATGAAGCACACACACACACACACACACACAGACAGACAGACCCACACACACACATTAGAATCTTCACGTTCTTGAGAAATGAAGCGTGGTGGATCTCAGCTGCATCTGTTTACTGAATGAGTGTGAAATGTGTTTGTTACATTACAGCAGCTGAAACATGATGAAAGAAAGCAGTAAAACATTACAGTCAGCACTGAATAGAGTTTATTAGTGGAACTCAACCTTTCATGGTTGCCAAGGAACAGCTAATGTTGTTTATGGAAATAAACTTTACATAAAACATTCGCTTTCTTTCTAATAATCATTCTAATGTTTTTATTTTTGTGTCAATCATTCAGAGAGACTATATATTTCATAAAGAAAAGTGTTTTGTCAGGAATAGAATATCTAAGAAAAGAATATAATTTTGTTCAAGTATGTATTCATCACACAGTAGCAGTGTTTGCTGCACTGCCTAAAGTTTATCATGTTGTAATTTGACTTCCACTGAAACATCATAGTTTTGTATTATTTGTTTTAACTACAGTGCATTAAAAACAACTTCAGTAAATGAGACAGTAATGAGAATTTAATGAGAATCATTACTGTGAATTAAGACAAATTACAAGAAGAAAATGTCCCGATGCATCACAGTCCATGAGATGTTCAGTGTGTTTAACTGGCAAGAAAATAATGCTAAAATCATATATGCACATGAAGAACATGTGAGTGAACGTGAAGTCCACACACATTCAGCTGTTCTCTGTATTTTCAGAATAAGCAGCGGTTTGGATCAGAGATGTGCTGATGAAGAGCGTTTAGCTCGACTCTCTGCAGCAGGTGCACTGTCTTCAGTGTGCTTCTGCTCTCAGACTGTTAATCACACACGGCCTCGACCCGAGCTGTAATTACCGTCACAGCGTGCCATCAGATGAGAGCGTGACATTGCTGCGGTCAGGGGTCTGGACCTGTCTCTGAGCCGGACTGAGCATGTTTGAGTGGATGGATTACTGATGTGTGAAAGGGAAGAGTCTGCGGCTCATTACAGAGTCCTTTCACGTTAAAGCGCTTCGCTTCCATGAAGTCTGTGTCGTTTACATGCAGCTGAAGCAGAGGAAATCACCTCTGCACATCTGGAAAGGTCTGACTCAGTAGCCAGAAATAATACTGTAATGCATGTGACCTGATGTAGCTCCGCCCCTTTCAGTGCTACACTCGTTGTCTTCTGTCTTCCGTTTGTATGTCCACAGCGTGAACATAAGATCATACACGTTTATAAATGAACCGCTCTTTTAAAATCTTCCCCGTCTACTGACATTTGTTATGACATCTGCTTTGAACATTACACCGTTTGTGATAACTTCTGTTAACTCTACAGTAAGTAAATGCACGTCAGCAGCTGATTACACTGGTTTTCAGCAGTGATGTTATAGAGCTGCCACACAAACCTAATTCAAAGACAGAATCCTAAACATGACTGCACACTTGTTTCTCTGACTCGTAAGGTCTACAGCATAAGGTCTACTGCTGTTGCCAGGGTGTTGCTATGCAGCTGCTAAGGTGTTGTGGGTGTTTGAGTGTGTTGTGGGTGTTTGAGTGTGTTGTGGGTGTTTTATTGTGTTGTGGGTGTTTTATTGTGTTGTGGGTGTTTTAGCGTGTTGTGGATGTTTTGGGGTGTTCTAGCATGTTGTGGATGTTTTAGTGTGTTGTGGGTGTTTTAGTGTGTTGTGGGTGTTTTAGTGTGTTGTGGGTGTTTTAGTGTGTTGTGGGTGTTTTATTGTGTTCTGGGTGTTTTAGTGTGTTGTGGGTGTTTTATTGTGCTCTGGGTGTTTTAGCGTGTTCAGTGGCTGTTTTGGGTGTTTTAGCATGTTCAGTGGGTGTTTTAGTGTGTTGTGGGTGTTTGAGTGTGTTGTGGGTGTTTGAGTGTGTTGTGGGTGTTTTAGTGTGTTGTGGGTGTTTGAGTGTGTTGTGGGTGTTTGAGTGTGTTGTGCGTGTTTTAGTGTGTTGTGGGTGTTTGAGTGTGTTGTGGGTGTTTTAGTGTGTTGTGGGTGTTTGAGTGTGTTGTGGGTGTTTTAGTGTGTTGTGGGTGTTTGAGTGTGTTGTGGGTGTTTGAGTGTGTTGTGGGTGTTTTATTGTGTTGTGGGTGTTTTATTGTGTTGTGGGTGTTTTAGCGTGTTGTGGATGTTTTGGGGTGTTCT
>NC_136730.1:955000-1070000 GCF_936440315.1 Barbus barbus
ACACACACACACACACACACACTGTTGGCACTTCAGCTGTTTGTTCTCATTAATATGCAGCACACTCTCAGTGTCACTCATCAGGATGGACCGCCCACTTCTCTCTCCTGACCAATCACACATGTTCACATATATAAACTGCAATTCAAAAGTTTGGATTTTTTTTTTTTTATTAGAAATTAATACCCTGCAAGGACACATTAAATTGATCAAAAGTGACAGTAAAGACATTCATAATGTTACAAAACTTTTCTATTTCACATAAATGTTTGTTTCATATTTTTTTACTGTATTTTGATCTAATAAATACAGCCTTGGTGAGCAGAAGAGTCATTCAGAAACATTAACAAATCTTACTGACCCCAAACTCTTGAACAGTAGTGTGTGTTTATATGTGTGTTATATTTTCGATTTATTCATGAGCAGAGAATTAACATAAAGACAGAGTTCAGAAGTCTTCAGCACACAGCTGTGTCCATCCATCAGGAACATCTGATCACTCAGATATGTGTGTAATGACACCGATTCTTCTAGTCAGATCTGCATTAATTAACATGCCACACTTTACACTTGCCAAATTTTACAGTTCCATTCCTTTCTGTTTTTAAGACCGATCATAAATCATGAGTTTAATGGTGATAATTTAGTTCTGCTGACCTGATTCTTGCACTCCAGTCTAATGATGAACACATTACCCATGATTCTCTGGTGTCTGTGTCTCATTCAGCCATTTTTCAGTCCTGTCCTCCGTCACATCCCCAAAAACACACACACAGGAATGAACGAAACGCCGTCAGCTCCTGAAATCCAGTGGAGCAAAAAGACAAATGTTTCCCTCTGAAATGAAAATTGATTTTCCCAGCGGTCACGGGTCCCTAATCAACGCTCCGACATCCTGTTCTGATAACGGCCCCGGGGCCATTAGAGCCACGGCGCTGTCGAGAAACAGAACGAACGCTAGTCAGGCGGAAGTTCAGCTCGTCATCTCCTTGGCTTCATCTCCGTCTCTTTGTCTTTGTCTCATTCTTCTATATCAGACTCTCTCCAGAGACGCAGGAGAAGAATGAAGCAAAACTAGGTGACCTGGTTTTCCGTGTCTAACTCCTTGGTGAAGCCGCTGTGGTTCCGGTCAGTTAAAGCTTCTGTCACGTCAGAGCTCAGGTGATCCAGGCGTGTTCATCTCATAACGTGCGGGCGGTCACTTGCTGTCGGTTTCTGTTTCTTTGCACAGATTGTCACTGCAGATGCGTTTAAAGAGACGCTCATATCTGTGGAGATGATGCTGTACTTCAGTAAATTATACTCCGACAGCAGAGCTTCACTCACTAACTGCCAGTACTGACTCTATCAGAGATGCATCAAAACGTTTGGAATAATTAAGATTTAGTTCCTGTCATCTGTTCACCAAGGCTGCATTTATTTGATCAAAAATACAGTAAAAATTGTGAAATATTATTATTACTATGTGAATGTGTTAAACATATGTTAAATATGTTAATGTTAAACTGTAATTGATTTCTGTGATCAAAGCTGAATTTTCAGCAACATTACTCCAGTCTTCAGTGTCACATGATCAGAAATGAATAGTAGGGATGCATTAAACTGATCAAAAGTGCCAGTAAAGACACTTATAATTTGAGTACATTTCTATTTCAAATAAATGCTGTTCTTTTGAACTTTCTATTCATCTGTCAATCCTGAAAAATAAAACGTATCATGGTTTGCACATTTTAACCTATTTTCACAAAGAAAACAGCTATTTTAAAAATTGTAATTTACTGTTTTTACTGTATTTTTGATCAGACAAATGCAGCCTTGGTGAGCAGAAGAGACTTCTTTCTAAACCATGAAAAAAATCCTAATTATTACAAATTTTGACTGGTGTTTTATATATATACTGTAAGTGTGGCTGTGTTCAGTCTCTGCAGCAGAAGCTGAAGTATGAAAGCGTGTGTGTGTGTGTGTGTGTGTGTGTCTGTCTGTCTGTGTGTGTGTGTGTGTGTGTCTGTCTGTCTGTCTGTCTGTGTGTGTGTGTGTGTGAGTGTGTGTGTGTTTATATGGTTTATGAGGACACAAATTTGTATAATAACATGGGTATGACAGAGGTATTACAATATGAAGGTGGTTTATGAGGACACTGCCTATGTCCCCGTAATTCAAAAGGCTTAAAAAACATACTAAATGGTGTTTTTTTGAAAATCTAAAAATGCACAAAGTCTCCTGTGAGGGCTAAGTTTAGGTGTAGGGTTGGTGTAGGGCAATAGCACACACAGTTTGTTCAGTATAAAAACCATTACGCCTATGGAGAGTCCCCATAAACCACAAAAACCAACGTGTGTGTGTGTGTGTGTTTATATGTGTGTGTGTGTGTGTGTGACCTGCGGGTCTCGGCGGCTGCGGTGGATCAGGTGTGCTGTAATCACTGCAGCAGATGCCGCCGCTCGCCCTTTATAACCGACTGACTGACCTCAAACCTCCAACCGCACGACCATACGGACTCAAACGAACCCACACCAGCAGCCAAACGCTCCATTACATGCTCTTCACCGGAGACACTGCCGACAGACAGAGACTCCATCAGTTTGAGCTTCTCAGGATCTTAACAATGCAGTTTGACCGTATTTGTAGAGGCTTAGAACTGGAATGACTTGAGTAAATGATTCTGAGGTGATCTATCCCTTTAACCCTAAAAAACTGCTGGATAAAAGGCCTTGAAATGATCAACATGATCAAACTGCTGTTAACCCTGTTTCACTCAGTCTCCTCATCTCTGTCGTCTGATTGATATTTAGAGTGTTTTATCCAGTAAAAGCTCTTTTAGTGTAATTGTAGAAACGCTTCTCGTGTATTTCTGCTGTCAAATCTTCTCTGATTTTCTCTGAAACGGGAACCCAGCAAGCCTATTTCTGTTTTATCACGCGATAGAAAGTCTAAGGCCTTCTCAAGCCGTACGGCTGACCCATCTAACCTGCGGCCTATAATGCATCAATCTAAGATTGCTGTAGAGACAAAATGTAATTCCATCAAGTTAGCATTTTTAAACATTCGCTCACTTAAAAATAAATCATTTCTGATCAACTATTTAATAACCACAAACAACCTGGATTTTATGTTTCTAAATGAAACATGATTAGAAGACAGCTGCAGTGCAACAGTCCTCAATGAAACAGCCCCTCCTAACTTTAATTTTATAAGTGTCTGCAGGACTGTTAGGAGAGGTGGAGGTGTAGCTGCTCTGTTTAAAGATGTTTATCAGTGCAAGCAAATGTCATTTGGTCAGTATTTGTCTTTTGAATATCTAGGTAATGTGCTGAAAGGTGCTCCACGCACCGTTTATCATTATTTACAGGCCTTCAAAATATTCTCCAGCCTTTGTTGATGAGTTCACTGAACTGTTGTCAATGATTTCCTTAGAGTTTGACTGTTTTGCTATTGCAGGGGATTTTAATATTCACATAGATAATGCAGAAATCAAAACTACAAAAGAAATTATAACTGTTTTAAACACTTTTGACCTGAGTCAGCATGTGCACGGACCCACACACAATCGTGGACACACCTTAGATTTACTCATCAGTAGAGGTCTAAACATCTCATCCATTGTAATCAAGGATGTAGCACTATCTGATCACTTCTGTATTTTCTTTGATATATTGATCTCAGTCACCACTGAATCTAGATCTGTCTCTATCAGAAAGAGATGCATTAACGAGAACACTAGTGCGCTATTTATGGAGGCAATATCATTAACACCAAGCATTTCTGCAGACTCTGTTGATCTTCTCCTGGAGTCTTTTAACTCAAAAATTAAGAATGTTATTGATGATATTGCCCCGATAAAGGTCAGCAAGAAGACGGGGAAACAGAAATCAATTTGGAGAAAATCAACAGCAGTTCAGAGCATGAAAAGACAATGCAGAAAAGCTGAGCGGATGTGGTGGAAGACGAAACTCGAAATCCACTATAGCATCTATAAAGACAGCCTTCATGCTTTCAATGTGGAACTAGCCACAGCTAGACAGACTTTCTTTTCAAACCTTATAAACAGTAACTTAAACAACACTCGCACTCTTTTTGCGACTGTTGAGAGACTGACAAACCCCCCAAGTCAGATTCCCAGTGAAATGCTCTCCGACAGCAAATGCAATGAGTTTGCTTCCTTCTTTTCTGAGAAGATCAATAATATGAGAAAGGAGATTGGCACATCCTCAAGTTATGCAGAGGTCACACAGATTCAACCGCAATTTATAAAAGAAGTGACTATGTGTGTTTTTAAAGAAATTGATAACAAAATTTTGGAAGAAATAGTACAGCACCTTAAATCTTCAACCTGCTATCTTGACACACTTCCCACATCCTTTTTCAAAAATGTGCTTAACTGTTTAGAAGCTGATCTCTTAGAAGTGGTGAACGCCTCACTTCTCTCTGGGACTTTTCCAAACTCCCTTAAAACTGCAGTTGTTAAGCCCCTTGTGAAAAAGCGCAATCTTGATAACACCATGTTGAGCAACTATAGACCCATATCAAATCTTCCTTTCATAGGTAAGATTATTGAAAAGGTAGTTTCTAATCAGCGGAACAACTACTTAAAGTCAAATGGATACCTGGACAATTTTCAATCTGGTTTCCGAGCACATCACAGCACAGAGACAGCACTCATTAAGATAATAAATTATATTCGCTTCAATTCTGATTCTGGCAAAATATCAGTGCTGGTACTACTAGATCTTAGTGCTGCGTTTGACACTGTCGATCATAACATACTTTTAGAGAGACTGGAAAACTGGGTTGGGCTTTCTGGGATGGCACTCAAATGGTTCAGGTCATACTTAGAAGGGAGAGGTTATTATGTGAGTATAGGAGAGCATAAGTCTAAGTGGACGTCCATGACATGTGGAGTCCCACAAGGCTCAATTCTTGCACCGCTCTTGTTTAGCCTGTATATGCTCCCACTAAGTCAGATAATGAGGAAGAACCAAATTGCCTACCACAGCTATGCTGATGATACCCAGATTTACCTAGCCTTATCTCCAAATAACTACAGCCCCAGTTACTCCCTCTGCCAATGCATTGATGAAATTAACAGTTGGATGTGCCAGAACTTTCTTCAGTTAAACAAGGAGAAAACTGAAATCATTGCATTTGGAAACAAAGATGAAGTTCTCAAGGTGAATGCATACCTTGACTCTAGGGGTCAAACAACTAAAAATCAAGTCAGAAATCTTGGGGTGATTCTGGAGACAGACCTTAGTTTCAGTAGTCATGTCAAAGCAGTAACTAAATAAGCATACTATCATCTCAAAAACATTGCAAGAATTAGATGTTTTGTTTCCAATCAAGATTGGAGAAACTTGTTCATGCCTTTATCACCAGCAGGGTGGATTACTGTAATGGTCTCCTCACCGGCCTTCCCAAGAAGACCATTAGACAGCTGCAGCTCATCCAGAACACTGCTGCCAGGATTCTGACTAGAACCAGAGAATCTGAGCATATCACACCAGTCCTCAGGTCCTTACACTGGCTTCCAGTTACATTTAGGATTGATTTTAAAGTACTTTTACTTGTTTATAAGTCACTCAATGGCCTAGGACCTAAATATATTGCTGATATGCTCACTGAATATAAACCGAACAGACCACTCAGATCATTAGGATCGAGTCATTTAGAAATACCAAGGGTTCACACGAAACAAGGGGAGTCTGCTTTTAGCTATTATGCGGCCCGCAGTTGGAACCAGCTTCCAGAAGAGATCAGATGTGCTAAAACATTAGCCACATTTAAATCCAGACTCAAAACTCATCTGTTTAACTGTGCATTTGAATGAGCACTGTGCTATATGTCCCAACTGACTGCAATGAATTTTAAGTATAATCATTCTCTTTAAATTTATTTTAAATCAATCTCTATATCATTTTAAAATTCCTTGTTTTTATTATTTTTATTTCCATGTTTTTATTGATTTCACTTTCTTTTATGTAAAGCACTTTGAATTACCACTGTGTATGAAATGTGCTATATAAATAAACTTGCCTTGCCTTAAAAAAAAAAAAAAAAAAACTTGCCTTGCCTGATTTTGATATCTCCAGATGAACTCTTACTGGACTGAAGCAGCTCAGCTTTACTTGATTCTCCATCAATCATTTTCTAGAAAAATCAGTGCGTCTCAAATCTGATCATCAGGATCTTTTGAGGAGCGTTTATTTCCAGAAGCTTTACTTTCTCTGTTCCTCAGCGGAGGAATGATCTTCATCTCACATCTTCTGAGGAGCGTTTATTTCTTCATCTCTCAATCAGCATTGCATTATATGTTTGGATCATTTACATCTCATCTTATATTATTGGAGATATAGTGACCACTGATATTTAGATCATTTTCTGTAAGTATCTATGTTTTTTCCTCCATATTCTCACTATATAAGACCATATTAGTCATACAAGCCTCAACAAAATGCTTATGCAAGTTTGTTTAAACATTCTATTATTTCATATGCCAGGCTTTACAGGGTTAAGGATCTTCCAGAAGCCACACAGAAACTTGCATCGCAACAAGCTCAGTGAAAATCTCAAGCTGAGTGGCAGGGTGAATTCAGATAAACCAGCTTCGTGTTTGGCTTCACCTGTCCACCGGTTTCCCTCGTTCTCCTTCTCGTAATCTTTACCTTCCGCTGCAGTGGCTATGTGTTTTGAATGGACCTTTATCTGATTGGGGTGATGAATTATTGAGGAAGCAGACCTCTTTAGATACAGTGTTTGGACTCGTCAATAATTCAGGCTTCACCCTCTTCAGCGCAGGTCGCGTCTCTCTTCCAGTCCAAGCTGAAAGCACTTAAGAAACAGACCATTTGCTCCATTTCAAACACGGGATCATCAGGAACTCTTTTGTGTGACGCTTGCAGCGTTTGCCTGTGTGAATGGATCAAAATGCCTGCAGTGTCTCGATCTGTGGGAAAGTCAGTGGAGTCCAATATTCTTCATAGTATGTTCTGTTGTGTTCAACAGAAGAAAGAAAGAAAGTCACACAAATTTGATTGACACGAGGGTGAATAAATGATGACTGAATGATTGTTTTTGGCTGGACGGTCTCTTTAAGTGAGTCTGTCTCTCTTCAGGTGTGTCTGTAATGATGCAGTAAATAGCAGCATCACTGGTGTTTTATGTGACATTAAAGTGGTGTTTGTGTTCATTAGAGAGAGACGGAGACCCTCCATCCACTGGACGCGCCACGATCGGAGGCTTTCACAGCAATTACTGGATTTGCGTGTGTGTTTGCTGTAAGTCAAATACAGCGCTGTGTGTGTAAGACTAGTGATGGGCCGAATGAATGAGACAGAAGCACAGACACTTCTGTGAGAATAGTGAACAAAACTTCTGCTGCTTCGTGTTGTGTTGATGTTGAGCAGATGGACCCGATGTGGATGATTTCTTTCAGTTTCACTCACAAATTAGATTTAAATAAACCTGCTTGAAAACAATGATTTGTGTAGAATTGTGTTGCTAAACCACAGTTCCTGATTGAAAGACAGATAGATGGACAGAGGGACAAACAGATATATGGAAAGATGGACTGACGGACAGATGGATAGGCAGATATATTGACAGACAGGCAGATAAATGGACAGATGGATAGACAGACAGATGGAGAGACAGACAGGCAGACACAGACAGACAGATGTCAGCTGATATCTGAAGCAGAACTTCAGCAGTTAGAGAACTGGGCAGTCAAAGCTGCTGTAAAGGTTACACAACTGTGAAGGAAATAACAGGCACATCCTCGGGCGGCCGGTTAACACTCACACGACCAAACAAATAAAGCCAGCAGCCGCTGCACTGACCTTCAGATAGAGAGAGGAGAAACACACAAACACACTGCTGCTGCGAGCCATTAACTAAAAGAGCCATCTGTCTGTCTGTCTGCCCATCCGTCTATCTGTCTGTCTGTCTATCTATCTATCTATCTATCTATCTATCTATCTATCTATCTATCTATCTATCTATCTATCTATCTATCTGTCTGTCTGTCTGTCTGTCTGTCTGTCTGTCTGCCCATCCGTCTATCTATCTATCTATCTATCTCTCTGTCTGTCTGTCTGTCTGTCTGTCTGTCTGTCTGTCTGTCTGTCTGTCTGTCTATCTATCTATCTATCTATCTATCTATCTATCTATCTATCTATCTATCTAGTCTGTCTGTCTGTCTGTCTGTCTGTCTGTCTGTCTGTCTGTCTGTCTGTCTATCTATCTATCTATCTATCTATCTATCTATCTATCTATCTGTCTATCTGTCTGTCTGTCTGTCTGTCTGTCTGTCTGTCTGTCTGTCTATCTAATCTGTCTGTCTGAACAATTTCAATTCAATTCATATTGCTTTATTGGCATGACATACTTAGATACATATTGCCAAACCATTATACATAGCAGAATAAAAAACAAAACAAAAATACATATAATATACAATTATAATATACATTTCACTCAGTAAAGGAGCAGGTTAGGGTTAGTTATCCATCCTAGACGAGCTGCTGATGGTGGTCCAGAGGATGCTGTTCAGATTTAGAGCTTTATGAAGTTTATGGACGCAGATCCGTTAGGAGGAGGAGAGATCGATGTCAAACCTCTCCTCATCCATCAGACGCTCAGAGGACACCTAAGTCCCTGCAAAGATTTCTGGGATACTTTAGACATGATTGATGTGAGTGAGCAGGGAGCCGCTGATGGATCGTGAGTCTGTGACGCCTGTGGTCTGATGCTCTTATAGATGCTCTTATTCACAGGACTCCTGAATGCAGCATTTTGCAACCATTTTTTTGCTGGTTTCAACTCATTTTTTTGACGGTCGCACTGTCGAGATCACTGCATTACCCAACTCATTAACGCTGGCATTTCTGTTGCATATGAGAAACATCAAATGGCGAATGAAACAAAAGCGTAATGAAACAATTTTTTTTTCATATAAAAATTAGATTTTGCACGTTACTGTTGTTAATAAAAGTCAATTTTGTATGCTTCCCAATTCCAGCTCGGTGCTTTACTGTCAAATGCACATTACTTAGAAATAAACGTGTAAAATTATTAGTAACTGCAATTGTTAATGAAAAAAATAATTTTTATAATTCAATTATCTTTGTTTTTAACCCCCCCTCCACGCCACTCCCCAGCTCTACCAGATCTGCTGCTTGTGCCACCATCTGTAGAACTTAGTGGCTCTGGTGCCACTGCTCTCAAATGTCAGTCTGGAGCCCTGAGATGAATCATCCTGGAACAGTGGCACTGGAGAGGTGTGTTTATGATCACATCTGTGGGGACTGAACAGATGGCAGGTCGTGACCTTTGACCTCAGGGTCACTAATGGACGTCTGCCGTGAGGCTGCTGAAAGCGTCTGTCCTGCGCGATTACCTGCGCCTCTGTCTGAGCTGGTGTGAGTGTGTGTGTGTGTGTGTGTGTGCGCGAGTGCGAGTGTGTGTGTGTGTGTGTGTGTGTTTGTGTGTGTGTGTGTGTGTGTGTGTGTGTGCGCGAGTGCGAGTGTGTGTGTGTGTGTGTGCGCGAGTGCGAGTGTGTGTGTGTGTGTGTGTGTGCGCGCAAGTGTGTGTGTGTGTGTGTGTGGAGCTCATCGTTTCTTCAGAAGAGGAGGGAAGGAAGCTTCATTCTTGTCTTTTGTATTCGATCAGTTGTTTCAGTAGTTATTGATATTGTGGGAAGTTTATTTCTGTGCTGTTATTGACTAGTTTCTTCAGGGAACATGAGCTTCTTGTTAGTCCTTTGATTCAGTTTACAGCTCAGTTTAATTCAGTTTAATTCAGTTTTACGGCTGAACGAGCTGATTGATCAGTGTGTGTGTGTGTGTGTGTGTGTTGGTTCAGTGCTCTTCTATCTTTAGTTTTTCTGGAGGTGTTCTGATGGGTTTGTTTCCCTGTTAATAATTCAGAGCGCAGGCGTCCCTGCAGAAACTAAGACTCCTCTGTGAGACTGTGATTGGCTGATATGATACGTCAGATCTTTGTGTTTGATCTCATCTGCTCCTGTGCAGAGATCCGCTTCATTCCCACACGCTTATATCATCAGCAACAGGCTCTCGTTTACTTTAATGCATTAGGCGACTTACATCGTATTATCAGTTCATTCAGAGCCGGTCCAAGGCAGAAACAAACTAAGCGGCTGCTTAGGGCCCCGTGCCACCAGAGGGCCCCCAAGAGTAGGCTACATGAAATGACCGTTTATTTTATTTTATATTCGTGATATATGTCAATGGACAGTGGTAATTATACAAAAGTGCAATATTAAATAATTAAATAATCTATACATATCATTTCATTATCTCCATAGCGACGTGTCATGCAGGCACAATAATGGCCATGTTGATAATAACCTATGCGCCGGACGCTGCCGTGTGGATCTGTCGGATTAACATCTCATAATTCACCTATTTCTCCTGAAATACATGAAAGTAAGTGGTCAGTTAGCAGCTGGGAGAAACATTAGTAACTTTTATAGTAACCTACACAATGTGTATTTGTTAGGAATAAAACATGTCGTCCATTAATTTAAAGGATTATTATTGCTACTTTCCATAGAAATAAGCGTGTAGCCTATTTAACTAAATGTCTTTTTTTACTTAACTGAAGTGTATTTAAATGTCTGAAACCTACAATAAACTGTATTTGGCTGAAAACACTGAACAGTTATGAAACATGAATAGCACAGAGTGCGTCTTTCTTTGTATTTTTGTCTGAGCTCGTCTTTCTCAGGCTCAGCGCCAGCCTAATTCAACATGGGGTTTTTGGCACAAATCAGAGGTGCGTTTCTCAAAACATCTAGCTAACCATGTATGGAGCTTATAATATGACAAAACTATTTGAATTTGAATTGTGTAAATTTGAATTATTGACAGTGTCATTTAACAAAAATGAATATTATGTGGCACTTAACATTGTTCTGAATTTGATATTTTTTTAAACTTGAATAATGAACATTTGAAATTTAACACAATTTAATTTATGGCAGTTTTTTAATAGACGTATTTTCAAACAGCAGATTTTTTGTTCTGAATTCTTTGACTGTAAATATCCAGTTTTAAAAAATACAGCTTCAAGTTTTCAAGATGAAGAAGAAATTCTGAACATTAAATTCAATATTTAAAATTCAAAGCGCAGAAATTCAGATCGTACAGAAAGTAGGTCAGAGGTCATCCACCGGGAAGAGTAGATGATCTCCGAAAAGTAGAACGAAGCCTTTACTGCGACCAGGAGGATATGTTCGGTTCACTTAGGCTAGTTTTGTCCTGGACACAACATATTAACTCGTGGGAGTGTGATAATATGTCTGGCCACGAGATCATTTTGTGGAGGTAATCCTGGAATCGTCACGCGGCTGCCGCTTTCTCTCGTAATGGAAGTGTTTAGTGGGTCTCGGGGCAGACATTGCCATAGTTCAGGGCTTAAAGTTCTCTGGCACCGTGCCGGATCTCCGGCGTGCCGCTGCTGCATTTGGCTGTGGGGAAAAAGTTTGCAAAAAATCACAGAAGGCTAAAAACACACAGGCAGACAATGGTATGATGTAAGCAACACAGCAACAACAAACACAGCTGATAATGGGTGTGTTAGATTTATAGCGTCTGAATAATCAAGTCATATATAACCAATAGTGACCATAGTGACAATAACCGAGGGGCCCCCAAATAAAACTCTGTTTAGGGCCCCATAAAGGCTTGGGCCGGCCCTGAGATCATTCATTCCCTGGGAATGGAACCCATGACCTTGGCAATGCTAGCGCCACGACCCATGCAGACAGAGCTCATGTGATCATTTACTGTGAATCGAGTCGCTCTGAGATGCTGACACCAGATCATGTAAATGAACACAGTGCCACGATTCAGTCTTTAAATGATCAACATTTGTGATTTGAAAATGCCCCAAACTACATTGCATTTCTGGTTTTATTTAGATTATTGATGAAACACAGTCCAGGAGCAGCTTCACATCAACATTCATAATACAAGAAATAAAAACAAGCAACTGTAGATCTATAACAATCTTCAGTTTCCTATTAATTGACTGTGATGTGTTTGATCTGTGGTGTGTGTTGGACAGTGACGGTCCTGCGGTGGATTTACTCTCCGTGTGTCGTGAGGGTCTCCGGTGACATTTACTGAACGCACAGAAAAATTCATAAATAAACACAGGAGATAAAGGAAATAAAAAACCAAGAGATGCTGCTCAATAATAGTCTGGGACAGACGAGCGATGAAGAGCGATAAAAGAATGAAGGAAATGTCAGGCGTGACGAACACAAAACAATCAGACACCCGCAGTGTGAGCCAATCGATCAGCATGACAGAAAATCAACAGTGTGTGTGTGTGTGTGTGTGTGTGTGTGTGTGTGTTGTAACTGTAGGTGAGATGGTGCTGTGTTTCAGCTCTGTTATTAGCGTCAGATCGTCTCCTGCGGAGCTGCATTAGCACATCTTTCCTCTCGCTTGTGTCTTCATTGCTTCTGTTTCTTTGTCTCTGGGGCTCCTCAGCTCCTCTCTCTAATGATCTAATGATGACTATCACACTGCTTGAACTGTTCTTACAGTATATAATCTGTTTACAGTATGTGATGTGAAGAACCTGAATGGCCTGCTGCGTGTGTTAGTGAATATTAGCATTGAAACGAAGTCTCTTCGGCTCACCAAGACTGCATTTATTTGATCGCAAATACAGTAAAATTTGTGAAATATTATAAGAATGTAAAATTGTATGTTAAACTGTAATTTATGTCTGTGATCTGCAGCTGTATTTCCAGCATCATTACTCCAGGCTTCAGTGTCACATGATCTTCAGAAATCATAATAATATACTGATTTACTGCTCAACAAACATTTCTGATTATTATCAATGTTGAACACAGTTGTGCTGCACAATATTTTTGTGGAAACTGTGATTTATTTTATTTTTCAGGATTCACAGATGAATAGAAAGTTCAAAAGTACAGAATTTATTTGAAATAGAAATCTACAGTAACATTATAAATGACTTTACTCTCACTTTTGATCAATTTAATGCAGCCTTGATGAATAATAGTATTAGTTTTATTAGTATTAGTATTACATTCTTAAATAAAAGTCAATCAATAAAATCTTTGTGAGCAGCAGTATATGTTACGCATTCAGTCATCCACTGGTCTTGTTAATCATCTGATCATTAGTGCTGATAGTTCATTATCACTGTATTTGTAATGAACGTTTTCTCTGATTTCTGCGTGTGATTTCACACACGTGTCCATGTCTTCAGTGTGTTTGATTCTGTCTGCTCATGTTCTTCACAGTTCATTGAGCTCTGCACTAACTCAGTCTGAAGTGTTTCGCATTAGCATGAGGACATGAAGCGATTTCTATATTTCATCTGTCTCGTGTTGTTTATCTGCTCTGGATGCTTTATTTAGCAAAACCCATTACAGGGTGAAGAGCAGTCTGAGTTCTGCGGAGGCAGTCAGGTCTCGACATTCAGCTACAGCCATAAGATTCTTTGTGCTTCATCAAATTTTAATAAAGCCCAGTGTTTTAATGGCCACGCAGAGCCGGAGAGGATCTGAAAGCTTTTTTAATTACATGGCCGAGTGCCGCGTCTTTGTTCTTGGCACTGAATGATGCCATCCTGCACTTCTGAAAACTTTCTTTAGCTGTACGTTCATAGCTTTTAATTGCACATTGAAAAGCGCTGAATGAATCTCACCGGTCGTCATGAAACATGGAGCACGCTTGAGTTTGACTCATTTATTCTCACACCTTCAGGCTGATGCTGTGACTCTTAAACGTCTTTGAAGGACAGCATTAGCCGTCATTATCAGCGTCAGTGCAATTCATCACCTAAACTACTGCAGCCTTATGACGAACTTATCACAGAAATACACTTTAAATCAATATCCTTTAAATGAGGATACTTTAGTGTTAGCTGAATGTAATGTTTTTGGACACGTAACTGCATGTTATTTAAAACTGAATTAAAATGTATTATAGAAGGCAGTGTGATGAAATAGTGTTTAAGAGAAGCAGTCTATCAGCGGAAGTTTAAAATCAGCTCGTAAGTGTATTTACTTGTCTCAGTGTTTAGCGCATTTGCCGTTGCTAGGAAACGCTTATTTTGTTTACTGTGTTGAGAGTTGCTGAAATGGCGTTTGGTCTCGTACTGTATCGTGTATCTTGTCAGTGTGTGCACTTGCTTGGCCATTTGTAGTTGATAAACAGGAAAGTGGGTCCAGCTGAATTGAAATGATCATTTGTTGGTTTGGTATAATAAAGGTTATTATACCGCGGCAGCGGTCGCGGCAGTCGTCGTGTGAAGCCCTCCTAGTGTGAAGACCATCAACTCTACCGTGCGACTCCACCAAGGGATAGAAGTATCGCTTTTTATTTTAGTTTATTCATTTATATATTTATTATTGAAATGTTGTTATATGCATGTGTCAATTTTATTTAATTTCTTTATTTTCTTAAATATGTGGGTATATAGTATTTATTACATTTACATTTATTCATTTAGCTGACGCTTTTATCCAAAGCGACTTACAATTGCTATATATGTCAGATGTCGCACGCCTCTGGAGCAACTAGGGGTTAAGTGTCTTGCTCAGGGACACATTGGTGTCTCACAGTGGATTCGAACCCGGGTCTCTCACACCAAAGGCATGTGTCTTATCCACTGCACCATCACCACCCCTATTTATAGAGTTGTAACTTTTAGTTTTAGTTACTTTTTCTTATTTGTAAGTCGCTTTGGACAAAAGCGTCTGCTAAATGACAAAAGTAAGTAAAGTAAGTAAGATTAAATGCATATATTAAAAATAGACTAACTTTTAATATTGAATAACTCACTACAGTTCAAACTAAAATCAAGTTCTTTGAATGTGCTTTAGTAGTATCTTACACAACTAGGGCTATTATTGTTAACTAAAAATAAACTATTAAAAACATTTTTGTTAAATTAAATAATGCTGAAATGATGAAACCCCGTTTCTGCCACTGAATAAAAAAGGTAATTGCGACTTTTTGCATCTCACTAGTCTACTTTTTTTCTCAGAATTGTGAGACATAAACTCACAGTTGTGAGTTATAAAGTCCAATTCTGAGGAGAAAAAAGGCCGATATGTTGTCAGAATTGCAAGTTGATATCACACTGACTTAATAACTCACAATTGTGAGTTTATATATTATGCAAAAAAATAAAAATTAAAATAAATGGCAGCTAACTTGGCAACTAACTAAAATAAGTTTAAGTTGCATTGCAAGAACTGGTAAAAAACAAAAAAAAACAATTGAAACTGAAATAATAATATATGAAATAAAAAACAACAACAAAAAAACAAACACAAAAGCACTTCATTTGTCTTCATTTTTGCTGCTCTAGAGACTGATATATGTGTGATATTATTACCAGACCAGACACAAAAACATCACAGCTTCTGAAGTAAAGACTGCCGTTTATAATCATGTTCAATACTGTAATTCAATTCAAGCAGACGTTGCCTACAGGAGATGCTGTACTGAACACTCAGGCAGGTTTGATTAAATATCTGTGTTGCTGAAAGAGGCTGTTATTTTGAGGAATGAAGTGGGTGATCATGTCTCTGATGGTGACGTTATTAACGATGTTTCATGTATTGAGAGCGTGTTTTGAAGTGAAGATGGCAGTATAGTTTGTTTGTTCTCATATATTGTCAGATGTCAAACTGATCCATTCACACAGCTGAGTCTGATTCCATCATCGAGGAGAGCTTGTGCTTTGGCCTCTGGCTGTCGGCGGCTGGGATGATTGGATTGAGAGCGGCGTGTTTCTGAATGGTTACTGTGGTTGTTATTGTGTTTCGTGCTGCGGCTCTCTGCTGCTCCGCTGGGCCCTGTAGGGTCTGCTCTCGAGGGCTATGTGCCGCTGTGATTAATCTCACTGGATGCGTTCAGCTGGAAGTAATGAATTACACATTAATCCTTCTAATCTATTCCTCCACTGCTGGATTTCCTAATCAGAGCAAACAAACACGCTCCTGCTGTAAGTGCACATATGTGTGAGTCGGGACGAACCTCTGGTGATCCCATTTCTCTGTAGCAGCTTGCGTTCCTTGTTTTCGCCGCTGTCCTGTCCTGATGGGGTTTGTCCTCGTCCCCGGGGCATCTCACCTCATCGACGGTTGCCATCTGTTGGGCGCAGATGAGGTTGTTGGTCTGTTTGACACGTCTTGAGTGAGAATGAAATTAATATAAGTTTAATTGAGTTTAGATTTGTGGAAGCAGTGAAGGTGGTGATGTGATGATGAAAGCTGTCTCAGCTTTGTGTCAGTGGTTGTCAGGTCATGGTCTCAGCGATGTGATAATGTTGTGTCAGTAAGGTGATGATTTGCTGTCAGTAATGTGATATCATTGCAGTAATGTAATTGTGTTGTGTGAGTAATATAAGGAAATGTGTGTCAGTAATGTGATGTTTTGTTAGTGTTATGATGTTGTGTCAGTAAGCTGATATAGTTGATGTAATATGTGTCGCGGTCCTACTCGCCCCGCTCCGAGCGGGATTCAAACTGCAGTCTCCGGCGTGGGAGGCGGGCGCTTTAACAAGGAGGCTAAAGGCCACGGCCTCTAGCGTCAGTCGCTAGAGCGCCACTTGAGGTCGGGGAGTGAGGTTTAACCTGCACAGCACTTACCCGCTGGCTACACTCACCCCCCTAAACCGCACTCCCATCCGGGTCACGGCACCAATGTCACGGTCCTACTCGCCCCGCTCCAAGCGGGATTCGAACCGCGCTAGAGTAATGATCAGTGTAATGATCAGTCAGTCGCTAGAGCGCCACTTGAGGTCGGGGAGTAAGGTTTAACCTGCACAGCACTTACCCGCTGGACTCTGCTACAAGTCAGGTCCATAAATATTGGGACATCGACACAATTCTAACATTTTTGGCTCAATGTAATAATCAGTAATGTGATGATGTGTCAGTAAGGCAATGATTTGGTGTCAGTAATGTGATAACTTGACACTAATGCGATGACATTAGTAAGGTGATACAGTTAAAGGAATGTGTAATGATCAGTAATCTGATCGCGTTCATGTCAATATTGAGATGTTGTGTCAGTTATACACTGATGTGCTGTCAGTAATGTAATATCATTGCAGTAATGTGATTGTGTTGTCTGAGTAATATAATGATATTAATCATTAATATCATTAATGATATGATATTAATCGTCCTATATCTAGACCTCAAGTTATTCGTACAAGAAACAGAAAGCATTTCGTTGAACAAGCATTTCATCATGATTTGTATTTATTTGACTGGAGTTGTATTACTTTAATAAATTATGTTGAGTTAGCATGGAACTTTTTTTATAGTAGTTTTATGCACCTGGTAAATAAGCATGCACCGACGCATAAAATAAGAGTTAAGGCCCAAAATAATCCTTGGTTTACACCGGAGTTTACATTTATTCATTTAGCTGACGCTTTTATCCAAAGCGACTTACAATTGCTATATATGTCAGAGGTCGCACGCCTCTGGAGCAACTAGGGGTTAAGTGTCTTGCTCAGGGACACATTGGTGTCTCACAGTGGATTCGAACCCGGGTCTCTCACACCAAAGGCATGTGTCTTATCCACTGCGCCATCACCACCCCCCTAGCTAGGCTGTTGCATGACCGAGACGTAGCTTGGGCCAAAGCTAGAAGTACTAAGTCTGAATCAGACAGGCTTCATTTTAGGAAGCTCAGAAATATTTGTACTTCACAGATAAAAAAAAATGCCAAATCAAATTTTTATTTAATTGAAACATCAAAAAATTTAAATCTTTCTAAAATTATTACTAAAAATAATAATTTGACTACAGAGAAGTCAGTTATATCTGATCATTTTATCTTATTGTACCTTCAACTGATATTTCATGTAAATTAATTACACAAAAATTTGATTTTAACCAGCTCTCTGTCTTTGAGGTCCATAAAGCTTTGAGTTTTTTGAAAGCCTGCAGGGCCTGACAAGCTGGAACCGTTTAATTTAAAGTTAGCAGCAGATTGTATTGCTGAACCATTAACTGATTTATTTAATCTTTCTATATCCCATTGTGAAATTCCTAAGATTTGGAAATCTTCTTTTGATTCTCCTCTTTTTCATCACAATTTCACCATCCAGTTAGGCTCATCAACCATAACTCCTTCAAAAACAGCCAGAAACCTTGGAGTTATGATTGATGATCAGCTGACTTTCTCAGACCACATTGCTACAACTGCCCGGTCCTGCTGATTTGCTTTATTCAAAATCAAGACGATTCTTTCGGAACATGCTTCACAATTCCTTGTTCAAGCTCTTGTTCTGTCCAGGCTGGACTATTGCAATGCTTTCTTGGCAGGTCTTGCAGCCAGTTCTATCAGACCTTTACAATTAATCCAGAACGCGGCTGCAAGATTAATTTTTAACAAGCTGAAAAGAATGCACGTCATGCGGCCAAGTATGGTTCACAATTTGCACTGGCTGCTCGCATAAAATTCAAGGCATTAATGTTTGCCTACAAAACCACCACTGGCTCTGCGCCCCTTTACCCAAATTCACTACTTCACTTCAGACTTATGTACTTCTAGAAGTTTGCGTTCTGCAAGTGAACATCACTTTATTGTTCATCCCAAAGAGGCACAAAATTATTTTCACAGACTTTTACATTAACTGTTCCCTCCTGGTGGAATGACCTGCCCAACTCAATCAAAGCAGCTGAGTCCTTAGCCATCTTCAAGAATCGGCTAAAAACACATCTCTTCTATCTTTATTTGACCCTCTAACTCTAGCACTCTCTATTCTAATTATATTCTTAAAAAAAAACTCCCTTCTGTACTTGCACTCTATTAATTTACTAACTGCTTGTTTTCTTTATAAAAAATCTGTTTATTTTATTATATAATGAAAAAATACCTTGCTATGTGTACTGTGTTAAGCTAACTGAGACTTGTTATAGCACTTGCATATCGTTGCTCTTTTGTTGGTTTTGATTGCTTCCATTGTCCTCATTTGTAAGTCGCTTTGGATAAAAGCATCTGCTAAATGACTAAATGTCAATGTAAATGATGTGATGATGTTATGTTAGTATTATGGTGATGTTGTGTCAGTAAAGTGATATACTTGAAGTAATGTCCAACGATCAGTAGTTTGATGGTCATGTCAGAAATGTGATAATGTGTCAGTTAGGTGATGATTTTTTTATCAGTAATGTGATAAATAATAATAATAATAATTCATTTTATTTGTGGGCACCTTTCAAGACACTCAAGGACACCTTACAATAATAAAATACATAATTAAACAGAGGGAAAAAACAACACCACAATAAACAATAATACGAAAAATCAATACCCAATAACATAACTGAAATCACTCAGAATAGGCCAATCTAAAAAAAAATGTTTTAAGACGTGATTTAAAAATTGAAAGAGTAAGACTATTATGTATATCTTGAGGTAAAGTATTCCAAATCGTTGGAGCAATACGACTAAAGGCTCTACTTCCCATGGTAGTCAAACGGACAGATGGTACAACAAGAGTCACAGAAGCAGAAGACCTGAGGGATCGGGTAGGTACATATACATGAAGAAGTTCACTCAGATATGAAGGTGCTAGATTATGAAGAGCTTTATAAGTAAAAAGTAAAATCTTAAATTGAATATGATATCTGAGTGGAATATCTGAGCCAATGAAGGTGCCTTAAAACTGGAGTAATATGTTCAGTCAACGGTATTCGTGTAATGATCCAAGCTGCTGAATTCTGAACCATCTGAAGTTTATGAATAAGTTTCTGTGAAACACCACTAAGCAGAGAATTACAGTAGTCAATTCAAGACATAACTAATGCATGCACAAGGACAGTAGTACCATTAACAGAAAGAGATGGTCGAAGACGATTAATATTTCGCAGATAGTAATATGCGGACCGTGTAATGTTATTTACATGTGCCTCAAAAGACAGAGTACCGTCAAGGATGACACCCAAACTCTCGACCTGAAAAGAAGGAGAGATAACGGAGTCGTCGATAGTAAGTGTAAAACTTCCACAATTACGCAGTTTTGATTTAGTACCTACTAATAAAATTTAAGTCTTTGCACTATTAACTTTAAGAAAATTGCATGTAAACCATGATTTAATTTCAGAAAGACAAAGCAAAAGAGAATCCGCAGCCACTAACAGATCGTTTGTGACTTTATTAAGTGCTATGATAAGTGGCTCTGTGCTATGATATGGACGATAGGCAGACTGAAATTGCTCAAACAAGTTATTCTCAATTAAATGAGTATGTACATTAATTCTCAATTAAATGAGTATGTACATTTAATCTGATCGTTGTTGTGAGAAGTCAACTCATCCAGGCTAAGTAATCCATCAGTGTTCAACAAGTTACCAACTTCATTAGAAAACACAGAAATGTGATAGTATGGCTTTGAGTAATTTTTGATACAGTTTATTTGGCACTTGAAGACACAAGTTTATGATCGGATATAGACAGGTCACGTGAACTACAGTCAAATAGTGTTATTCCAGAACAACAAATAAGATTGAGTGTGTGACCTTTTGAATGAGTTGGAAAATCAATAAACTGTTTCAGTCCAAAGCTATCCAAGCATGATGGAAAGTCTTTTGTATTTGTAGCAGTAGCTTTATCAACATGGATATTAAAATCACCAACCATAATCACATTTGGAGAAACAGAACATGATAAAGTTAAAAAAGCAGTTGTTATGATAGTGGGTACTGGTCCATTAACTTGTAGCACCATAGATTCAAAAGAAGCACAAGAAGGTACAGCTATAGTAGAGACCTTCCATTTATTATTGTAAAGCATTGCTAGACCACCACCTCGACCCGAGACTCGGGGTTGACAGACATAAGCAAATCCTGGACTGATTCAGCTGAGAAAAGTCATTGTGTTGCTGCCATGTCTCAGTCAAACAGAAGAAGTCAAACTTAGTCCTTCAGTAGATCCCAAACCAATGGCGCTTTGTTGTTGAATGAACAAATGTTTAGTAATCCAAATGTAAAAACGTTTGTTGTAGAGTTGGTGATTGTTGACTTGACTAGGTGGGCTAGCACAGAGTAATCCGCAGTTCGTTCCAAGTTCCTTGTCGAACGCGAAGCTGATGACCAGAAGGACTTTATGCAGTTTGAGTCATCGTAATTGTTATTCCGTCTTGATTCACGATGAATATATTTGTGATGAGGCTTAAAAATGTCAGTGTGAAAATGAAGATCCGGAGGGGATGCATAGCGATTGAAACGAAACTGAAGAAGTTCTTTGGCACTGTATTGAAGTACCGACACAAAAGGCTGAAATATTGTAGGTAAGATCATCCAGAACAAGATGCTCCATGGAACTATCACGTAGAGCCTCATTTTCTCTCAGTCAGACTCTGATTTCTCCAAAAATAGTGCTTATAATTTTGAAAACATAAGGCAGTCCGATTGCAGAATCGAAAACAACTCAATAAAGATTAAAACAATAAGCACCCTGGAACAGCGGCAGCTAAAACACGCCAGCGTTTGCCCCCGGAAGAAAATGTATCATTGCAGTAATGTGATGATTTTATGTTAGTGTTATAATGATGGGTCAGTAAGATGATGCTGTTGCAGTAATGTGTAACAATCAGTACTGTGATGTCATTGCAGTAATGATCAGTAATGTGATGGTGTTCATGTCAGTACTGTGATGTTATGTTAGTATTACGGTGATGTTGTGTCAGTTGGGTGAATTAGTTGAAGTAATGTGTAACGATCAGTAGTTTGATGGTCATGTCAGTACTGTGATGCTGTTGTGTCAGTAAGGTGATATCATTGCAGTAATGATCAGTAATGTGAGTCGTGTCAGTATGGTGATGTTGCGTCAGCTATACGCTGCTGTGGTGTCAGTAACGTGGTTACCATAGCAACCGTCAGGTGATTGTTGCGAGGTGCCCTCAGTCTGATGAAGAGCATCTGCAGATCACACCAGGTGTAATGGATGTTTAATTGGAGCGGTTGCTGTGAGTGAGGCTGTTTGTGTCTTTTAATTAGAGAAATAAATTGCACTCATTACAGAGTTTGATTTCAAATAGAGCTGGAAGCAGATGTGGATGTGAACACGTCTCTGTGAATCTGCTCGACCGCATGTCTCATCACATGAGTCAGATGTGACACAAACAACATTTCCTCATCAGACTCTCAGTTTGCACGTGTTTGTGTTTGAGCGTGATGCTGCTGTGGTCTCTCAGTCAGTCTGAATGAATGCATGGTGTGGAGCGTGGAGAAGCGTCCGGTGCTGTGATCAACAGTTCTGTCAGCTGCTCAGATTTCAGGGCAGGTTTAGGGGCTGGGTCTGTTTTCATCTGCCTCTGATGATTTATGGGTTAGGGTTAGGGTAGTCTCAGCCTCAGACGTCACGCCCATGGAATTTCCGGGAGACGTGTGTCACGTTCTTTAACGTTCTGCCTGGAAACAAAGATGCCGTGGTGCCAAACCCCCTCACGAAAGAAGAAAGCCGTCGTGTTTACAACTGTGATGACGAGCACTTGTCAGGATCAACTAAACACTGGATTTTCAGAAGAATGTGAAATATTTAAAGTTAGCGGCATATAATCTTTAAAATATGTCCGAGAATTTTACACACCGGTCTACGGAAGTTCTAAGCGGCCATGCATTATTATAATTTTTCTGTCTTGTTTTCTCGTGATCACGACTTAATTTTTCTCGTGATCTTGACATAACGAAAGTTGTTTTGTCGTTATCACGACTTAATTTTTCTCGTGATCTCGACATAACGAAAGTTGTTTTGTCGTTATCACGACTTAATTTTCTCTGTGTATTTGGCGCTTTGGCGAGCCTTCAAGAAGAGCAAATTTCTTCTAAAAGAGCAAGCGGCGTTGTTGCAAATGCCGCGCCGTCAGTGCGTCTCGTGCAAGCTTTCGCTGCACGATGCCGACGGCCACTCAGAGTGTGTTTCCTGCTTGGGTAAATCCCACGCAGAAGCCGCTCTGAGCGAGATGGAATGTTCATACTGCATGAACATGAGTCTCGTGACTGCGCGCTCGGATCGCTTTCTTTTCAGAGAGCGACTCCGCCCCTCGCGCTCTCCCGTTTTCTTCCTCCCAGGGACCTGGTGGGAAAAAACGGCGGGGTAAAGGGCTTAAGCGCTCAGCGGCGAGCGAGCTCACGCCGGCTCAGACCCCGCGTGCCTCGCCCCCGCTATGCAGAGTGGATTCTCCCGTCCTCTTTGAGCACGCGGATCAACGTCCCTCGGTTGGCGCGAGTGACGTGATCTCGTTCGGTGCTTTTGAGGAGGAGCTATTAGATGACAGCATGTCTCTAATAGCGTCAGACGCAGAGGATATCTCGGGCTCTACCATTGACCCCGCCCCCTCCTCGTCTGCCGAGCCCAGCGAAGCAAAGCAAGGGATGGATGCCGAGCTCTTCCGCATCATCTCTAAGGCCGTTGATGAGCTGGGTTTGGAGTGGTCTACGCCGGAGGAGCCCACTCGTAGTCGTCTGGACGAATGGTTCCTGCCGGGGCGCCGCACGGCCCCTCGTCAGCGAACTTCTCCGTTTTTTCCGGAGGTCCATGACGAACTCACGAAGTCGTGGCGTTCTCCGTATTCGGCCCGACTCCGCTCTAACTCTTCTTCTGCTCTCTCCTCAGTGGATGGCGCCGAAGAGAAGGGCTACGAGAGGTTGCCCCCTCTTGACGAAACTGTGGCTGCGCACCTTTGCCCGCCCTCCGCCATCGGATGGAAAGCAAAGGCTGCTCATCCCTCCAAGCCGTGCAGGACGACTTCTGCCCTCGCTGGACGAGCATACTCCTCCGCCGGGCAGGCCGCCTCAGCGCTTCACTCCATGGCTGTGCTCCAGGTGTTTCAAGCCAAACTCCTCCGATCCATGGACGAGTTCGGGCCTGATCCCGCAGTTTTTAAAGAACTGCGCAGTGCCACCGACCTGGCTTTAAGAGCTACAAAGGCTACAGCACAGTCCATTGGGAGGTCAATGGCCAACTTAGTGGTGTTGGAACGCCACTTATGGCTAAACCTCACGGAGATTAAGGAGGCTGACAAGGTCCCCTTCCTCGACGCACCGGTCTCCCCTGCTGGGCTCTTTGGACCTGCCGTCGAGGGCTTTGCAGAGCGATTCACCACGGCTCAGAAGTCGTCCCAGGCTATGCGACACTTCCTGCCTAAACGGTCCAGCTCTGCAACGGCCACCAGTCGCCCCAAGCCTGCTCCAGCGCAACAGCCAGCTAAACCTGCGCCGTCGCCCGCTCAGCCTACAAAGAAGCCTGAGCCTCGGCAGCACTCCCGCTCGGCCAAACGCTACCCCTATCCAAAGCGTCAAGGACCCCGGCCCAGGCTGACCCTGGACCCTGCGCCTCCGGCGTCGTCCTGATCTGATAGGAAGAAAGAGGAAGGGTCAATGTCCCGCAGACGCTGGACCAACCCCAAAACGCCCTCTGTTATGCCTTCAAGCACCCCGTTCAGTTCTGGGTGCCAAGGCAAACCGGTTTGTTTCAAATCCTGTTGTGAATCACAGGCCCTTTCCAGAAGTGCCTTCACATACAGCCGCTGTTATAGCGAGAAAAATAAAAAACAAACATTTTCAAAAAGAGAGCAAATTTCCTCTTCCAAATACCAGGTGTGTCGGGTTCCCGCAAGGCGACTCACCACCCGAGCTAATCCAACCCCTTTCCACACGGGCCAAGGCCTGGCGGGCCATCCCCGGAGTGTCACAGTGGGTTCTGGGGATTATAGAAAGAGGTTATACACTTCAATTCGCTCGAAGACCCCCGCGGTACAGCGGCAGGGTCCCCACCTTAGTGCGAAGCAGCAACGCTCACGTTCTGCGAGCCGAGGTGCAGAAAATGCTGGCAAAAGGAGCTATAGAAATAGTTCCCCCAGCTCAGAGCGAGTCAGGCTTCTACAGCCGTTATTTCCTCGTCCCCAAGAAGGATGGCGGCCTCCGGCCCATCCTCGATCTCAGACGTCTGAACCGCGCCCTCATGAGACGGCCATTCAGAATGACTACAGTGAAGCAGATCCTCTCGCAAATTCGCCCAGAGGACTGGTTCTTTTCGCTGGATCTGAAAGACGCTTATTTTCACATCCAGATAGCCCCCCATCACAGACGATTCTTGAGATTCGCCTTCGAGGGTGTGGCTTATCAATACACGGTCCTGCCCTTCGGGCTGGCTCTAGCTCCCCGCACTTTTACGAAGTGCATAGACACGGCTCTCTCCCCTCTGAGACAGATGGGAATCCGTGTCCTGAATTACCTCGACGACTGGCTCATTCTGGCACAGTCAGAGGCAGAGCTGGTAGCACACAGGTCCCTCCTCCTCGGGCACTTGGAGAACTTGGGACTCAGGATCAATTTGGCCAAGAGCTCCCTGTCCCCCAGCCAACGAACATCGTTCCTGGGGACAGTTTTCGACTCCGCCTGCATGACGGCGAAAGTTGCGCCAGATCGCGTTCTGGCCATACGGCAGCTCGCGGCTTCCTTCAAGATTGGAGCCTCCTACCCACTCAAATCGTTTCAAAGAATGCTGGGCCTCATGGCCTCCGCATCGCCAGTTCTTCGGTTGGGCCTTCTCAAAATGAGACCCCTTCAGTACTGGCTGAAACCTCTAATTCCGCCTCATGCGTGGCGTCATGGACGCATTCATGTCAGGGTGAACCGGGCCTGCGTGTCAGCCCTGGTCCCCTGGAGGAACCTACAATGGTTCGAACAAGGTGTGACAATGGGTTTGGTTTACAGAAGGAAGGTTGTTACAACAGATGCTTCCAACACAGGTTGGGGAGCTCTGTGCAACGGCAAGCCGACCTTCGGCTCCTGGACGAACGCAGAAGGACAAATGCACATCAACTGCCTCGAAATGGAAGCAGTATGTCGAGCTCTTCAGTTCTTCCTGCCAGTCCTGAAGGGTCACCACGTGCTAGTCCGCTCGGACAGCATGACGGTGGTGTCGTACATAAATCGCCAGGGTGGGCTCACCTCGAAACGCCTTTTCGAGATGGCAGAGCGCCTCTTACTATGGGCTCATCTCAACCTGCGTTCACTGAGAGCAGCTCATGTGCCCGGCATTTTGAACCAAGGAGCAGACATGCTCTCTCGGAACAATGTCCCCTCAGAAGAGTGGATGCTCCACCCACAGACGGTTCAAGAAATCTGGCGAATCTTTGGCAGGGCAGAGGTCGACCTCTTCGCCTCCAAAGACAACTCTCACTGCCAGATTTACTTTTCGAAGAGCAAGGACGCGTTGGCCCACGAATGGCCCAACCTCCTTCTTTACGCTTTTCCCCCGATCGCTCTGATTCCTCAGGTAATCAGGCGGATCAGGGAGTGCAAGCACAAAGTGCTTCTAGTGGCCCCACTCTGGAAGAACCAGCTTTGGATCCCGGAGTTACCGCAGCTGCTAATAGCAGCGCCGTGGCCTATTCCCCTGAGGCGAGACCTCCTCTCCCAGGCGAACAGAACGATCTGGCACCCCCAGCCCAAGCTGTGGGACCTGCATCTATGGGCACTCGATGGGACTCAGTAGATCTCCCCGAGAATGTCCTGAACACCATTGAACAGGCTAGAGCCCCGTCCACGAGACGCCTCTACGCCTCTAAATGGTCGGTTTTCTCCGCCTGGTGTCAAGCCCGCGGTAAAGACCCGACAACATGTGACATATCAGTGATATTGTCATATCTACAGGAGCTGCTGGATAAGGGCCGCGCCCCTTCCACGCTCAAAGTCTACGTGGCAGCTATAGCAGCCTCTCACGCTCCTATAGCCGGACAGTCGGTGGGCCGGAACAACCTGGTTGTCCGTTTTCTGAAGGGATCTCGGAGGCTCAATCCGCCCCGACCCCTCACAGTCCCTGCATGGGACCTGCCCACGGTCCTGAGAGCCCTTAAAGGCCCTCCTTTTGAGCCACTACAAGCTGCAAGCTTAAAAACACTGTCGCTCAAAACTGCTCTGCTACTAGCGCTAGCATCGGTAAAGCGAGTAGGTGACTTGCAGGCTCTCTCTGTAAACCCTGCCTGTCTTGAGTTTGGGCCTAACGACTCTAAGGTCGTCCTAAAACCAAAACACGGCTATGTTCCTAAGGCGCTCTACACTCCGTTTAGAGCCCAGGTTATTACGCTCTCTGCGCTCCCCTCTTCTGAGGAGGACCAAGAGCTCAGCCTTCTCTGCCCAGTCAGGGCATTGAGAATGTACATCGAGCGTTCCACGCCATTTAGGCAGACGGAACAACTCTTTGTCTGCTTTGGCGGCCGCACCAAGGGGTCTCCGGTCACAAAGCACAGAATATCTCGATGGTTAGTTGACGCTATCGCACTAGCATACTCCTCCCTGGGCCTCCAGAGCCCCATTGGAGTGAGAGCTCATTCCACAAGAGGCGTGGCCTCTTCTTGGGCGTGGTCTAGTGGTGTGTCTATGGCAGACATTTGTGCGGCGGCCGGCTGGGCCTCGCCGTCCACATTTGCCAGGTTCTATAGCTTGGATGTCCCGGCCTTACAGGCTAGGGTTCTCTCTGCTTAGATGGCACACACCTGTCTTAAAGCGGTCCCCTCAGGCATTGCCTGATTCTCCAAGAACGCTCTTGGCCCCATTCCTGGTGCTGAGGCTGTACTTATGACCGTTGAAACGATTTCTAGGCTGGACTGACCTCTGAAGAGTTCGGTCCTCATGCCTCCTGCAGGATGCTTCCTGCTCATAATTGGTCCCTCTGAGCCTTACTGCTCAAAGACCAGTTTTAAGGTTGTCGTTTCTCTTCATGGCATGGCGGGATTGTATTTGTTCCCCATAGCGTCTAGCGACGCAGTACGAGTGTAGTATCGACAGGGAACGTACTCGGTTACTAACGTAACCTCGGTTCCCTTAGATACGGGAACGAGTACTGCGTACTATGCCATGCCATGCAGCTGCACGACTCAGGTCGTCGCTTCAGTCGAATTGGCCTGTTTTCCTATGGCGAAGCGCCCGCTTATATAGCCAGATGACCCCGCCCCTTCTGGCGGGCTCTGGCGGGCTTTGCCGCCATAGGCTCGTGCAGTACCTGACGAGCCATTGGTTCGTTTTTTATTACTGCGCGAACCAATGGTCGTGCAGTCACACTGCGTGATTGAAAAAGTCTTCAGTCCTCGGAGAAAAAGGAGTTTTTCCCCATAGCGTCTAGCGACGCAGTACTCGTTCCCGTATCTAAGGGAACCGAGGTTATGTTAGTAACCGAGTACGTTTTTCCTCTTGATTTCAGCTGTTTTCTGTTCATCCTCAGTTTTAAAGGCAAGGGTTCTTTTGAGTTAAATTAAATCACTAGTCACTAGTTAACAGGTCATTTCTGATATATCATGCATTGATTTAATTATAAACAGTGTTTTTCTCATAATGAGCCGTTTCTACACTGCAGAAGCAGCACAGAGTGTGTTTACACAGACACTGAAGCACAAAAAATTGGAAAACGTTCCAAAGACTTTCTAAGAGTCTGAGTCTTTTGTGGAATGGTCATGAGGTCTGGTTTGAGCTGGTTTGTTAGCACTGTTTGTACTTTTCATTTAGTGTCCATCAGTGTTATGTTAGTGTCACTGAGATACCTCTATCTTTCTCTCCGCTTATTAGCTTGTACTTATTTGAACAATGACTGAGACTTGGTGTTACGAGCACTTCCTCTGTCTGATTGCCTCTTCAAGATGAATCGCTTCTTGTATTCCCCAATTGTAAGTCGCTTTGAATAAAAGCGTCTGCCAAATGACTAAATGTAAATGATTATAGTTTTTATGAAAATTTGGAAATTTCCATGTCCATTATAATTTTAGTTAAAGTTTTGATGTTTAAGTTAAAGTGATTTTGATGTGTTTCCGTCATTTTAAAAAATTATACATTGTAGCTATTTTTAGCCGTTTTGGTTCCTTTTCACACCACACTGTTTGCTCTGGTCCGAACCAGCTGAAACGAACCCAAATGCAGTCACGTGACAACATCCGCTTCACTTGTTGGCTAGATGTGTCTTTGAACCTAAACTGCTTTTCGATTGGTCAGAAAGAGCGTGCGGGAAAATTCCAACGGTGCTCCCGGAAGTAAACAAAGACAGGAGTAAAGTGCAGCAGACAGCACACTGCTATTTTGAGGCTCCGCACCTCCTCACAACCCCGAGTTTGTCCGCGACCTGCCATGCTAAACTGCAAACTGTCAACAAACACTTCCTCATCCCATAATGCACAGCGCAGCTGACTACGGCAGCTGGTTTAGTCCAAAAATGCGCAGCTCTTATGGCGGTTGGGTCTGTTTGAGGTCGGATCGCTTTCTCACCACAAACGAAACGCTCCAGGGTTCGTTTGAAAGCATGCCGAGACCACCGCTTCAAGGAGGTCTCAATACGCTTCTTTGGTCCGCTTTTGGTGCGCACCCGAGTGCGACTGCTGCTTTCTCACCTGCCCAAATGAACCGCACCAAGAGGGAAAACGAACTCTAGTGCGATTCAACCGAACTTTGAGCTCCACACACAAAATGGCTTCCCATGTTTCCTTTGTGACAAGATGTCTGGCCTAAGAGGAGATCTGCTCTCTCTCTCTCTCACACACACACACACACACACACACACACACACACACACTCGCTCTCTGATGGAGGCTGTCTCCGTGTCTTTCAGGGGTTTCTGTGTGTGTTTTAGGGATGTAAAGTAGGTCATGATGGAAAACGGCCTGATTTCTTCTCAGTCTCTGCAGTGCAGCGCTGCTTCGGTTTGCAGCACTTTCTGATCGAGACACTCAATCTCTTCATGCATCATCAGTCTCGTTTAGCACTGAAGATCGTGTGGCTTTACTAGATGATGTACTTCATGAGATCACAGTAGCTTGTGATGATGTTCATTAATGTTGTTTGGATGCTGTGTGCGTTTACAACACTGTTCAGTGTTCAAGTCTCTTCTGTTCACCGAGACTGCCTTCATTCGATCAAGAATACAGTAAAAACAGTCAAATATTATAGTGTAAAACAGCTGTTTTCTGTGTGAATATCTGTTAAACTGCAGTGAAGTGTCATGGAATGCTGGAGTTGTTGAGTGTTGTTGTGTTAGAGTGAAGTCAGATGTGTGATTGACAGCTGTGAGTGGCTCTGACACACGTGACACGTTACATAACAGTCAGAGATGTGCTTGGGCGGCTGCTAATGATGGAAGAGAGGGAAGACGGGTGAACGCTCAGGAGACGCTCTGACTGTAAGAAAGAGAAAGAAACGTAAGTCACAGAGAAAGAGTGATGCAGGATAAACGGCGTCCTTCAGATCCTCCTGATTCTCCAGCTGCTGCTGGTAACACTGACAGGACTCGCTCTGGGTTCAGATCTTAACAGATGTCCAGCTAAATCACTAACGATCATCTGATCTGCAGCACAAACGCATTTTAGGCCCTATGAAATCTGATTTATTTCACAGGCTTTATAGAAAAGTTTATTAACAACTACAATCTAAAATCATATTGCGATATCTTTGATACTTCTTGAGTTATAGGCATGCAAACTTTGGAAAAATAATATTTATGGCACTCGGGCAGTTATGTTCAATGCAGTAGTTTGGACCGAAGGAAACGAGGTACATCTCAAGTTTCAACATTATTTGTTCTTCAGACATTCCTCTTTAAAAGAAAAGTTTTTTTGTTTTGTTTAGTTTTTTACAAACTGACCCAAATTTCGTTTTTGACCACTGAAAATGTGTACATTTTAACATTTTACTCCTGGAGCCATATTAAAATTCCAGTATCTCTGGAACTGAACCGTATAGGGCCTTAAAATGAAGATGCCAAAAGAGAAGTTTGTTCTTGAGTTACAGGCATGCAAACTTTGTAGAAAAAATGTGAAAAGTGCTGTTTCCCCATTTTTGAATGGTCACCATTGGCACATAATGCAACAAAGCTTGCTAAAGTCAACAGATTTTACTAACAGACTCACCAATCTCTGTGTAAAAATAACATTATGATGCTGCCATCTTTCTGAAGTCATTTTATCCTCCAGTAATCTAGCTGCCATTTTGACACCAAAATAAATATTATCAAAATCAAAATCTTGAGCCGGAGACCTGTGGTTGATTTGACACGGAATGACCCAATTTAATTTATCTGGCTTCTGTTTTTTCCCCTCAGTTTTAATTTTTCTAGACTCTGTTTTAATGGTTAAATAAAAAGAAAATTATATGAATCAAATCAGTAAACATACACAATTTAACAGCAATTTATTAAAAGCCAAATTCTGTGTTTTCAATAAATTTTCTGGATTCCATTTGAATGGTTTCATTAAATTTTAATAATCAAAAGCATCTCTAATTAATTGCTTTTATAAAAAATGGTGCTTTAATAATAATAGTACTCTCACTACACTAAAGTAATATATGACCCTGGACCACAAAACCAGTCATAAGGGTACATTTTTTTGAAATTGAGATTTCTACATCATCTGAAGCTGAATAAATAATCTTTCCATTGATGTATGGTTTGTTATGATCGGACAATATTAGGTTGAGATACAACTATTAGAAAATCTGGAATCTGAGGGAGCAAAAAAATCTAAATATTGAGAAAATCTCCTTTAAAGTTGTTCAAATGAAGTTCTTAGCAATGCATATTACTAATCAAAAATGAAGTTTTGATATATTTACGGTAGGAAATTTACTAAATATCTTCATGGAACATGATCTTTACTTAATATCCTTGGCACGGTGCACACACGCAGACGTAAACTCAAATAATAGTCTTTATTGACGACATCAGGACAGGGCAAGACAAGGAACACCTGTCAGTGGGAGTAACGAGTAGACCAGACGAAATCAAACTGAACAGACAGGACTATAAATACACAGGTAAATCATAGACAATTAGACAAACACGGCTGGACAACAATTAACAAATGATTACATTTAACAAGGACAGGAAACAAACCAAATAAGAGGGTGGGAACACATGACACACGACAGATGACTGACAATCCTAATGACTTTTGTCATAAAAGAGAAATGTATAATTTTGATCCATACAATGTATTGTTGGCTATTGCTACAAATATACCTGTGTTACTGATGACTGCTTCTGTGCTGCAGGGACACATATTTCTGTCACAGTTTCTTCAAATTAAACCAAGCTGTTATTTTGACGGGTTGCTGTGAACCCCTTTAAGTTTCTGTTTGTATGTGATATGACAATAGTTTTTCTCAAAATAAGGGTAAAATGCTGATGACGTGGCTCTCAGAGCAGTTCTAGAGATTGTTTATGCATTTATGTACTCGTATGAGGCAGCAGACGCTGAAAACACTGCTAGCGTCACGCACTATAATGAGTGTAGTAAACGAAACCGCGTGTTTACGCCATTCATTCACATACAGACACACAGAACACAGCATTCATATTTAAATAGCATTTTATATTACATTACATATTACATTTTGATTAAAGTGTACTGACTTGCTTTTGATTTAATATTCCAAACTTCCAGTTTTTATGACTGGTTTTCACGATTCTGTCCAAGTTTTCCACATCGAAGAAGTCATAGTGCGCTGACACACGGCTCATGCAGTACGCTTCATACTCCATATGAAGTAAAATATTTTTAATGGCCAAGATTTGTCATTATAATTATAATAAGGCTACAAAATAATAATTACTGTCACTAAATGCTTAAAGGGGTCATATGATGCGATTTCAAGTTGTACTTTCTCTTTGGAGTGTTACAAGCTGATTGTGTATACAGTAGATAAGATCCCTGAAGTTGCAAAGACTACAGTCTCAAACCCAAAGTTCTCTCAGCTGCTGCGAGAGGCGGCTGCAGCTCTGGAACAATCAACATCAGACGTGTCTCCATCGAGTGCTCCTTCCCCTGCGATGATACGCACAACACAGACTCGCGCACCTTTGAAGCTTAAAAAATACTAAATATATTTATTTACATCAATACATTAGTTAAAACCTAATTACATTTTTTTTATTCTTTTTTTAGAATTTACAAATAAAACCTGAACCTTTAATATAAAACAACCTGAGAGATTGACTTCTCCATTACGAGATTAAATGAAAATTGTACATAAAAACTGCCCGATCTTCTGATCAACACATTTTACGTAAACCCATTGAACGCATGGTCCGCCAAATGCGGTCGACTGTGAGTGACGTCACGTCCCAACAGGAACACGCCCCATAGCATAATCCCACCCTTGACACTGATTGACAGGTTTCCGTGTAAGGCATCGGAAATGGAAATACAAAGGGAATTGCGATTCCATTTGAGTTTTGGCTGGCTACATACGCGACGCTGAGAAAGTGAAAAAGCAGACGTGGTAATTGAAATTGCTATTTAAATATGGCTGGGTCAATACTCGTAAGATATGGCAAACACAGATGCAAACGGACTTTGCATTTCCATTTTAAATTTGGCAGTCACTGTGCGTTCGCTTAAACGAAAATGCAAACGGTAATGCGCGATTTGCAATTCCGTTTGAATAATGTCCGGAATATCATTCCATAAGCCACAATTTTCTTGTTGAGAAATTGTTTTATATGACTAAAGTGACTGCACACTAAAATGTATTTAAATTGATTTCCAGGTCTTTTTTCCTATTTAAAGGGCATTTTTCCCTAACCTTCTTAAATACATGTGTCATCCTTCATATCAAATTCTTAAATTGTATTAATAATTGTACTTAATATAATAAGACATCAGGCCTGTAGGGCTGTTACCAATCAAATGAAATCAGTATGAACAAAACTGATCTTTCAACTACAGAATGCATTTACACTGACAGTTTAATGAAGCTGAAATGTAGCATGAATGCATTTACACTGCAAAATTATAACTAAATAAATAATGTTATGAGTGTGGTGTTTAAAATAAGTTTTTTTTTTAGTTTTTGTTTTTTAATATACAAATGTGAAATGTTGGAACAAATGCAAAGATAAGCTACTTTTAAATATGAGTAAACCACCAGTAGGTGGCCAGTAATGAGTGAGTCGTTGAGGCATTCATTCAAACGATTCGTTCGGACGGCTGATTCGTTCAAGAATGAATCTTTATGAATTGACCACTGAATCATTGACTCAAACGATTCAAAATTCAAAACGCGAATCATTCAGTAACGAAACACTGCTGTGTTGCTCAGAGATGTTTTGCTGTGATCTTTGTGTGGAACTGTTTTTATTAACCAAATCGAGCAAAAACAGCCAACACTGACAATATTGTACTAAAATTATTATATTCATTTGAACTCTTCTATAAAATCAATGTCAAATTTGCAATTGTGGTTTTCAGGGCAAACGTCACTCTTCTGGTTGTGTCATGTTGCGTAACTAAGCTATATGTTATAAATATAAAAACTTTTACCTTTTTACCGCAGTATGTTTCTTCAATGTGCCGTTGCATTCATTTGTTCTGATTTCTTCACGGGATTCTCTCACGGACAGACCGGCTGCGTGAGCCTCATCTGGCGCGACCTTGTTCCTGTAAATGCATTATCCATTATCAACTGCTGTTTACACCAAATATAATAAAATCAGAATCATTCTCATTGAAATTTCAGTGCTTCCCTAATTAGATGTTTTAATCAGATTACTTGTCTGGTTGGGCAAGTAGAATTGTCTTTCACTTGCCCCTTCAAAAAATCCACTTGTTCCACACAAGCATTAATGTCCAGCTCTGTTACTGTAGGCTACAGTACACAAAATTCAATCTGCCAAAGTAGCTAATGGGAGGGAGTGTGTGTGTGTGTGTGTGTGTGTGTGTGTGTGTGTGTGTGTGTGTGTGTGTGTGTGTGTGAGAGAGAGAGAGTTTCTTTTCTTAGTATCCAGACTGCTTGTGCGGTGTTGTTTTTATTTAGACCTGCAATAACAGCAATTAGGAGTGTTAGAATCAAACACACGTTCATCTGTCTCTAGTGTCTCTGAGTCAGACACTGATTAAACACACACACACACACACACAAACACACTCTTCATTATCAGCCGCAGTCATTGTAATTCATCACTGGACACACAATAAATCAAAGCACATCAGTCACAACTTAGTCTGATGGGGCTGTGCGGTTGCTAGGTGCAGTGTGTGGTTGCTAGGGTCTGTAGATGAGACTCTTGCATTAGCTAATGGAGTTGATCCAGACATGTTTAAATCAGTGCACTGTGCTCCCAGCATGCACTGCAGGAATGCATTATGCAGAGGGCTGTTTGCTATAGTGGTGTGGTGGTGTTTATTCACAGCATCTCTCGTGTGTTGTGATTTATGGGATTGATCGTCTGGTCAGCTGATCTCTACATTACTGAGGTTTGTGAGGATGAGGATGAAGATTTCTGCCTCTGCTCTGCTCTAGAATGACAGCCTGAGCTCAGATGATCAGGAATAAAGTTTTTAACGCCGTTTTGCTGATGCACAGTGATTTTAGCACTCAGAGCATCTCACTGACAGCAGACACACACCACTTCACTCAGACGCGTCAGTGTGTGTGTGTGTGATGGAGTGAGAGTGAGAATGAGTTGAGCAGAATTAAGCTGCAGTTGATGTGTGTTCCTGTGGCTCGCTCTCTTTTCAGTCACGCTTCATATTCATGAGGAGAAGGAATGAGATTGGAGAGAGAGAGAGAGACTCAACATGTCTCTCATTCGTTCCTGGCAGCCATTACACTCTCTCTTTGTTTTTGTGTTTGGAGAATGGGTTAGTGTGACATCGCTTCACAAACAGAGACGTGATGAAAGGAAACTCGTCCTGCTGCTGTTTTTCCTTCTGAAACAATTCAATCCTGCCTTCCTCCTCCTCCTCGCTCTGTTTCCCATGAGGCTCTTGTGTTTTTCTGATGTGTTTTTCCTCTGATAATTAGTCGGTTGCCAGATACTGCAAGCAGCAGCATGCGTCTGAAGCGGCTGTAGCCCGAGGGAAGGAGAGCAGCGATTGAGTCTGGGCTCCGGATCAGTTCTAAACGGCTGTGTGTTTGTGAACGGCTGGACTGTGATGGTGTGTCTCGGCCAGACTGAGATTGTGGAGGTGTGGCTGATGTTCTGCTGCTCGCCAGTCACACGAGACGCTTTAGAGACGCTTTCTTTTACTTTTTCAGCCTTTTCAATTCTTCTTCTTATGCTTCCTGGTTGAATTATTAGCACTAAAACCCGCTGACATTCTCAACCGCTTCTCATCTTCAGAAGGAGTTGGTCAGAAGTGCAAGACGAGTTACTGGTCAGAACAAGCACTAACTGCTTTCCTGCAGAATAGAGACAGCAAAGCCATGGGTTTGATTTCCAGAGAATGCATGAATTAATCAAATAAATTCACACTTTAGAGTCGGCCAAATGCATTCATGTAAATTAAATTGCAGAAATAGTTCATCAGTGGTCATTTTTACACAGTTTTTAAAATAGTTCTGCTTACAAGGCTGCATTTACTTTAATCAAAAGTACAGTAAAAATTGTGAGATATTATTAGAATTTGAAATATCTGTTTTCTCTGTGAATGTGTTAAACTGTAATGTATTTCTGTGATGCGCAGCTGTATTTTCAGCATCATTACTCCAGTCTTCAGTGTCACATGATCTTCAGAAATTCATTCATGAGCGTCGACATTTCATGCTGCAGCTAGACTGATGCTCTCTCTGATGGTGTTTGTGTCTGTGTTTCAGCTGGGACGACCTACATCTTCGGCCGCGGAGGGGCCCTCATCACGTACACGTGGCCCCCGAACGACCGGCCGAGCACGAGGGCAGACCGGCTGGCTGTGGGCTTCAGCTCGCAGCTGAAGGAGGCAGTTCTGGTGCGGGTGGAGAGCGCCAAGGGGCTCGGAGACTATCTGGAGCTTCACATAGTAAGAGCCAAGCCTGGGGACCGGAGGGGCAGGGTTTGAAAGAGGGGGGGTGGCACTGTGTGGAGGTGGGGCCTGAGGAGACGCGCTGGGAAACGTTTGAGGGTGGGATTACAGTGACTGGTGTTTATTTGAGGGTGGGTCTTACAGACTGGTGTATATTAGAGGGTGGGGCTTACAGCGATTGCTGTTTATTTGAGGGCGGGGTTTGCAGTGACAGGCTTATATTAGAGGGCGGGGTTACAGTGTCTTACAGTGAATGGTTTTAGAGGGTGGGCTTACAGTGACTGGTGTTTATTTGAGGGTGGGGATTACAGTGATTGGGGTTTATTTAATTATAATAAACTCTAATATAAGCCTGTATTTACAGTGACAGGCTTATATTAGAGGGCGGAGTTACAGTGGCTTACAGTGAATGGTTTTATTTGAGGGCGGGGTTTACAGTGACTGGTGTTTATTTGAGGGTGGGATTTACAGTGACTGGCTTATATTAGAGGGCGGGGTTACAGTGGCTTACAGTGAATGGTTTTATATTAGAGGGCGGGGCTTACAGTGACTGGTGTTTATTGAGGGCGGGGTTTACAGTGACTGGTGTTTATTGAGGGCGGGGTTTACAGTGACTGGTTTATATTAGAGGGCAGAGCTTACAGCAGCTGCTGTGTATCTGAAGGTGGAGCTTACAGTTACAGCATTAGGAGTTGTTTGTAGGCTGAGGTCTTTTGGAGACATTGTTCAGCATCTGCTGTGATTGTGAGTGTTAAGTCTGTGAGAGGAGTTTTCTGAGCTCTACATATGTCTCGTTTTATTCTGATGTCTTATAGGCGGATTGGACAGTGTGTGGGAGAATTTCAAGCTAAAGAAGTAGAAACACCTGCTCTTTTCAGTTAGTGCTGATATAAAGCTGGAACGGTGAGGGGAAGCTCCAGGGGATCATGGGAAACGACATGTGTGCTCATAGATATACATACATACTCCATCTGTAAATGAGTGGGGCTTCTATGTAAATATGGAGCTTTTATTTACTTCAAAATACTTCGTTAACTCAAAGCTCTCTAGCCGTATTAGTAGTTTTTTTTAAAACAGAGGTAAACAAAAAGTAAACACTATATAAACAGAGTAATAATTAATTTCAGATACACACTACGGACTGAAATGCAACTGAATGCAACACAACAGTAGTTGCAATGGCAGATGGGATATGAGAGTGTGTGTGTGTGTGTGTGTGTGTCATTGTGTTCTCTTGAAGACCGTATTGTGTATATCTGGAATAATTGGCCACAACATGGAGGAGGTTGAATTGGAATGATAGGAAGAGCTATCTATCTATCTATCTGTCCGTCCGTCCGTCTATCTATATCTGTCTGTCTGTCCATCTATCTATCTATCTGGCTCTCAACGAAGGCGGACGCATTTTTCTCTCCCTCTCCTCCCCTTACCTTCCCTTCCCTGCTTTGCTCTCTCGTCTCGTCTCGTCTATTGTCTAATACTTGAGAGACTCTCTCTGCACTGCTCTCCAAACTGAAAAATCATGGATTTGATCAACTGGTCTCTCAACGCAATTGACACCATCTTCTCGACGAGAAGCTTGGGTTCGGGGGAACCTGACTGCCCTGCCGGAACGTTTGCAGCTGGCTACACGATGGACGCATGGGAAAGGTGGCGGGTCGTGTGTCTGGCGGCTCTTTCCGTGGAGGACATTGAAGATATCTACCTATTCGGAACCATGATAACAGGTCTTCTGCTGATTGTATTAGGCTTTGCCCTGGGTTATTGAAGAATTCAGGAAACGGGAACAGCTGTCAAAATCCTCACAAGTCTGCCCGTCATGATTGAAGCAGTGGGCAGAGCGGTCAGCACTGAGACTGAGACTATTAACCGCAATATGGATACCATCACAGAGAAGCTCACGGCTTTGCAAAGGAAAATTTATGGATTTGGAGACCAGAATGGACAAAGAGAGTAGTGAAAATTGGAATGCGGCTACTCGCCCCAAGACCAAACAATCGCAATCTTATCTTCTTTTGGCTCCCCCACACCAGCACTGGCCTCGACCGCTGTTGGGAAAAACAACCCCGGGAAGAGCACTGCAGTGAGACGCTCTTGCGTTCCTCCCCCCTTCCACAGACACCTGCTGATTGTTGACTCTGTCTGAGTCCTGATCAAGGCTGTCTCCATAGCAAGAATGTCTCACATTCTGCAAACTGAGACAACTTGATTTGAATGCCAGCGTGGCGGCTCTCCAGGCCTACAAATACATGAACTCTTACATACATATACACACATACATACGCACATATATACAGATATGCATTCACCTACCCACTTTCTGTCTGTCTGTCTGTCTGTCTGTCTATCTATCTATCTATCTATCTATCTATCTATCTGTCTGTCTGTCTGTCTGTCTGTCTGTCTGTCTGTCTGTCTGTCTGTCTGTCTGTCTGTCTGTCTGTCTGTCTGTCTGTCTGTCTATCTATCTATCTATCTATCTATCTATCTATCTATCTATCTATCTATCTGTCTGTCTGTCTGTCTGTCTGTCTGTCTGTCTGTCTGTCTGTCTGTCTGTCTGTCTGTCTATCTATCGTTCTATCTATCTATCTATCTATCTATCTATCTATCTATCTATCTATCTATCTATCTATCTATCTATCTATCTATCTATCTATCTATCTATTGTTCTATCATTCTATCTATCGTTCTGTTGTTCTGTCTATCAGTTGGATCTGTGTGTCCGTGTCTCTTCATTAGTCTGTAGATGGCTTCATTAGATGGACTGTTTCTCATCTGGATTTCTCTGGAGCTTCAGTTTGTTCTTCCAACATTCACCCCAAATCACCAGCCATCTCTCTCCCTCTGAGATCAATTACTAATCGGTTTCTTGGTCTCTGCAGTAATTGTCTCTCAGAGTGTGTGTTGAAGGACAGATGGAGGCTCTCAGGCTATTGTTGGTGTCGACCCTCACTCTCTCTGTTCACCATCGCTGCTTTCTCACCACATACTCCTGTGTTTGTGTGATTTGGCTCTGATAAAGACCTTGGGTTGTGAGGTGTGTGTGTGTGTGTTCTCCTCCTCTGATAAAGCCTTTCTCTTTATTCTGGTGTGTGTGTGTCGGCAGTACGGTGTTTGTGAAGGTGTGCGGTGATTAATCTGTGTGTTGGTGTCTGAAGGGGACGACAATTAATTTTACCTTGCGTGGGAGGAAACTCTTTCAGCCCTCAAGACACACACACACACATACTTCTGTGTTCTCCAGTTTGAGTTTCAGAAACGAGGGCATCATTATGAAGACTAAAAGTGAAGCAGGTCAGATTCTCAGAGTTTTATGCTCTATTAGTTACCACAAGCCTCGATTCAATAAAGAGTGACACCATTGGTGGATATTTGTTCTTATTTTAATCCTAAACTTGCTTTATTTTTAAGAAGTTTTCCATCTTTTGTCACTGAGAATCCCCAGTCCGTGATTTAAGGATGTTTAGATGTTTGTGCCAGAAAACAGAAATCCTGAGGTAGAGCAGCACTTTTTGCAGCGTGTCTGTCTGTAGTTTGTGATATCTGTGGTTTATTTGATGCTGTGTTGGTGATCATAACTTCATGCAGGTGTTAGTGTGGGTGGGTTTGGCTTTCTAGGAGCTGTCCGGAGCGCTGACACTCACTCACGGCTGATGAACGGCCTGCGCCGATGCTCCTGGGTGGGCAGATACGCTCCATTAATCTCAGACTGACGCTTCTGTGCTGTAGGTCACTTACTAGTGAGCATCTGGGCATCTCTGTAATCTTTCTCGAGTCAATTAGAATGGAGCCGTACTGTGTTTCTGTCTGAATGCAGGATGATCCTTTCACTGATGTAATCTTCAGCTTTGAGGAAGCCAAAATCTCATTCATTTTCTCATTAGGGGAACTGATTTTTAATGATAACCTATAAACCTTGAAAGACAGACCTACTTTGAGTTGTGAGATTTTAAAAGATTTTGTAAAATTCATAAACCCGCATTATTTCAATTTATTATTTAAATCATGTTTAATGTTAAAACTGCTGGTGAAGAACTAGATTACCCATGATTCTGCAGAGAAATCTCCACCAATCCACAGAAGTTTGGCAAGCAGTTTGTGCCAAAAGAACTGATTCTGACTGTACTCTGTCTGGTTGTAGTCTGTGTAATCTGACTCCTTTAAATAAAGGACAGAAGGAATGACGAGACACCCAATTTCATGACAAGATGCAGTTACACTTAGTAAAGAGAGTTAATAGATAAGTTTATAATCTAATTAATAAATATTAAATATTTTTAACGTCATTAACTGCACATACTGAGTGACTGAAAACATCTTTGTCATGGAATACACTCGTTGGTTTGCAGTGAGTTCATAGTTTTTATGTACATCTTTGCTTTAATTTATTTTCAAGATCTGAAATAAATTATCTGTTGTTGCTTTCAGTATGGCTATAAGGCTATGCAATATGATATTCAAGCTCATATTAGACACGTTTAGCTTTGAATAAAGCACATAATCACCTGAGATTATCTACTCTTATATATAGTTTAGTCATTAGTATTAGTCATATAGTTTGTATGTTGTTGTTCCAGCCGCAACATCGCAGAAATAGAAACCGTTTCTAAATTACAAATAGGACAAAAACTCAGATTAACACAGAAAAGATACCTTTTATTGCATGTCACAGTGTTGTGTCGTGTGTAGTTAGGACACGGTTTAAGGCCATCTGACTTTAGTTTTAAGGAATGTCCTGCTTATGCACATTCATATATTAGCAGTAAATGCTTTTGGGACATAATATATAATATATGGGAGTATAATATATTCCCATGTGACTTCAGGTGCTCTGAAGGCATACAGTAGGGTTTGAAATAATAAGAAGAAGAAGAAAAGTTATTTGTCAAACATCTTGACCTTGGCCATTGCTCTACTTCAGTGCTTTCAGAACACTTGGAATTGTTTGTGGTTTTATGATAGTTTTGCATCCCTTTTAAAAACTTGAAGTAAAGAAGGTAATTTTTTGAAAAAAAAAAGGTCATACTGCTTTAAAACAATAGTGTCAAGTCAAGTCAAGTCACCATTATTTATAGATTGTCTCAAAGCAGCAAACAATAAAACACAATAGTGGACAGGACTGAGTGGATAATACAGAAACTGTTCCTTTAAAGGGCATCTATTATGCAAAAGTCACTTTTACATGTTGTTTGAACATGAATGTGTGTTTGCAGTGTGTACACAACCAACCTATAATGATAAAAATCCACCCGCTCCTTTTTTAATCCCCGTAAACCATAAGCAGTGTCTCAGAGCAAGCGATCACAGAATCCTTAAAGTGTGACATCACATTTTACAAGCCCTGCCCACGACCGCTGACGGACACCGCTGTATTAGCTGAGACCCCGCCCTGAGCGAGCTGTACACAAGCCGCCATGATTACATGCATGCAAGAGCATTTAAAAGCAGTCTTCTTACTGAAGCTATAGACGTTATTCAGTCCAGAACACTGAGTGATTTTCTGCTTTTATTTTATCGGTTGGCTCATATTAACAGCGTGGACAGCAGTATAGGTGCTGTATATTACGCTGCTGCCACTTAATACATAGATCTAATATAAACATGCTATTTCTTTCCCAGCTGTTTACCTTCACAGACATAACAGACTGTGTTTTTGTAACTTGTGTGTATTTGACAGTTTAAGCACAATAAGACATGAAAGAGAACTTAGTTTAGTACTTGTATGCCCTGTGACAGCTGCCTCCTTCGCGCTCAAAAAACCCTATATCGGAAGATTCAACTAATATGGCTTTAAAATACATGATTTCAGAGTGATAGACAGGATAATCAAAACTAAACAGATGTTTTTTTGACAGAGTGTCTGAGGTATGAGCTGTAAAAGCAGAACCCTATTCAGGAAAAGGGGGCGGAGAGCAACAGCTAATTTGCATTTAAAGAGACATGCACAAAAACAGCCTGTTTCTGCTTCCACTCAGAAAAGGCATTTTCAAAATGATATAATAAATGAACTGTGGGGTATTTTGAGCTGGGCACCAGTATTGGCACACCTGAGACTTATATTACATCTTGTAAAAAGATGATATAGCTGTTTTCATCTTGTTGTGCAGCTGTTTGTCTGTCTCTCCTCACTTGTGAGAAATGGAGGTTTCAACTGAATGATCTGTAACACACACACACACACACACACTGTCTCTCTCTGCCATCGACGGCCACCACATACTCTCAGTCTTTCATGGGTTATCATGCGGCTCGATAAGAATCAAATATTATTCTTGGTGGAAGCGACTGCTCTGCGATTAGGCTGACAGACTGGATTGAGGACTGAGACGCGTCTGATTACACAGAGCTAATAAACACACTGATGACCCTCAGACACGAGAGAGAGAGACGGTATCATCCTGAGAACTTCCCTACATTCACACACAGTGACAGCAATTACCCAGAACCCCCTGCGGCCCGGTTTGAGTCCAGCTTGTCCTGTGAAGATCTTCCAGTGATGATTCTCCATCAGCTCACAGCCACAGATATTGTTTATTGTCATCTCATCATCATCTTGTTTCAGTCCTGGGAAAAATAATTTTCGTTGACGAAAGTAACACTAGCTCCTGCTGTGACTGTGAACGATTCATCAGTTCACAAACTTAGGACTGTACAGAATTTAAAACTGGAGAATTCACATTTAATTTGTGAATGTGAAATGTTCATATCACTAAGTTTTGGATCTTCTTTAGAAGGTCTTTTAATTTTAAGGCTTGTGAAACGGTTCATTTGATTAACTGAAAACTACAGACTCAAAAGAATCGTTTGTGAGTGAATCAAATGTCACATGAGTTCTCTTGAGTTCTGAGCCGATTCTCTGCTAACGAGCTTCATCTTCATGTTGTGCGATGGAGAGAGCGAGTGTGTGTCTGCGCAGGACTCAGACGTGAGTGTTTGTGAGTGCCAGCTTTGGGACGCCTCAGATTGGAATGATAGGCTGCAGTTGCCTGTTTTTTTTTATTTTTATGAAGACTCTCCCTTGTGCTCTGGTCCTCGTTGGCTATTGTTTGCAGGATCGTTAAGACAACAATTAAAAGCGAATCAGTGCATGGAGGAGCATCTGAGAGGACATGAGGAGGAAACACATGCTCTTTAAAGCTGCATTCAATCAACTTCAGAAGCTAAGCTCAGCAAACTGCCAGAGGAGCAGCAGATGACCTTTGACCTCTAGTCACGGCACACGTGAAGCTCATTCTCACGTTCACAGAATATTTTCATTTTAGGCTGTTTTTTTCAGTTCTTCCCAGATGTCAATGTTCCTGGATGCTTTTTTCTGACTTTATTTGCATTGTTTTCTTGCTTTTCACATTCTGCTTTAGAATTGGGTCGTATATCCCCTAGGCAACCACAACTCATTTGAATCTCATGCCATTACTGTAACAGCTCCTATAAAACTCCAGATTGTGGTAATCTACCGTCCCCCTGGCCAAATTCTAACCTGAGACTCGAGAGATGAACTAATCAATTCTCTTTCTGGGTCAGGCTGCATTGGTTAAGTGTATGGGGCTGTCACGTGATGAACGAAAGACTCAAACCCGAGACTCGAGAGGTGAACTAATCAATTCTCTTTCCGGCTCAGACAGCATTGGTTAAGCGTATGGGGCTGTCACGTGATGAACGAACGACTCAAACCCGAACACTTGTCAGATAAGAGGTGGTGCGCAAATCTTAGACTAAAGACCCAGTTAAACAATGAATTAATATTATTGTTATGATTTTTATGTTGATGGTCGTATTCTGTTTTATATTCGTGATTTTTGAGCTTTAATAAAAAAATTAAAAAAAATTAATTAATATTTTCTGTTTCTTATAGCGTTATAGTTTTGTATTGTTTGTAGTTTGATAAACGTTTGCATAAGTAGTAGATGTGTTTGGAAAGTAACACGTAACATTTGAATTATATTTTGCTAAAATGAACGAAATGAACGAAATGACTCAAAAAAAGATTCGTTCATTTTGCTGAACGAGACTCAAAGGTCCGAGTCGGTAAAATGATCCGAACTTCCCATCACTAATCTCAGACCATCTGCCTCACTGTTACAAGACAGAGCCAATCAAACACAGAGCCAATCAGAGCCGCCGCTTTAATTGGCTGCTGTGAGCCAGAGCAGCTTTTACACACACACACTAGATACATCTATCTATCTATCTATCTATCCATCCATCCATCCATCCATCCATCCATCTCTGTCTGTCTGTCTGTCTGTCTGTCTGTCTGTCTGTCTGTCTATCTATCTATCTGTCTGTCTGTCTGTCTGTCTGTCTGTCTGTCTGTCTGTCTGTCTGTCTGTCTGTCTGTCTATCTATCTATCTATCTATCTATCTATCTATCTATCTATCTATCTATCTATCTATCTATCTCTGTCTGTCTGTCTGTCTGTCTGTCTGTCTGTCTGTCTGTCTGTCTGTCTATCTATCTATCTATCTATCTATCTATCTATCTATCTATCTATCTATCTATCTATCTATCTATCTCTGTCTGTCTGTCTGTCTGTCTGTCTGTCTGTCTGTCTGTCTGTCTATCTATCTATCTATCTATCTATCTATCTATCTATCTATCTATCTATCTATCTATCTATCTATCTATCTATCTCTGTCTGTCTGTCTGTCTGTCTGTCTGTCTGTCTGTCTGTCTGTCTGTCTGTCTGTCTGTCTGTCTGTCTGTCTGTCTATCTATCTATCTATCTATCTATCTATCTATCTATCTATCTCTCTGTCTGTCTGTCTGTCTGTCTCTCTGTCTCTCTGTCTCTCTGTCTCTGTCTCTCTGTCTCTGTCTCTCTGTCTCTGTCTCTCTGTCTGTCCGTCCATCCATCCATCCATGTTCTGTTTATCTGTCCGTCTGTCTCTGTTTCTGGCTCCAGCTCTTCTCCCTGTGGTGGTATTTGTTCAGATGAAACTCAGCGGTTAATTATAATCTAATTAAAGTCGTCTATCATTAGCTTACAGCACTGAGCATGTTAATTAAAAGATGAGGGATCAGAGAGAGAACAAATAAAGATCTGCAACAGAATCAAATACAGATTGTTTCAGTGAACATGAGACACATGACTGTGATATTATAGTCACTGAACTTATATTTTGATGTTCTTATTATTGTGTTTTTTTTATTTTAAATGTAAAGTTTTAAGAATTTTGTTGTGCTTTTGACATTTGTCTTAGTTTAATATATATATTAAACTAAACACACACACGCACACACTCACTCACTCAAACTTACACACTTTTACACACACACTCTTACATCACTTCATCTCTCTCTCACCTCAGTGTTTAGTGTGTTTTCTGAGCGTATTAGCTAACGTTCATGCAGCGGATCAGACACATTTATAACTCATCAGAGCAGCTGCTGCAGCATGTGTCACATTTCAACTGCCGTCTGAGAGAGAGATGAACGGACAAAACACACAGACAGGTTTTGTTTTTGTTTTTTTCCAGAATATAAGTTGCAATTTTAACATCTGAGATGTGTCAAGTCAAGTCACCTTTATTTATATAGTGCTTTTAACAATACAGATTGTGGTACAGATTGTGTTAAAGCAGCTTTACAGTGTTAAATAGGAAAATAGTGCCAATAATGCAGAAGGACAATAGTAAACACTCATTATTGAATTCAGTGATGTCATCATCCAGCTCAGGTCACTTTAAATAGTATCTGTGCGATCAAGTCCATGATATCGCTGGAAAATAAGTGTTTAAAAATTAAGAAATTAAGATGTGCTGTGACTAATATAATGCAATTAATGTCAAGCACACAAAATACACAGAGTAGAGTGTTTTCCCTGCAGTGAGTCTGACTTCTCTCATCTGACGTTCAGTCCACTGTTGGTCAGTCTGACCCACGTGAGCAGACCACGCTGCTGGATGACTTATTATGCTACAGAACTAACAGAAAACAGTGAGTTTAATTACGACGAGTACTGATCTTCACATCACAGTAGTTTTAGAGTTGATCTGTGAGTGTGAGAGTATCATCCAGACGCATCTCAAAGCATCAGCTGGGGTTCTCAGACATCGTTTAGCATGCTTTTTGTTTTTCTGCTTTAATTGACTAAAGTGAGATTCAGATTCACCTTCAAAAGTCTCTTTGATGTCTCTCTCTCTCTCTCACTGTGGATGCAGTCGTTTCTGTCAGTGAGAGCAGGATGCTGCTGCATTAACACAAACAAATCTTTAATGCTGTGTATATGTGATGCATCAGTGCTGTACACATTATATTATTTGTAATGGAAAACAAGACAAAAATAATATTCAGGAAGAAGACGTTTTGACTTTCAGTGAAAATCTACTAATCCAATAAGACAAACTGCACTTACTATGTATAATAATATATATTTATATGTAATATGTGTATTTTGTTTGGTTGGATTGTCAGATGTTTTTCAGGTGTGTAATCTCTGGTGAGTGTTTCTGCTGGAACGATCTCTTGTTTTAACTGAAGCAGCACAGAGAGGCTCGTTAGGAAATGATGGACGTCCATTCATCACACAAATACATCTGGCTGCTGGTGTGTCTGCGGTGTATGAATTCATGTTTTCATATAAATAAATGAGTTTCATCACAGAACAGCATGACGTAACACGAACGCAACGCTCAGCTCAGGGAAGAGCCTCCATTGATTCACGCCCACACACACGAATCACACACATCTACTTCCTGTTTCTTTTTCACAAACGTTTGATTTTGTGAAAAGTGGGGACTCTCCATAGGCGTAATGGTTTTTATACTGAACAAACTGTGTGTGCTATTGCCCTACACCAACCCTACACCTAAACTTAGCCCTCACAGGAGATGTTTTTACTTTTTTTAAGCATTTCTACTTTCCCAAAAAAAACTCACTCTGTATGATTTCTAAGCGTTTTGAAAAGTGGGGACATGGGGCAATGTCCTGAAAAGTCACTTTCACCTTGTAATACCTGTGTCATTATACACATTTATGTCTTCATTTGTCACAAAAACGCACACACACACACAAACACTTGTTTCGCTATCCTTGTGGGGACTCTCATAGGCGTAATGGTTTTCTACTGTACAGACCGTATATTCTATTGCCTTACACCTAAACTTAGCCCTCACAGGAGACTGTTTGCATTTGAGATTTTCAGAAAATTGGTGTGATTTATAAGCTTTTAAGGGGGTAGTCGTGGCCTAATGGATAACTGCTCCCCGGGCGCCGCAGCATTGGCTGCCCACTGCTCCGGGTGTATGTGTCACCATACTTGGCCACACACCTTTTATGGGCAGTCGTGGCCTAATGGATAGAGAGTTGGACTTGTAACCCGAAGGTCGTGTGTTCGAGTCTCAGGTCCAGCAGGGAGTGTAGGTGGGGGAGTGAATAACCAACACTCTCTCCACCCTCAATACCAGATGCCCCCAACTGTTCACTGCTCCAGGTGTATGTTCACTATTTGGATGGGTTAAATGCAGAGCACAAATTCCGAGTATGGGTCACCATTCATGGCCACACACCACTTCCCCTTTCCCTTGTTTACCTCAATTTAGGTCCCCACCGTGACACAAGTCCCCATGAGTCTGTGTGTATTCAGGTTTAAGTCCCCAGCGGTATATAAAAACAGACGCACATATTCACACACACACACACTCTCACACACACACGCATGCCATGAACCTCCCGCTAATGTTCCCATTTAGCTTTTTTCTGAATGTTCTCTAAATGTTGAAAAAAAGAAATGTTTTTTCTTGTTTATTTAGACGTTACATGAACATTACGTCTGATCATTTTGCAGACATTATGGGAAAGTAACTTTCGAATGTTCTCTGAAGCAAGCAGTAACACTTGAGCAGCGTTATGGAGATCTGGTGTCTGTCTGGATTCAGAACACTGATGGCTCGTTTCCAGTTGAATGTGTCGGTTGTTTTGGCAGCAGTTCCTCCAGCATTTGCATTATTTATTTTCTGTTCAGTGCTCTGTCAGTTTGCTGTCAGCACTGCAGCGTGTTTGTTGCACTCTCGGTGACAGTAAACATTTGTTTGTATGAACATCCGTCTTGGCATGATGATCCAGATGATGCTGTTTAAAAACTATTGCACATTTACAGTGATGCACTTGCAGTCTGTCAGGTGTCCAGGACCACAAAAGAACAAAGAATACTGATTAGTATTTTATTTTATAGTTTTATCATTTTTATTTTATTTTACTTTATTTTTGTTTTGTTTTTTTATTTCGTCATCGCGTACAACAGCGCAGGCGCTATGTGTGTGTGCGCTTTGAGTATTAATATATTTAATACACCAATTTGTAATATTAAAATTATGAAAAAGTTGTTTGAATGATTCAATGACTTGCTCATAAATACTTCACTTGTTTCATTACTGGATGAATCAGCGTTTTTGAACGAATCTCTTGAATGAATGATTCAATGACAAATACATTTTTAACAGTCACTTGTTGCCACCTAGTGGAGAAACAATTCAGTCGATACAAATGTTATTTGAAGCATTAATTCGTTTTAAATGGTGACTTGCTCTATCCTAGCCTGCTTAATGTTGTCTAAGTGGAATCAATGTTGTACCATTTCATTCCGGAATATTAAGTACATTAATATATTGGTATTTATGGAAAGACTTGCCACTCTCACCAGTGCGACGACGGATGAACTGGTACGTCACTATAATGATGTGCTTCAGTCACTCCTTGATACTCATGCACCACAGAAATCCAGGAATGTTTCCTTTGTTAATTCTGCTCCTTGGTACACTCCTGATTTACGTAAGCTAATAGCGTTTGTACGTTAACACTAGACTAATTGTTCACAAACAGATGTATGCTGATCATATGAAAATTTACAAAGCTGCTATCTCCTCAGCTAAATCTGATTATTACTCAGATTTGATCACGTCTAGTGAAGGTAATCTTTGAACTCTTTTTTTCTGTAATGAAAGATATTTTAAAGCCTCCAGATTCTCTACCATCACACTTGTTCTCAGTTGAATTATGCAATATCTTCTTGACCTTCCTTAATGCAAAAACAGAAAATATGAATCCGTCTTTGTTGGTTTCAGATCTAGTTAGTTCTTGTTTCAGTTTTACACAGCCATTTAGCTCTCTTCTCTCTAGAGTTCAGCTTCCTACAGTAGATGAGATAACTTCACTTATTTGGAAATTCCACCTGCCAATTAGATCCACTTCCGACTCAATTAGTTAAAGTTTGCCTGTCAGTTCTTTTGCCTTTTATCATTGATATCATTCATTCTTCTCTTATTTCGGGAACTGTTCCCTATACATTTAAAACTGCATTAATAATTTATTATTTTGATAATTTCCATCTTGACATTTCTATCTAAAATCCTGGAAAAGGTCGTTGCGGCTCAGGTACATGATCATCTTTCAGTGAATAATCTATATGAGCACTTTCATTCAGGTTTTCATTCTTGTCATTATTCTAAGATATCTAATGATTTATTGGTAGCGACTGACTTGGGACTTTTATCTATCTTAATTCTTCTTGATCTACACTGTAAAAAATTATCATGATTTTAACGGTAAAAGACTGTAAAAATGCCACAGTAAAACCCTGTTAAATGATTAACTGTAAGTTTCCTTACTATATACGGTGAATAACTGTAATCTAACCTTTATTTTCGAGAAAATAGCCTCAGAGTCGACTCTCATAGACTGTGTCTGAAACCATACCCTACACCCTCATTCACTAGATCCTACATTAGTTCACTATATAGTCCACTAGACAGAGTGATTGAGAACATATGAGTGAATTCAGACACTGATGAACAGCTGCTGTTAACAAACACAATCACTGAAGAAAAGAACCAGAAACAAGACTACAACTGACATACAGCCACAGCCTTAAATGAATCAACTGAAATAAAACAGCAGAGGATGATTCAACAACTCCACAAACAGCATCACCAGCTCCACTTATTACTAACCAGACTGACTTCATTTCTCTCATATATCTACAGATTAACAGAGGTTTATATTGTATTACAGATGTGGTGTTTGCTTTAGTTGGGCTCTTGGCCCTTGACTCTTCAGTGTTAGTTTCTCTTTGGCTGTTATAGCGGTGTTTGTGATGCATATTTGTTATGACAAGAAAAGCCAAGAGGAGTTATTAAGTCGTTTTGATTAACTGCTGATGGTCATCATCAATTAATGACCCGATTCACTGTTGTCAGTTGGGTGAGTTGTAATTAATTTTCATATTTATGGCAGTAATATTAGTCTACAAGATAAGTTGTAGACTAGGGTATTTTGCTATTTAAATACCCTGGACAACTTTTTGCACATTCCTCTTTATTACTATTTAAGTCAACAACATACTGACCTGCACATTTATATTTATATTTTTTATCTTTTATTTTATTATTTTTTTCTACTTCTCCTTCTTAATATTTGTATTCTATATAATTGCACTGTCCTTGGAGTGGACCTGACCTACAATTCACTGCTGGTTATACTCTGTTTAATTGTGTATGTGACAAATAAAACTCTTGAATCTGACAAACTGTCATAAAGGAATTTAAAAATATTTTATTCACAAAGCCTTTATAGCTACAGCACAATTTAGACAAATCAGACATCAAGAATCTGCACATGAACCTTAACAATGGTGACTATTAATAATAAAAAAAACAATTCATGGGGTTCCGTTTAAGATGGCGGAGTGAGCGGTTGCATATTTTTCCCTCTCCCGTCTCACATTTCGATTACTTCACCCACGCTCGACCAGCTCTATTCGAAATAGCACCTAAAGTCATTCCGGTTAATCAACCATGCCCAAGCCCTCTAAACAGAGCAAGACGGACAATCCTCGGGGCTTTATCGAGCATATTTCGGATACTAGCGATGCTAGCGCTAGCAGCGATCCCATGGCTAGCCGTGAAGGCTTGCCATCTGGATTTACACAGGAAGCCTTGTTCAAACATATCTCGGACATTGTTTCGCAGGAAGGTCGGCGCACTCAAAAGATGCTGGATGATTCTTTAGCCAAGCTGGAATCTGGTCTAAATGCGAAAGTCGACAACATCATTAAACGCATTGACGAGATCGCTACGGTTACCGACTCCCTCGTGGCCCGCCAATCAGAAGCTGAGACTCGCATCTCCGCTTTGGAGGACGACATTACACCGCTTAAAGTAAAGCTGGCCGAGCTTGGAAAGCTCAATACTGCACTTTCGGAGAAGGTTACGGATCTAGAGGGTCGTTCCAGGCGAGATAACATCAGGATTCTTAACCTCAAGGAATCAGTTGAAGGATCTGATCCTATTCAATTCTTTGAATCTTTCATCCCTAAGTTGCTTGATCTATCGGTTCCTACAATCGCTATCGATCGTGCTCACCGAGGATTTGGTGCTCCGGTGGCAGGGCGGCCGCGCCCTGTTATCGTTAAGATTCATCGCTCCAGGGATGTCACTACAATCCTGTCTACGGCCAGACGCAGGGGTCAACTTTCTTTCGAGGACCAGTCTATCCGAATCGCTCCAGACATTTCACCTACAGTTCGTGCCGCAAGGAGAGCTTTCAACCCGATTTGTGCTGAACTTATTAAAAAGGACATCCGTTTCCAGATGATCTTTCCTGCTGTGCTGGTCTTTAAGATGAACGGTGTGCAGAAATCTTTTAAGGATCCGAAAGAGGCCGAAAAGTTTTTAGGACGGTAACATGCGTTCATATCTGCCTTAGCTTATGTTGAGGGCTGTTTTTGTTGTTTTGTGCAAATCTATGGTCGAAGATTTATTCATTTTGGTTTTATTGTCATTGGGTGTTCAGTATATTTATCTGGGAGAGTGTTTTTATGTTTTTGCTCTTCGCCGTGAAGCTCTGTTGTTTTATTAAGCTAGGATATTCACTACACCTTTTGGGGTTTGTTTCTTTTCGCCTTTTTTTCTAGATCCTAGTTTTTCTTTGGCTTTTTCAGGGGTTATAGTCATGGGTACGCCCATTCTTCTCCTTGTTCGATTTCGGTATAGTTCTAATACCGGTTTTTCCAAGCCTGGCCAGTATTTAATTCCTTCTTATCCTATATTTACTTTGAGTTTCTTTTTTCGTTTTGAGATAATTTTCCTTTCTTTGCTTGCCCAATTTTTTACCTTTTTATTATATTATGATGACTGATGGTGTTAATCTGAATGTTCTTAGCCTTAATACAAGGGGCCTGAATAACCCAGCGAAACGTGTTGCTATTCTAGAATTTTTGCGGAAAAAAAAAATTAATATAGCCCTGTTGCAGGAGACACATTTATTAAAGAGAGATTCCAATCGTATGTCGAATCGCTTTTTTCGTGTTATAGCTTGCTCTTCAGCATCAAACAAATCTAAGGGTGTAGCGATTTTATGCCAACGCAATCTTCGCTTTAAGCTGCTGGACACCTGGGCGGATGACAAGGGGAGAATAGCGGTTGCGAAAATTAATATTGGAAACCGAGATGTTGCCTTGATTTCACTTTATGCTCCTAACTCGTTCGAGAAGAAATTTTATGATCAGATTACCAAAACTTTGCTGGAGCTTCCCAGCTTTAAATTCTTAATTGGCGCTGATTTTAATGCTGTTGTTAACCATCTGGTCGATCGGTCAGGTCACTCTGAAAATTTAGAACAAAAGTATGCATCTGAAGCTCTACGCTCCTGGATCGGTGACACCGGTGTGGTTGATCTTTGGCGTATGTTAAATCCGGATGTCGAAGATTTCACTCATTTATCTTCTAGGCATAAATCTTTCTCTCGTATTGATTTTATTTTCTCTTCTAGGGGTTTGTTTCACAATATAGCTATGGTTAGTCTATTGCCGTTGGCATTATCTGATCATAAGGCTGTGATTGCTTCTGTGTCGATAAACTCTAAGCGGGCTAGAGCCCCTAGATGGCGCTTTAATACCACCCTTCTTCGTGATGAAACATTTAAAACTGAGTTTTTGAACCAATTATCAGTCTTTGTGGATATAAATAAAGGCTCAGTTGAGGACCCCAGGATCCTGTGGGACTCTATTAAAGGGTTCATCAGGAATTTTACGGTGTGTTTTGCCTCTAACTTAAATAAAGCCCGTTCGTCTAGAGTAAACAGCTTAGAATCTAAACTTATGGTGCTGGATGGGCTTTTACAACAGAATTATAGTGACGATATCAAGCTTCAATTTGACGTTGTAAAGAAAGAGTTAAATTCCATTTTAAAACAACGAGCGGAGTTTCTTATACATAGAACTAGACAATTTTATTACTTTAATGGTGCCAGGCCTAGCCGTTTACTCGCCCTCAGCTTGCGGGCCAGTGAACAGTTCTCTGATATCAGCTCAATTAAATCAAGAGATGGTAGTATTCTGAGTGAACCTTCACAGGTTAATGCCACCTTTCGCGATTTTTACGCTGAGTTATATAGCTCAGAAGTACCGCACAATCAGACAGCTTATGTTAGCTTTTTAGAAGATCTTCAGCTTCCTAAACTGTCTGAAGTTGATTCTGCAAATTTAGATAACCCTATTACAGTTGATGAGCTCAAGGAGGCGTCTCGGCTATGTGTATAGGCAAATCCCCTGGGCTGGATGGAATTCCCCCAGAGTTCTATGTAACCTTTTGGGACAGTTTAGGCCCCTTGTTATTTGACATGATACGAACTGCGGTCGAAAGAGGCTCCTTTTCGAGAGATATAAATATTGCGGTAATTTCACTTTTGCTTAAAAAGGATAAAGACCCTAATGACTGCTCTAGCTATAGACCTCTGTCCCTTCTTAATGCTGATTTAAAAATTTACGCTAAAGTGCTTGCTCTTAGACTTCAACCATTTTTATCTAAGCTAGTTAACAGTGACCAGACAGGTTTTATAAAATCTAGATTAGCTTCTGATAATGTTAGACGGTTACTTCACATAATTCATGGCTCATCCTCACTGGCTTCGCCTACTGCTATTCTCTCCTTAGACGCTATGAAGGCCTTTGATCGTCTGGAGTGGTCTTATCTGTGGTCCGTTCTCGAGACAATGGCTCTGGGTCCTCATTTTATCCGCATGATTAGAGTTTTGTACGCTAATCCCACAGCCATGGTACTGACAGGCAAAACCTGTTCTTCTTTGTTTGTAGTAGCCAGGGGTTCTCGTCAAGGGTGTCCCCTAAGTCCTTTTCTTTTTGCTCTATCGCTGGAGCCATTAGCACAGTCAATCCGTACTGATAAAAATATTGCCCCCATCTCAATACAGGGAACTAATCATCATATTTCATTATATGCTGATGACGTTCTTCTCTATCTAGGTAACCCGTCTCAATCCTTACCCAACATTTTGAATAAGTTTGACCGTTTTGGTAAGATTTCGGGTTATAAAATAAATTGGAACAAATCAGCTCTTCTCCCTCTGAACGGCGCGCTGAAGAGCACGGCGCTACCCTCAGACATTCCTATGGTTAAACAGTTTAAATATCTAGGCATCACGATTGGAGATTCCCTGCAATTTATTAGTAAGAACAACTATAATGACATTCTTTCAAAAATTTCGTCTAACCTGGAAAATTGGTCTTCACTCTCTAATTCTCTTAGAGCACGTATTTCAATTATTAAGATGAATGTTCTCCCCCGCATTAACTTTGTGAGTTCTATGCTCCCGCTGGCTCCCCCTTGTTGTTTCTGGGATAGATTGCAGAGCTTAATAACCAAATTTGTATGGAACGGCAAACGACCACGCCTTAGAATTTCTATTTTACAGAGAAATAAACTCTCTGGTGGGCTTGCTCTTCCTAATTTTAAGTTATATCATTGGGCTTTTGCGCTTCGTCCCTTGATGAGCTGGTATGATGCTGAAGAGGATATTTCTTGGCTTTCTCTGGAGAGAAACTTAGTGCTTCCGCTCAAACTGAATGAAGTTTTATTTGCCAATATACCTTCAAATAAATGTAAAATACGCTTTGGTCCCCTAATATCTTACGCTATATCAGTTTGGAGAACGGTGGAAAAAGCGTGTGGCATCCTCTCTAACTGGAATCCCTACTCTCCTATTTTTAATAATCACAAACTGCTCGTTGGGAAGAATCCTATTCATTTCGGTCAGTGCAGGCATTGGTATGATAAGGGGATTCATTCACTGGGTGATATTATGGGTAACAAGGGCCTATTTAGCTTTGAAGAACTCCGCTCTCAATTCAACCTACAGAATTCTACATTTTTCTTTTATTTACAGTTGAGGGCTGCCATGAAGACTTATGGGGTCCCTTGGTCGGCCTCTCTGAAAGATCATCCTTTATTAAGAGTACTATGTTGTTCCCTAGGAAAGAGAGGTTTAGTTTCTAAGTTATACCGGTTTTTTTTGGATAAAGTATCTCCTCCTATGACACTGGATGCCTCTTGGCGAACTGATATTCCGAACCTCTCCCCGGACTTTAAGTGGGATCATGTTTGGTCTATGGTATCCCAAGCTTCTAGGAACCCGGACCATCAACAAATTCATTTCAACTTTATCCACAAGACTTACATGACACCGCGCAGACTATATTGTATGAAGCTGAAACCTGATCCATATTGTACGTTTTGTAATACGGGTGAATTGGGTACATTTTTTCATATGATTTCGGAATGCCCGGGGGTCTCTAACTTCTGGAACATGGTTGGTGAGAATCTGTCCACCTTACTTAATATTTCGGTGCCTTCCTCCCCTTCTGTTCTGATCTTAAACGATCTATCTGATATTCCACATAAAATTCAGAAGCGGGTATTTTTAGCAGGGCTAACAGCGGCCAAGAAGTTGGTTGCAACGAGGTGGAAACCTCCACACTCGCTCAATAAGAGACACTGGGTTCTCACTTTTATGGATGCTGTATATATGGAGTTGTCCACTGCACGCATCCATGGGGCAAGGGAAGATTCCATCAGTTTCTGGGCTCAGATTTTGGAGAAACTAAAAAACATGCTGTCTTAAACTGAAGGAGTTTCAACTTTTTTATTATACGCTGGTCTTGGGCTTTGGCTTGGTGGGTTTTATAATTTGTTTTTGTTTTTTTTCCCTCTAGTATTACTTCAGGATGGTTTGACGGTTTTATAGCTTTTTAAGGTTCTCTATGGTTATATTTATGCTATCTGTATAATCTATGATACACTCTGAAGTATGCTTGATGTTATTTTAATTTCTTTTATGTTCCTTTTGTATGTTTTAATAATAATTGTCAATAAAAAATTGTTAAAAAAAACAACAAAAAAAAACAATTCATGCTGCAAAGCATGCTGGGTGCCAGTTCAAAACTCCCATCATGCATTGCAGCATGAATAAATTATGCAGCTGGAAGTTCTTACTATTTTCTTTATTTGCTTTTATTTTGGTGGTGTTTTGGTTGTGACTTTTCAGTAGACTGTTTGGTGATGTTCAGAGTTGATTTTTTTATTTGTTATCATTTTTGATTGTCACCAGTCAAGGACGGACAGAGCAACACTGATGTTATGCTGCATGTTGCTTTATTTAAAGGCAGTAACTGTTACTGATGCAGTGAGAATGTCTTCGCTAATTTTAATCGTACATGTATGTGTGCTGCTGTTATCTGCAAGAGGTTTGAGTTGAATTGATGCTTTTATTGATTTTGTATATATCCGTAGGTTTTTCTTCATGTACTTAAGCAAAACAGTTCTTAATATCCTTATGCTCACTTTACTTAAACATTATAAATATTAGTTTATAAACAAATGGCAGTTGGATAATTTAAGTGCAGTCGGTTTCTGCAAATAAAATGAGTTAACTGAAAAGTGTGTATATTAACATTGTATCAGTTAATGAAATATGTTTTTTCACTGTAAATTTAAACAGTTCTGTAAATCCTAAAATGTTGCTACCATATTTTTCACGGTAAAATTCTGGCAACCACAGCTGCCGGTATTTTACCATAAATTACATTTTTTTACAGTGTAACTTGAGCATTCGACACCATTTCCCATACAATTCTATTAGATAGATTGCACTCTATTGGAATTGTAGGTACTAATCTGGTTTGGTTCACATCCTATCTTTCGGGCCGTACTCAGTTTGTTCAACTAGGTCAGTTTAAATCTAAGTCATCACATATTACTACAGGTGTCCCACAGGGTTCAGTTCTGGGCCCTTTATTATTTGTGACCCTGGAGCACAAAACCAGTCTTAAGTCACTGGGGTATATTTGTAGCAATAGACAAAAATACATTATATGGATAAAAATTATCTATTTTTCTTTTATGCCAAAAATCATTATAATATTAAGTAAAGATCATGTTCCATGAAGATATTTTGTAAATTTCCTTCTGTAAATATATAAAAACTTAATTTTTGATTAGTAATATGCATTAAGAACTTAATTTGAACAACTTTAAAGGTGATTTTCTCAATATTTAGATTTTTTTCAGATTCCAGATTTTCTAATAGTTGTATCTCAGCCAAATATTGCCCTATCATAACAAACCATACATCAATGGAAAGATTCAGCTTTCAGATGATTTATATATCATTTCCATTTGTATTGTTACACCGATGACACCCAGCTGTCTTCAAAACCTACAGGCAATTTTCTTAAACTTAACAGTAGTAAAAAAGAAATCCTCCTTGTTGGTACAAAAAATAATTTGTCAAATACCAGTGATTGTTCTGTGTATTGATGGTTCTATAATCACTTCTTCAGCACAGGTAAAGAGCTTGGGTGTTATCCTGGACAATACTCTATCTTTTGAATCACATATCAACAAGCTTACTCAGACGGCTTATCCTATTCACACACGACTGCAAACCCATCCACTCCTCTTCTAACACCATAGTGAAGTTTGCTGATGACACCACTATAGTGGGAAGGATATCAGAAAACAATGAGTCTCACTAAAGAGAGGACGTCCAACACCTAATCAAATGGTGTGTGAACAACGGTCTGGTTCTGAACACTGCCAAAACAAAGGAGATCGTTGTAGACTACAGGAGAGTCAAGAAAACAACACCACCCCCCCTCTACATAAATGGTGAGGAAGTTGAGAGGGTGAATGACATCAAATTCCTGGGTCTACACATAACAAAAGATCTCACATGGACCATTAACACATCCCACTTAGTGAAGAAAGCTCAACAGAGACTTTTCTTCCTAAGAAAACTCAAAAAAACAAAAGTGCCAACCCAGCTCTTAGTAAACTTTTACAGGAGCACAATAGAGAGCATCCTCTGTCACTGCATCACAGTGTGGTACTCCAGCTGCACTGCAGAAAACCGCCGAGCTTTGACCCGGACCGTCAGAACTGCTCAGAGGATCATAGGAATCAAACTCCCGAACCTTGACATGATCTATGCTAGCCGTCTACAGAAGCGAGCTAGCAACATCATCAAGGACCCAACTCATCCAGGACACAGACTTTTTGTACCCCTCCCATCAGGGAAAAGATATAGGACAATCAGAACTCCTTCTTACTTATCTGACTTACTCCTAACATACACACCCTCTCGAACTATTTGATCATTGTCTGCATTATCTTTAGTTTTTCCTCGTTCACATCTGGACGGAACTCTCTGTCTGACTGACCAATAGCAGATTAATCAGCTTTCATATGTGTGTGAATTATGAGAAAACAGAATGTCAGGATCCATTTGGAACGGCTGTCTGAACTTCGGTGTGTCTGATAGAAATGAGTTTGACCTCTGCAGTGTCTCTGCAGTGAGAGTCAGTGATGAGTTCTGACCGCATCTCTCTCTCTGTGTCTGTCTGTGTGTGTGTGTGTGTCAGGAGCGCGGGAGGGTCGGCGTGATCTTTAACGTGGGGACGGATGACATCGTCATCGAGGAGAGCGGCGTGATGGTCAGCGATGGGAAATATCATGTGGTCAGATTCACACGGAGCGGCGGGAACGCCACACTACAGGTGGATAATCTGCCCGTGCTGGAGCGCTTCCCTTCAGGTGAGACACACTCACACACACATAACACACACACACACACACACACTCACACACACACTCACACTCACACACTCACACACACACTCACACTCACACACACACTCACACTCACACACACACTCTCACACTCACACACACACTCACACTCACACTCACACACACACACACACACTCACACACACACACACACACACACACACTCTCACACTCACACACACACACACACTCACACACACACTCACACTCACACACACACTCTCACACTCACACACACACTCACACTCACACTCACACACTCACACTCACACACACACTCACACTCACACTCACACACTCACACACACACACATGTTGGTTTTGCTATACTTGAGAGGACTCTCATAGGCGTAATGGTTTTTATACTGAACAAACTGTATATGCTATTGCCCTACACCAACCCTACACCTAAACTTAGCCCTCACAGGAGACTTTTTGCATTTTTACATTTTAAGATAAACTTCATTTAGTATTTTTAATAATTTATTTCCCTTGTGAGGACCGGCCAAATGTCCTCACAAAGTCAAAAATCTCAAGCTTTACTATCCTTGTGGGGACATCTGGTCCTCACAAGTATAGCTAAACACGTACACTCACACACACACACACACACACACACTCTCACACTCACACACACACACACACTCACACACACACTCACACTCACACTCACACACTCACACACACACTCACACACACACTCACACTCACACTCACACACACACACACACACACACACACACACTCTCACACTCACACACACACACACACTCACACACACACTCACACTCACACACACACTCTCACACTCACACACACACTCACACTCACACTCACACACTCACACTCACACACACACACACACACACACACTCTCACACTCACACACACACACACACACACACACACATATGATCACGGTTATGACAGACAGACACGTGTCTCTCTGTCTCTCTCTGAGGAAGACGTTTTCTGTGCTAAATCAACATCTTAACTTGTGTTAATGATTCAAGATGTCACACCAAACCTGACACTTATTGCTGGTTAAAGCAGCTGTCCGAAAGCTTAGATTCAGAGTGATTGTTTTTACTTGTTTTTATTTATTTATTTGTTTGTTTGTTTTTGTTTATTTGTTTGTGTCCCACAACCTGAGTTTATATTCAGTGTGGGATTTTTTTACGTTTTTTTTTATATAATTTATTTTAATTTAATTTAATTTAATTGTGATTGTTATTTATTTTTTGTTTATTTAAATTTTTGGTATTAATTTTATTATATATATATATATATATATTTGATTCTAGTGAATCATTAATCATATTACTCGCACAGCAAAAAAAATAATCTGTCTTGTTTTTAGTATAATTCATGAATCAAGATACATGTGACTGAGTGTGTGTGTATGTGTGTGTGTATGTGTGTGTGTGTGTGTGTGTGTGTGTGTGTGTGTCTGAGTGTGTCTGTGTGTGTCAGTGTTAATTTTGACAGCAAATTTAGATTTTGTTTTAGTCATATTTTAGTCATCTGAATGGTTTTTCATTTTAGTCTAGTTTTAGTCGACTAAATATCATACGATTTATCATTATTTGTAATCTACAGTAAATTTAGTCGGCTAAAATCTTATGGGTTTAGTTACAGTGCATTTATTAAGCATTTCTCTAAAATTTATATAGGCTATATAGGTTTGATATTTTTTTATTTATTTTTTTTTTTTTTATCATGATAGACTGCAATTTAACTGCGGTGACACACAACATGCCTTTGTTCAAATTAAATAAAACCACTTCTCATAAAGAACAAGAACATGGTTTTCTTTTTAATGAAATGCCAATGGTTATATAGGCTAATTATGCATTTTTTATAAAAATTTGTTTACAATATTCTTCATTCTTTCAAGCAGACATATTTATTTCTATAAATAATTTAGATTAATCTTTAGGGCTTCTAAAGTTTTTCAGTCAAGAGCAGTGAGTGATTGTATGTCTTTCTTTTGTTGATTGATTAACATCAGTGTCTCAGACAATAGCGTTAGGCTGCTATCCCTTTAAAACCAAATGTAAGGTGACGGATGCAATGGATGCAAAGTACTGATTCACGTTTTCCCTGCCGTTTACGTTCACAGCTGTTTACATGAATACTTGCAAAGACTATAGAATACCCAAGATGTGTCACTCGTATAGTTTTGAATGGGAAAAATGCAACAATTAATATGGCCGCTCAATCGCAGGAAGCCCCACCTTCTGAATGAAAGAGCCAATCGCTAAGCGGTAAAGTCAGCCCGTCACTGCAGCTGGCGTTAGAAGTCCCGGTTGCTATAGAAACAGTCAGCGCTCCGAGACGCGCACTCAGGACTGCTCATGTGCACCTGCTGATCTAGTCTGAGAAATAAGATTTTTATAACGCTATTTGAGCAAAAGAAACAACATTTATGACACAGTTGTTGTCCGATTTCATTGGTGATTTCAAATATGAAATTTAATCGTAAGAACAGTTTTGGAGAATTTAATGTTTCCCCATTCAAAGTAGAGGTTGGCCGATATGGGTTTTTCTCTGGCCGATGCCGATATTTAGAAATCAGGGCAGCCGATGGCCGATATATGATGGCGATTTTTTGGGCCGATATGTTTGGCCGATTTTCTTTATTTCTTTTTTTTTCCCCTTCATCTCAGGGATGTTCATTTTTTTTCAGTAATTTATCCAAATATTTAAAAAGGTTTGCTGCATGGTTAAGATATGCTGTGCGTATAAAAAATTGTGTTTTTTAGAGAGAGAGAGAGAGAGAAAAGTCACGTATAAGTGACATTTTATTATTTAATTCAGAAATAGGCCTAATGCTGACGTGAAATGTTTACAAACATTATAATAAACACTGTAAACATAGCTAGGCTATTTTAGTTCCCCTCACTCCACAACAAATGCTTTCAGTTAACAGTATTTAGAAAAGAACAAGAATTAAAAATATAAGAAGCTAGCTATAAACGACAAGCCAAAACAAATTCATTTAGGCTAAAACGAAACTGAAACCAACGTTGGGTCTCTCATTCGACACACAACCAAATGTTTCCGTATTTGCGATGTATTTGAATGCCAAAATATTATTTATTATGTACAGGTGCATCTCAATAAATTAGAAAGTGGTGAAAAAGTTCATTTTTTTCTTGTAAGTCATATATTTTAGATTCATTGTCTGACCTGAACGCCATAGAGAATCTATAGAGTATTGTCAAGAGGAAGATGAGAGACACCAGACCCAACAATGCAGATGAGCTGAAGGCCGCTATCAAAGCATCCTGGGCTTCCATAACACCTGAGCAGTGCCACAGGCTGATTGCCTCCATGCCACGCCGCATTGATGCAGTAATTAAAGCAAAAGGAGCCTCTACCAAGCATTGAGTGCATATACAGTAAATGAACATACTTTCCAGAAGGCCAACAATTCACTAAAAATGTTTTTTTTTTTTATTGGTCTTATGAAGTATTCTAATTTGTTGAGATTTTGGTGTATTGGTGGGTTTTTGTGAGCCTATATCATCACAATTAAAAGAATCAAAGACTTAAACTACTTCAGTCTGTGTGCATTGAATTTATTTAATACACGAGTTTCACAATTTGAGTTGAATTACTGAAATAAATGAACTTTTCCACGACATTCTAATTTATTTAGATGCACCTGTACTTCACAGAATTACTGAATTTCACAGGAAAGATTTGTTTATTTTTTATAAATAAAGAACTGTATTTCTTTAGTCAAGTATTATATGTTACACGGGCTGGTTTATTCATTTTTAAGTATTTTTGGGATTTTAAGAACAAGTGGAAAATGTGCTGAATGTTTCATTTCATCCAAGTGAAATTAACAAGCAGTTAGACTTAATTTACATTCGTTTTAAACGCGGAGCCAGGCGCGAGTGGACACAGGTTGCGCGCGTGCGTCAAGCCTCGTCCATATTTCCAGATGCGCTCGTGAGAGACTTGCGGAGCAGAACCGGGCGCGAGACCGCGAGTATAAAAGTGTGTGCGGCTCGTCCGTGAGACGCGGGAGACGCGCAGCGAGTATGAGAAGCATTCAGAGACACGGGCTGTGTGTGCGGTCTTCTGAATTAGCGAACATGCAGCGTATATATATAATATATATATGTTTTCTTTAATTTTAATTTGCCTAACTTTCGATCTGACCCTTTTTAAACGGTGGGTGTAAATGCAGTTGGCTCGAGCAGTGCTGATCGGGGAGGAGGTGCGCTCACTCTGTTGTTAGTAAGACCGTCACTCAGGGCTGGCTATCGTGCATATGATCTGGATCAGAGTAATATCGCGTCCACATCGCAGGCTGTGCGATTAGCAAATCACAACGTCTCAAATCGTGATTGCGATTCGATTTCGATTAATCGCACAGCTCTACCAGGTAGTTCTCTCTTCAGAAAGTTAGCAGGCAGAGGGGGACATCACAGGGTTATCTGTGGTGCCAGTGGAATGGCAATCTGCTTGCCGCACGAGGCAGCATCACGTGTTGCTTCCAGAGCGCCTGTATATTAATCGGCCTAATTTGCAGCACAATCGGCCGATGCCGATTAATTAAAAAATGCCAAAAATCAGCCGATCAATGGGTCGACCTCTAATTCAAAGTGATAGGAGCTGCTCTTGGATGCCCGAGAGGCGTTTCAAAGATGGCCGCCGAGTGACATGACTTGTCTTAAAGAGACTTTGATACGTTCGTCAAAACGGACATTTCAACATAATTTTCACGTCGCATTAATGGAGAAATACACACAAAGAGTAGCCTACTCATGCGCTGTGAGACACTTTCTGTGTGTATATGCTTCAGTGTCTTTGCTTAGAAATCCGGATCGAATTGAGTTCTCTCTTGCGTCGTCAGATTTATGCATATGTCTGCTCTCCTCTTACTCCCACATATTGACATTTTTGAACGTTTTATGCGCCGTGCAGCAAGTGTATTTTAGCTTATGTCCCGCCAGTTCATATGTTCGCATCTAACCTTCTATGCAGCAGATTCGTTCTGAATTCATCTCTTCCCAAATCGTCCCTCCCTAACATTTTCGTCTTGTTTTTATTCGTTGACGAAAATGTCAATAGATTTGCGTCATAATTTTTGTCATTCAAAAAGAGTTTTCGTTCGTTATCGTCTCGTCGTTGTCAGTGAAAAAAATGTTGTTGATGAAAATTATTCGTCAACGAAATTAACACCAGTGTGTGTGTGTGCGTGTGTGTGTGTGTGTGTGTGTGTGTGTGTGAGTATGTGTGTGTGACTGTGAATGTGACTGTGTGTGTGTGTGTGTGTGTGTGTGTGTGTGTGTGTGTGTGTGTGTGTGTGTGAGTGTGACTGTGTGTGTGTGTGTGTGTGTGTGTGTGTGTGTGTGTGTGTGTGTGTGAGTGTGTGTGTGTGTGTGTGTGTGTGTGTGTGTGTGTGTGTGTGTGTGTGTGTGAGAGTATGTGTGTGTGTGACTGTGAGTGTGACTGTGTGTGTGTGAGTGTGTGTGTGTGTGTGTGAGTGTGACTGTGTGAGTGTGACTGTGTGAGTGTGACTGTGTGTGTGTGTGTGTGTGTGTGTGTGTGTGTGTGAGTGTGATTGTGTGAGTGTGACTGTGTGTGTGTGTGTGTGTGTGTGTGTGTGTGTGTGTGAGAGTATGTGTGTGTGTGACTGTGAGTGTGACTGTGTGTGTGTGTGTGAGTGTGTGTGTGAGTGTGACTGTGTGAGTGTGACTGTGTGTGTGTGTGTGTGTGAGTGTGATTGTGTGAGTGTGTGTGTGTGTGTGTGTGTGTGTGTGTGTGTGTGTGTGTGTGTGTGTGTGTGTGTGTGTGTTAATGACGCAAGCATCAGCAGCAGCAGTGTGGACTGGAGAAATATAAATATCCAGTGACCCAGTTAGTGCAGAGGGAGTCTGCAGTGGAATTGTGGGTAGGATGGCGCCTCCTGCAGGCCTGGTCCATCCTGGACTGATCCCAGTCGTTGTCATAGTAACAGGCTGTATTTAACTGGAGCAGGTTGATAAGTGCTGAAGGTCAGTAAGGTTTGCTGTGGTTTACTCGTGGTAATGTCTCAGTCACAGTGTGAGAATACCTGCTAAACACTCAGAACGTCCACAGGAATCCACTGTGCCATAGAAACAAAACGCTCCTCATCTGAGGATGAGAACGGCTCCCATTTGAACAGCAGCTGACTAATTACAGTAATAATTACAGTCGCGATGTTACCGCAGCATTAGTGCGATTACAAGACCTGTTCACAGTGGGGCCGTTTATGTTTTGTGTGGATTAGTTTTACATATTTCATTTATTATTTTAGAGAATCAGAATGAGCTTTATTGGCCAAGTATGTTTACACATACGAGGAATTTGTTGTAGTGACAGAAGCTCCACAGTGCAACAGAAGGACAGTAACAGGACAGGACACAGGTAATGAAACAAAATAACAGGAAATAGCCAATGACCAATGTACAAGCAGCAAAAAAAAAAAAAAAAAAGAAATACACAATATATAATATATAATATAGGCGACTATGTATGTACAGGTCAAGTATGTGCAAATTAGAAATGAGAAAATAAAATAAGTGAGTGTGGTGAATGGATAATGTATTAGTTGTGTGTTCCACGTTTATTTATTGAGTGTTCATGAGATGGATTGCCTGAGGGAAGAAACTGTTCCTGTGTCTGGTCGTTCTGGTGCTCAGAGCTCTGTAGCGTCGACCAGACGGTAACAGTTCAAAGAGGGAGTGTGCTGGGTGTGAGGGGTCCAGAGTGATTTTACCAGCCCTTTTGCTCACTCTGGATAAGTACAGTTCTTGGAGAGTGGGGAGGGTTGTACCAATGATTCGCTCAGCAGTCCGGACTACCCTCCGTAGTCTTCTGAGGTCAGATTTGGTAGCTGAGCTGAACCAGACAGTTATTGAGGTGCAGAGGATGGATTCAATGATGGCAGAGTAGAACTGTTTCAGTAAGTCCTGTGGCAGGTTGAACTTCCTCAGCTGGCGAAGAAAGTACAACCTCTGCTGGGCCTTCCTGACAATGGAGTCAATGTGAATATCCCACTTCAGGTCCTGAGAGATGGTGGTGCCCAGGAATCTGAATGACTCCACTGCAGTCACAGTGCTGTTCATGATGGTGAGTGGGGGGAGAGCAGGGGGGTTTCTCCTGAAGTCCACGATCATCTCCACAGTTTTGAGCGTGTTAAGCTCCAGGTTGTTAAGACTGCACCAGACAGCCAGCTCCTTAACCTCCTGTCTGTAAGCAGACTCGTCACCGTCCTGGATGAGGCCGATCAGTGTGGTGTCGTCTGCGAACTTCAGGAGCTTGACAGAGGGGTCTTTAGATGTGCAGTCGTTGGTGTAGAGGGAGAAGAGCAGTGGGGAGAGTACGCAGCCCTGAGGAGCTCCAGTGCTGATGGTTCGAGTGCTGGATGTGAATTTGCCAAGCTTTACTAACTGCTGTCTGTCTGTCAGGAAGCTGTTGATCCACTGGCAGACGGAGGTGGGGACGGAGAGCTGAGTTAGTTTATTTTGAAGGGTTTCCGGGATAATGGTGTTAAAAGCAGAGCTGAAGTCCACAAACAGGATCCTCACATAAGTCCCTGGTCTGTCCAGATGCTGCAGGGTGAAGTGTAGTCCCATGTTGACTGCATCATCCACAGACCTGTTTGCTCTGTAGGCAAACTGCAGGGGGTCCAGTAAGGGTCCAGTGATGTCCTTCAGATGAGCCAAAACCAGTCTTTCAAATGATTTCATGGCTACAGACGTTAGTGCCACAGGTCTGTAGTCATTAAGTCCAGTAATTTTGTGTTTCTTTGGGACGGGGATGATGGTGGAGCGTTTGAAGCATGAGGGGACTTCACACAGCTCCAGTGATCTATTGAAGATCTGTGTGAAGATGGGGGCCAGCTGCTCAGCACAGATCTTTAGGCAGGCTGGTGACACACCATCTGGACCAGGTGCTTTCCTTCTTTTGTTCTTCCTGAAGACCTGGCACACATCGTCTTCGCTGATCTGAATTGTAGGTGTGGGGGAGAGAGGGGTTGCTGGAGGTGTGAATGGTTGTGTGGAGGGGTGTTCTGGGCGGGTGTGGGGTGATCGTTCAAAACGACAAAAGAACTCGTTTAAGTCGTCTGCCAGGTGTTGATTCTCCAGAGTGCTGGGGGGTGGTGTTTTGTAGCTGGTGATGTCCTTTAATCCTAGCCACACTGAAGCCGGATCGCTGGAAGAGAATTTGTTCCTGAGCTTGTCAGAATAATTCCTCTTTGCCACTCTGATCTCCTTTTCCAGTGTGTATTTGGCCTGTTTGTACTGTTTTAATTATTTATATTATTATAATTATTACTTTAAAATATGCAACTTATTTAAGTTTTTTTTTTTAAATATATATATATATATATTTGTTTTTACTTATTGCAATTTTTTCATTTATTGGCACAGGACAATACAGACAACTGACAAGAAGTAAACTATATTGGTGTTTATTTTATTTTATTTTTACTGTATTTATTTAAATATTAAGATTATTTATATTTTAATATTATTTATTTAAATATTGGTGTATGTGTGTGTGTGAGAGAGAGAGAGAGAGAGAGAGTGTGTGTGTGTGTGTGTGTGAGAGAGAGTGCATGTGTGTGTGTGTGTGTGTGTGTGTGTGTGTGAGCGTGTGTGTGTGAGAGAGAGTGCATGTGTGTGTGTGTGCGTGTGCGCGTGCGCGTGTGTGTGTGTGTGTGTGTGTGTGTATGTGTGTGTGCATGTTTATGTGGTTTATGAGGACACAAATGTGTATAATAACATGGGTATGACAGAGGTATTACAATATGAAGGTGGTTTATGAGGACACTGCCTATGTCCCCGTAATTCAAAAGGCTTAAAAAACATACTAAATGGTGTTTTTTTGAAAATCTAAAAATGCACAAAGTCTCCTGTGAGGGCTAAGTTTAGGTGTAGGGTTGGTGTAGGGCAATAGCACACACAGTTTGTTCAGTATAAAAACCATTACGCCTATGGAGAGTCCCCATAAACCACAAAAACCAACGTGTGTGTGTGTGTGTGTGTGAGAGAGTGTGTTTGTGTGTGTGTGTGTGTGTCAGTGTGAGAGAGAGAGAGTGTGTGTGGGGATGGTTGATCTCCGCTGCGACGCAGGCATTCTTGCTGTGGTTTTCTCTCTCGATGCATATTTAGGTCCTCACCTTCTCCTGAAGAGCTCGACTGACGAAGCTTCAAAGGTCTGAACACATCTACAAATGAAACGGGTTGGATGTGATACTGTGAATCACTGCACTCAAGAACCTTTGATCATTTGACCCCATGCAGAAAATGTCTTCCTGGAGTCTCACTGTTTGATGTTCAGCAGGACTGTTGTTGATTCAATATACTGATATGGAAATGTTCTTATGCATTTTTAATGTGAACGACGATGGTTTCTTTTCCACGTTCACCAAGACACTTTAATGCACTGTAATTATCCAGAAGTAAAATTCAACCTCTAAAATGACTCATAAATATGCTTAACTCATGTTTAAAACACATGGTAACCAGAGCTTGCTTGACTTTCTAACCTCCAAAACCATGTTTAAAGCCTCGAGGGTGTTAAATCTGATTTTAAAGGCGTTCTCTCTAACCTCTAATCTTTAACCTTTGACCTTCCAGATTGTAACCTGTTGAATTTGTTTGTTCTTCAAAGGGAGCTTTGATAGTGATCGGCTGGCTATTGCTAGGCAAAGAATCCCATACCGACTCGGTCGGGTAGTTGACGAGTGGCTACTCGACAAAGGTAATTAAACAGCACCAAACCCCACTAACGAACGGTTTGTCTAATCACGCTAAACACATCTCTGGCTGAAGTGCAGGCCCACGGATGTAGCAGAGAATGGCGAGCATGCGAAAAGAAGAATGAGGAGAAAACAACATTTCATTGGTAGTTTACACCTAAAGAAGTGTGCATTATAGTCTTTGTGAAAGACTCAGACTAATGGGAACGCTGCGCTTCTCAGATCTGTCATCTGACAATGGGACTGCACTTCTCCAGAGTATTAACCTTACCAATAACCCCCACATAACCCTCCCTTAACCTGCCAACCACACGCACAGCTGTTTACTGTTGTGAAACGTCCTATCGAGCAGAAGCTGATTCACAACAGTTCAAACAATCTAAACTCCACAGTTAAAGGGACTCTATTTCAGTGCCTCTGTTTCATCTTTGCTCTCGCCGCTCTAAATTGATTCCGACTTTAACCCTTTGAGTCCAGAAGGTCTTAACTATCTGTCTGATGTTTCCTGTTTCCTCTGAGGACACACCCACTCCGAGGGCAAAGTCTGCAGGACAGCCAGGCGTTATGTAGTTCTTCTAGCTTTGGTTAGTCTGCATGTGGGGAGTTTACAAATAAAAATTGGTCTGTGTCCTATGGTGTGACATAGCAAAAATGTAAAAAAAAAAAAACTTAAGATACAAATAACATGAGAAAAATGTATCTTCATTCTTAGAGTTACAAATAACATGAGAGAGGTTTATCTTCAATGTTAGAGTTGGTGTTGTTTTTTTACATTACACCATAGGACACATTGATACGTCACCTACCCATGTCTTTCTGTTGCACACACAGGTATTTTGTTGGATTTTGATGCAAGAATCAGCTTGAAGCATGAACAAATACAACATGTGGGCAATTTGACCTATTTAAAAGTTCCAGCCTACTGCTGAAACTGACGTCATGTGTCTAATTTACTGCTGAAATTAATGTTCTTCCTCTGTATTTGTGTCTTGTTTTCCAGCACAAACCTCTAAACATTTTTAAATCAAGACACATTTCTAGTTTTGGCCAAAATAATGGATCATTTTCATGAGCTGAGATCTTTTAGTCTGCTGTTTTCAGTTGATGCATGAGCAGACCTTCACTAAACATTATTTGTAGAGCGCCAATAATCTTTGTTTTGTTACTTTTAACATGAAACAAAGTCTCAGCTTACAAATTCTGTCAGTGTTATCACTAAATTTAAATCGTAAATGATGTTTTGTGGCGACAGATCACTGATGATCTCTTCCTCTTTACTACTAGTTACAGCAGCAAATAAACATGATGAAACATCAGAAAGAGAACAACTTACTGAAATCAATCATGAATAATAGAAGCCACTAATCAGTGATTCAATCAATCAAGATGCATTTACTTCAGATGCTAAATGACAGAAGTCTTGTTTTCTCAGGAACTGTTCAAAGTTACCAACACATATCTGAGTTAGAAAATAAACTTAATTCAAAGGGAAAACCGGTGTATTTTTGACCCGTTTCCAGCTGTTTGTTTTTCATTTTGATCAGTTTCCCAGAAAATAAGACTTCTTATATTCTGCCATTTTAGATCCTCAGTAAATGTACCTTGATTTAAGAATGCTTTTATGTTTGTGCTGAAAAACAAGACAAAAACACTGAGGAAGAACTTCACTTTCTGCAGTTTGGGCAAACGTTCATAAAGTTTCATGAGGAAATATAAAACAGACATTTATATTGATTTAATGAAACTGCTAATCAAACTGCTTTGTTTGTATTGATCTGAAAACGTGCACAGAGAATCGTTTGAGTCGACTCTCAGTTTGAGTTGTAGGATGCTGTCAGTAGATCTTAAGGTTAACCTGTCCCTTTCTGTAAAAGAGCTGGAGGTGGCCGACGTGTGTAAGAATATCAGAGTAGAGGACAGTCTGTCAACTCAAAGGGTTAAAGGAGTTTGAGGCTTTACCGACAGGGAAAATGTAAAGGATAAGCAGAATTTAACCAACCGTTCTTCTAAACCCTGAGGGCCGCCGCTCTTCTCCTCTTCAGCAAGCAGGATTTAGTTTTCATTGGATTAGATAAAGAAGCCCTCAGTCATAAACCTGTTTCTAAACTCACATAACCGAATGAATGTAGATCTGATGAAGAATTAGTCAGAGCAGACGAACCGTCTAAACAGAACGCAAACTAACCCGCACGTAACGCTTGAATGAAACTCAGAGGGTTAAACACTGAACGAAGAGTAAACGCTCTGCTCGTTGTTCTGTAGCATTTGCAGAGAGAATACGGTCCCTTTAACATTTACACGTCTGACAGTCAATGATGAAGCAATGATGTGCTGATGTACTGTGTGAAGCGTCATGTGTTTGTCTGCGAGTGCAGTTTGGACTATGAACTCATGCACTCAAGGTCAGTCATTAATTCCTGCTCTTACTGAGGATGAACCATCAGTGACTGTATTCTCAAGAGATAAATGCCAGTTCTCGTGTTAATCATTTTTACCAGTCCCCATAAACATGCAGGAAAATGTTAAATTAAGGCAAAACGCTACAGGCAAACTATTGTTTTTTTTGTTTTGTTTTTTCAGTTTAGTTTTGAGATTTTAGGCAACTTGAATTCAGTGGAATTTAGTGAATTTAGGGGAAATAAAACACCCAAATTACAATAAAGTCAAATAGACACTTAAAAGTCACAATTATTGTCACAATAATGACAATAAAGCTCAACTTCAACTTATTTCATTACACTTTATCTATTTGCTTCTGTATATTTCAATTACAATCCATACCTTGAAAAGTCTTATCTCCACTTCAGCAGTTTTATTCCTCTTGATATTCTGAAGGATTTTACTGAGGGGTTTGCTGATATATCATATAGTTTTTATAACATTTTATTCCTAAAATAAACATGGCGAAAATGATTTTGTTTTCTGTCCGTTGACAGTATTTTCTGAATTATGTAGCGATAAAAAGAAAACTGTAAAATCCCCTCAGTAAAAACCTTTAGCTCTAATATGTCAACAAAACTGAACAAGAATTATGAACCTGACTTTAGATTTCTGTTCTGGCTGTTTCTGCAAATTAGTGCATATTTAACTATTTTAAATATAATATTTTATAAAACTAGTAATACAAAAGCAGTTGTTAATGTAATCATTTAACTGGGGGAAGTATATCTATTCTGTTTTTTTTTTTTTTTTTTTTTACACTATTTACCTGTAGTGTCTTGTTTTAAAAACAAAAGTCCTGAATGTGTCTGTATAACATTATACAAATGATTATTATCAATTATGATCGTTATAGAATGATTATGATGAGAATGATTTTGAATGAGTTTGATGTAATGAGGATGGTCCAGACTGCACAGGATTCATGTGGAAAAGGCCAGAGAATGTGTGAGAGCGACTCTTTCTCGTCTGGCGTTGAGTTAGATCAGACAGAACATTCTCGAGTGGCGATGGTGTCAGTGTTATGAATTCAGGATGGCAGCACCTCCACAGCTCAATGAAGAGGAAAAAAAGGGTTTAACAGCTCAATTCCAGCAGAAGCCATTCAGAGCCTCGGTTTTTCTCTCTTGTCCTTTCGCTGGCGTTCATCACTCTCTAAACGTCCCCATGACTTTCCATCATTTCCTCTTCTCCTGTATCCGACGCTCCTCCATCTCCCGTCTTTTTATTGTAGAGCCGACGCCGCTGCGAGAGACGCAGTCAGAGATTACAAATAACCGCAGCGCATTGATTTATTTTGTGCTGTTTATTTCGGTTCCTGAAGAAAGACCTCAGCAGGGAAATGCGAGCACAGAACACACTTGTTTTACAGCAGAAACGCGCCCGGCGCCGCTACTAAATCACTGCGTTTGGGCTCTGTTTGAACACTTTCTCACTTTTAAATGACTCCAGAGAGAAGGTACACAGGCTTTTCTATAAGACAGCACAGAAGCTTGGAGAAAAGCTCGTGGGTTTCCACACAGACTGCTGCAGAAACACGTGATATTCTCACCGGACTCTCTCTTCATCCTGACAGAGGTGATGGAGGAAAACTTCTCTGTGTTAAGTTCTCTGAGTCAGTTTTGGATTGTGTCACAGTTCCAGTGAAGCCCATCACAGATCAGACGCACACACACAAACACATGTACATATACTGGTGATGCACTGAAATTATGGCAACTGAAAAAACATTTCTGGTTTTGACCAAAATAATAGATCATCTTAGATCTTTTAGTCTGCTGTTTTCAGTTGATGCATGAACAGAACTTCACTAGACATTATTTGTAGAGATTTGTTATGTTACTTTTGATATTAAACAAAGTCAAAGTCTTACAAATTATGTCAGTTTTATCTCTAAATTCAAACAGTAAACATGGCTTTGTAATGTGTGGCGACAGATCATCTCTTCCTCTTTACTACTAGTTACAGCAGCAAATAAACATGATGAAACATCAGAAAGAGAACAACTTACTGAAATCAATCATGAATAATAGAATCCATCAATCAGTGATTCAGCCACAGGAATACGTCAATAAAACAGCTTGAGATCAATAATGTCACATTTACCACAGAAAAGATATTCAATCACCATAAACTCCATAATCAGCTAGAAAAATAACTAATTTCCCACAATATATGCACTATATTATATATTCATTATATTTTACTGACCCTGTTCTTCAGTATTTAATGCATGTTTGAATAAGTCATGAAAACAAATGTTTATTACAGCTGTCATTTAAATGTTTAAATCTCAACAACAAATTAATATACCACTAAAAGTTGATATAAAAACTGCCATGTGTGCAATTTAAATGTTTATTTATTTGAATAATCCATTGATTACTAAACAAACATAATTTTCTGTTTCCAGTTAAGAGAAAATTTTAATTTCGGTTTTGGTTACAAAATTAATTTCAGTGCATCACTAATATAGATTAATATAATATCTAAATTTTACATAATATAGACTTCTTGAGGATGGACTTTGCCTGGCAACCACCCAGAACTGTATGATGCGGTGATGCGGTAAAAGCCACCATAGCAACAACCTGAGACCCCGGCAACCACTCATATCCCCTCCATCTGTATATTGTTGAGGAGGAAACATCTCAGAAGAAGCAAACGCAGCAGAAGAAGAAGGAAACTTTCTTTCCAGAACTTCAGTTTCACAACCTTCATGCCTGCTGGTGAAGGACACGGGTCACCAGATCAAACACCCACTCCAGTGCTCTGGATCAGAGGAGACGACCTCACCCACTCACACACAGAAATACAGCGATGGTATCATTACACCTCAGCAGCGTTCAGGCGGTTTGTGCATTAGTCACACACACTCACACTGATGACCCGCTCGCGCCGTAATTACGGAGCACTGCTCTTTTCACTCGTCTTTCATCTGTGAGTTTATTTTGCCTTTATAAAGAGAAGAAACTCATCTGCACAGCAGACGGCACTCACTCTGCTCTCGGTGTTCACCCACAAATGAACATTCTTTCATCATTTAAAGAAGAGAAAGCAAAGATATAAAGAAGAGAAAGCAAAGATATAAAGAAGAGAAAGAAGATATTCTGAGAAATGTCTCAATGTTTTATGTTTGACCAAAGAAAACAAGTCATACAGGTTTAATGTCATGAAGGAGAGTAATGATCATCTTCAGAGTCACTGGTAGTTGGAAACATTGTTTGTTTATTCTTTCTCTCTTGTTTATTTGTTTATTTTTTTCCTTCTTTTTCTGATTGTTTTTCTTTTTTAATTATTTATTTTTGTTTTTAGTATTTTGTCCTTTTTTGTTTATTTATTCTTTCTGTTTATTTATCTGTTTACTTATTTATATTTCATATTACTTGGTGTGTTTTTCTTAGTTTTTTGTTTTGTTTTTATTTATTGTTTCTTTATTGTTATTTATTCATTTATTTATTTTTTCCTTTATCTTTGTATGCATGTATTTATTTATTTTCACATGTGTGTGTGTGTGTTTTTTTTTTTACCTACTTTCTTACCTCCTCTATCTTTTTCTATTTTAATTAATGTTTTTTTTAACAGTTTTTTTTCCCTTAATTTTTCATTTATATTCATTTGTCTTTTTCTTTCTCTCTCCTGCGCGTCGCTGACCTCTTCAGGCTCTCTGTCCTCAGAGCGTCTTCCCTCGACTCGCTGATGTTTCTGCAGACAATGGGAGATGTTTTGCGAAGCTCAGATCATGAATTCACACTGCTGGATGTGTCCATTCTCTGGGGATTTCGTAGTCGTGCTCAGATCCGTTAAATGATGTCAGACGCACTGATTGACAGAGATCTCTCCGGTCGCTCGCTCTGAACGGTCGGATGTAAAAATCTCACAGGAGGAGAAGAGAGGAACATTTATGAATTTATTACTCAGGATCAAAGAGTCAAACCCATTCACAGAGGTGGAGATGTGTGACGGACCCAGTGTGTGTGTGTGTGTGCGCTCTTCATCTCCTCACCAATCCATCATCATCATCATCAGAGGCAACATTAAAGCATTAAACCCGACAGAATCAAACACCGTCCGTCTCACAAACCGCTTTCCTTTGCTTGCTGTGCATCTTTCATCATCAGCTGCTTTATGAATATTTCCCATCATCATCTTATTCATTCTGTCCGTCTCTCGTCTCTGAAACCCTCCAAAGGTCATTCTGCCCGCTTGACGTTTCCATGGAGATGAGGATGATGATGGCGTATGAATGAGAGAGAAACTGCTGATACTCAGCAAACCTCACTCTCAGTAACACAAGCGAGGTCAACCACTAACTCAATGATACAGTATATGATACAAAACCAAATTATATGACATAATTATATCAAACTGTACAATTAGATACATATAAGACACACACACACACAGATAGATAGATAGACAGACAGACAGACAGACAGACAGACAGATAGACAGACAGATAGATAGACAGACAGACAGACAGACAGACAGACAGACAGACAGACAGATAGATAGACAGACAGACAGACAGACAGACAGACAGACAGACAGAGAGATAGATAGATAGATAGATAGATAGATAGATAGATAGATAGATAGATAGACAGACAGACAGACAGACAGACAGACAGACAGACAGACAGACAGACAGACAGACAGACAGACAGACAGACAGACAGATAGACAGATAGATAGATAGATAGATAGATAGATAGACAAATAGACAGACAGACAGACAGACAGACAGACAGACAGACAGACAGACAGACAGATAGACAGATAGATAGATAGATAAATAGACAGACAGACAGACAGACAGACAGACAGACAGACAGATAGATAGATAGATAGATGTTATTTTGATTAATATATTTATTTTTATTATTTTTCATTCTATTTTTTTAATCATTCGTTGTTCTGTCTTTTTTTCCTTTTTTGTTTCCTTCATATTTTATTTATTTGTGATTATTTTTCATTTTGTTTTAATTAATTTGTTTTTAGATGTTCTTTTTTTCTTCTATGTGTTTTTTTCATTATTTGTCTATTTGAATTAATTTAGATTTTTTTTCTTTTTTGTTCTTTATTTTTCTTTTTTTTAGTAATTAGTTTGTCTTTCTATTTTTCTATTTATTTTTCTTCCTTCTTTTTTTGTGGTTTTCTTTGTTTTCCATTTTTATTTATTTACCATTAATGTATTATAAGAGCCAAATCAAACGATACAAGGCACACTAATATGAAACAATGCAATAATATCAAGATGCAGTAAGGCCTTGTATGATTCAGTGTCCGGCTGTGGATTCAGAGCTGATCAGGCGTGTTATCGGGACGGAGGTTTGCGGTGTTTTTCCGTGCGTGTGTCCGTCACTGACCGGACGCTGATGGCTGGGGTGTGTTTCTTGCTCTCCGCAGGTCGGCAGCTGACGATCTTCAACAGCCAGGCGTTCATTAAGGTGGGCGGCGGCGAGAAGGGCCGTAACTTCCAGGGTCAGATCTCGGGGCTGTACTATAACGGCCTACAGGTGCTGAAGCTGGCAGCCGAGGGCGACCCGAACGTTCAGGTGCAGGGCAACCTGCGTCTGGTGGGAGACGTGCCCTCCGTCATGAACACTGACACCACCTCCACCACGCCGCTCGCAGACATGTCCACCACCATCATGGAGACCACCACCACCATGGCCACCACCACCACCCGCAAACAGCGCTCGCCCACCATGAGAGACAGCGTCACGCAGGTCAGTATGTGCGCATGTGAAAACACTCACACTGCAGTAACACAGTCTGAGATCAAACGGAGAAAACAGGAGCAAACACTTGTGCAAAAGTCAAAAGATGTGGGAAAAGTTATTTTCTTTTTGATAAGAATTTTTTTTTTTTTTAAATAAGTATCAGGATTAATTCCTGCGATGCTCAACACAGGATTTGGGGTGAAAATCCAATTGCAATTTTTATGATAAAAATTGTGATTTATGATATGATTTTAAATAATTTGCCTTTGTTTGTTCTTTTTGTTTTGTTTTTGTAGAACTGCACATTTTGTCCAAGGTTTTGTGATTATATCACAATATATTCATTCTGCAGATATGAAATAAATATGCATTTAATTAATTATTATTATTATTTAATAAAATATACATTTTTAAAATAAAAATAAGAAATATTACTATTTTTTTGTGACTGCACATTTTGCCACATAATTTTGTTAATATGTATCAATATGACTATAAAATGATGATGATGATGATGCAAAATAAAACTATAAACTACTAGGCCTATTTAAAACAAAATAAGAAATGTTGCTATTGTAATATTTATAATCATTTAAGAATATATATACTTTTTTATTACTATTATATTTATATTTTATTTTGACAGAAAACTGCAGAAAGCCTGAAAGCTTCTCTTCTTCCCTCTGAAACACGCAGCGTGATTTTATAGTCACACTAAGCCAGATCATAATTTAGATTTATTGTGATAAATTGTTCAGTCTAGCAGAGAGTTTATTATAATTCACCTGAAATCCTCTTTTAAGTGTCTCGATGGTGGTTTGATTCAGAATGATTCCTTGACTGATGTAGAAATACAATAGAAGTAACTTCATTCTGCAGATCTTTAGCTGTGGCGCTGCTCCAGCAGTGTCAGTTTCTGAAGGTCTGAAACGTTTGTTTGTGCTGTGTTTAAATGAAGCTGTCGTGACGGGACGGGCCTACAGTCTGCGTACAGTCTCAAAATAACCCTCAGAAATGTCAGATGTACAGCAGTGACCCGCAGCCATCTTAAATGTTCTCAGTGTATACCGACTGTATACCGGATCCTATAACTCATCTCACATGAAAACACACGCCGGCGCTTGCCTGTGGTTATCAGCTTTCCTCTTCCTGTACTGAGAGAGCATTCAAAGCCAGCTCTGTGGTTCACAAACAGGAAGAAGAGACATTTGAGTATGGCAACAAAACATTCAAAACATTGGCCCATTAATATCTGAAAAAAAAAAGCCTTTTCCACCGGGAATGGTTTCCGAGTCTGTGGCGTTAATGCATTCGCTGAGCAGAGGACGAATTAAACGGATCTGTACGACTGAAATGCCATGTTGGGTTACAGAAACATGTGAAGCTGAAATAGGATTTTGATCTGAGGCGTTCCAAATGATGTAGTCTCTAATAAATATCACTTTATTAAATAAATAAGTACAATAGTTTGCAGCTTCTCAGAACTAATTAAAATAAAACAGGATTGTGTCCTGCGGCTAGTTCAGCGAAAGCGAGCATCAAATAAATCTGCTGAGAACGATCTCCTCGTCCAGTTCACAGTCAAACGGCCGATCCAAGCATTCAGGAGACCAGACTCACTGACCAGAACTAACACACACTACTAATTCTGTGCATACACTTATTCATGTATACTGTTTTATCATCATAATTGCATTTTAGAAGAGTTTGTATTCCTAAATAGTTGAATAACAATCAGTGCAGAATATGATTTTAAGGTTTTTTAAATAATAATAATAATAATTTTAATTTATATAGCGCCTTTCTGCAAACTCAAGGTAGCTTTACAATAAAGGTTTAATTAGAGTTTAGGTTAGTTTACAGATTAGTGTACTGATTAGTGACTGTTAAAATGAATTAGTATACATATGTTGTTGTGAACAGTCAGTTTTCATTCATTTTTGTTTCAGTTTTTTTATTATTATTATTATTTTATTTTTGTGGTTTGCTATTTTAGTACATTAACTAAATGAGAATCGTTGCCTTGGCAATTAGCTGATTGTTTTATGGTTTGAGTTTTGACCCTGACAGACATGAGTGCAACAGTAGTGAACTATGCGTGTACTAGAAAGAGAGACAGATGGACAGATCGATGGATGGACAGATAGATGGACGGACAGAAAGATAGACAGATGGATGGACAGACAAATGGACGGACAGACAGATAGAGGGACGCACAGATAAACAGATGGATGGACGGACAGATAGACAGATGGACAGACAAATGGAAAGATAGACAGATGGATGGACAGATAGATAGAAAGAGAGATGGATGGATGGACAGACAGACAGATGGACAGAAAGATAGACAGATGGATGGACAGACAAATGGAAAGATAGACAGATGGACGGACAGATAGAGATATGGATGGACAGACAGAGGAACGTGTTGTCAATCACAGGTCTAATCAGAAGTTCTAAGTTCTGCTGGAGAATCTCTCTGATGGTTGAATAAAGATGAGTTTCACTGCTGACTGTGTGTTTTCCTCAGAGAGACTCATTTTCTCGATATGTTCAGATGCTGAAATGAGTTTGACGTGTCATGAGAAATGGATGAGAATGATGTCAGACACTGTGTCTGGCAGCTGTGGTTCAGATATGACAGTATATATTTACACTTGGACACCTCATTAATGGACTGAAAACAGAGATTCACAGAGCTGCAGTCAGAGAGTGTGACGTATCATCACATGACAGCTGTCTCTGTGAATGTGTTTGGTGTTTGATGTATTTTTAATTCATTATATTGAAGAAGGACACTGTACTGACTGTCTTGTGTCTCTTTCTCTGCAGAATACTGACGATCTGTTAGTAGCGTCAGCAGAATGTCCGAGTGATGATGAAGATCTCGAGGAGTGTGAGCCTGGAAATGGTGAGTCAGTATTACCATTCAAGTGTGTTTTTATATGCTGTAAACCCACACACACACACACACTCACACAATCTCATCCAGTGTGCAGCTGTGATTGGACAAAATATGCCTCAATTCAAGATGACAGTCACAGATTGAACCTAAATTAATGTAATTTAGTTGGAACTCTTATGGTTTGAATTTATTAATAAATGTATATTGTACCATACAATGTCTTTGATCATTTTAATTTCAAATAGTAGCTTTGATTGCTGGAGCCTGATCAATTACAAGTATAATTTATAATAAATATAAATTAAGGAAACTAAATGAGATTATTTACTCATGTTCAAGTCATGTTTTTAATAAACTCAAACTCCTTTGAATGTATATTCTGAAAACGAGTTGTATTACATAGTTTGCTCATGAAGTAGGTGTGTGTAATGTCAGGGCTGTTTATTAGTGGTGTTGTGAACGAATCGTGTGTGTTTGGGCTGATGTCTGTCTGTCAGCTCATATGGATGAGATTTAACCATACACTGGAGTAGTTATTGAGGTAACGAGGTGGTTTTATCATCAGTTGGTGTGTTTGCGGTCAGATCTCATGACACGCTTCACTAATGCAGCACAAGGGCACAGATCTGATGTATTCGTGCGGTCTCAGGTCATGTGTTTGATGTGTTAGGAGACTTGTCACTTGTTTCATAAATTGCCAGAATCCAGCTATCCACTACATAGAAACCACTGATAACACCTTAGCAACAGGCCAGCGTCTTCCTAACAACCACCAAGAATGTTTCAGGAACCACTCAGAATGCCCTAGCAACCTCCAAGGCACGCCATAGCAACCATCTGAGTGTGAGCAGCAGTTCATCTATTTTTTTGAAAGCAAATATTTCTATTGCACACAGGAGCAGACAGAAGGACAAAGATAGCAAACAAATTGTGTGACTCACCGTCAAATGCTGGACAACAAAGTAAAAGAAAACAAGAAAAATTAAGTTACAAATCAAACACAGAGATGAGAGTGTGAGAGAGAGAGAGGCTGTGACTGCCATCAGCATGTTCCTCACGTTTGCTGTATCATGGGAGATGGATGAGCCACAGACAAAGCAGAGAGATACGGATGGATCTCTGCATTGCGTTTCTGCTCCAGGGTCCCACAGAAACATCCCTCATCTCAGCTGATTTCCATGGGCTAATTAATCTCTGCCCTCATTAGAAGCTCCTAACTACATCATTCACTGGAGCCTGCCAACCATTCTCTAGTTTATAATTAGCTGAAACTACAATCACATAACAATCTGACTGTTCCACACAAACACTACAGTCTGTTACACACAAACACACTACAGTCTTACTGTTACACACAGAAACACTACAGTATGACTGTTACACAAACACACTACAGTCTGACTGTTACACACAAACACAAGACAGTCTGACTGTTACACACAAACACACTACAGTCTGACTGTAACACACAAACACAGGACAGTCTGACTGTTAAACACAAACACACTACAGTTTGACTGTTGCACACAAACACACGTCAGTCTGACTATTACACACAAACACGCGTCAGTCTGACTGTAAAACACAAACATGAGACAGTCTGACTGGTACACACAAACACACTACAGTCTGACTGTTACACACAAACACACTACAGTCTGACTGTTACACACAAACACACTACAGTCTGACTGTTAAACACAAATACACTACAGTCTGACTGTTGCACACAAACACACGTCAGTCTGACTATTACACACAAACACGCGTCAGTCTGACTGTAAAACACAAACATGAGACAGTCTGACTGGTACACACAAACACACTACAGTCTGACTGTTACACACAAACACACTACAGTCTGACTGTTACACACAAACACACTACAGTCTGACTGTTAAACACAAAATCACTACAGTCTGACTGTTGCACACAAACACACGTCAGTCTGACTATTACACACAAACACTCGTCAGTCTGACTGTTACACACATGACAGTCTGACTGTTAAACACAAACACACTACAGCCTGACTGTAACACACAAACATGAGACAGTCTGGCTGTTACACACAAACATGCGACAGTCTGACTGTTACAAACATGAGACAGTCTGACTGGTACACACAAACACACTACAGTCTGACTGTTACACACAAACACACTACAGTCTGACTGTAACACAAACACTGCAGTCTGACTGTTACACACAAACACACTACAGTCTGACTGTAACACAAACACTGCAGTCTGACTGTAACACAAACACTACAGTCTGACTGTTACACACAAACACACTACAGTCTGACTGTAACACAAACACTACAGTCTGACTGTTACACACAAACACACTTCAGTCTGACTGTAACACAAACACTGCAGTCTGACTGTAACACAAACACTACAGTCTGACTGTTACAGAAAAACACACTACAGTATGACTGTTACACACAAACACACTACAGTCTGACTGCAACACAAACACAGGACAGTCTGTCTGTTAAACACAAACACACTACAGTTTGACTGTTAATTTTTTCTTATTTGTAAGTCGCTTTGGACAAAAGCGTCTGCTAAATGACAAAAGTAAAAAAGTAAAGAGTGTAAAGACCATCGACTCTACCGTGCGACTCCACCGGGCAGGGACACCGGCAAGGGATAGTATTATCGCTTTTTATTTAATTTTTTCATTGATATGTTTATTATTGAAATGTTCTTATATGCATGTGTCAATTTTATTTAATTTCTTTATTTTCTTAAATATGTGGGTAGATAGTATTTATAGAGTTGTAACTTTTTAGTTTTAGTTACTTTTTCTTATTTGTAAGTCGCTTTGGACAAAAGCGTCTGCTAAATGACAAAAGTAAAAAAGTAAAGCGTGTAAAGACCATCGACTCTACCGTGCGACTCCACCGGGCAGGGACACCGGCAAGGGATAGTATTATCGCTTTTTATTTAATTTTTTCATTGATATGTTTATTATTGAAATGTTCTTATATGCATGTGTCAATTTTATTTAATTTCTTTATTTTCTGAAATATGTGGGTAGATAGTATTTATAGAGTTGTAACTTTTTAGTTTGTTACTTTTTCTTATTTGTAAGTCGCTTTGGACAAAAGCGTCTGCTAAATGACAAAAGTAAAGTAAAGTAAGTAAAGTAAACACAAACACACATCAGTCTGACTATTACACACAAACACGCATCAGTCTGACTGTTACACACGCAACAGTCTGACTGTTACACACAATCACACTGCAGTCTGACTGTAACACACAAACATGAGACAGTCTGACTGTTACACACAAACACGCGGCAGTCTGACTGTTACAAACATGAGACAATCTGACTGGTCCACACAAACACACTACAGTCTGACTGTTACACACAAACACACTACAGTCTGACTGTTAAACACAAACACACTACAGTCTGACTGTTACAAACATGAGACAGTCTGACTGTTACACACAAACACACAACAGTCTGACTGTAACACAAACCCTACAGTCTGACTGTAACACACAAACACAGGACAGTCTGACTGTTAAACACAAACACTACAGTCTGACTGTAACACACAAACACAGGACAGTCTGACTGTTAAACACAAACACACTACAGTCTGACTGTTACACACAAACACACTACAGTCTGACTGTTAAACACAAACACACTACAGTCTGACTGTTACACACAAACACGCGACAGTCTGACTGTTACAAACATGAGACAGTCTGACTGTTACACACAAACACACTACAGTCTGACTGTAACACACAACCTGGAGACAGTCTGGCTGTTACACGCAGACACACTACAGTCTGACTGTAACACAAACGCTACAGTCTGACTGTTACAGAAAAACACACTACAGTATGACTGTTACACACAAACAAACTACAGTCTGACTGTTACACACAAACACACTACAGTCTGATTGTAACACAAACACTACAGTCTGGCTGTTACAGAAAAACACACTACAGTATGACTGTTACACACAAACACACTACAGTCTGACTGTAACACACAAACATAGGACAGTCTGACTGTTAAACACAAACACACTACAGTTTGACTGTTAAACACAAACACACGTCAGTCTGACTATTACACACAAACACGCGTCAGTCTGACTGTTACACACAAACACACTGCAGTCTGACTGTAACACACAAACATGAGACAGTCTGGCTGTTACACACAAACACGCAGCAGTCTGACTGTTACAAACATGAGACAGTCTGACTGTTACACACAAACACACTACAGTCTGACTGTAACACACAACCTGGAGACCGTCTGGCTGTTACATGCAGACACACTACAGTCTGACTGTAACACAAACACTACAGTCTGACTGTAACACACAAACAGAAAAACACACTACAGTATGACTGTTACACACAAACACACTACAGTCTGACTGTTACACACAAACACACTACAGTCTGATTGTAACACAAACACTATAGTCTGGCTGTTACAGAAAAACACACTACAGTATGACTGTTACACACAAACACACTACAGTCTGACTGTAACACACAAACATAGGACAGTCTGACTGTTAAACACAAACACACGTCAGTCTGACTATTACACACAAAACACGCGTCAGTCTGACTGTTACACCCCTAACAGTCTGACTGTTACACACAAACACACTGCAGTCTGACTGTAACACACAAACATGAGACAGTCTGACTGTTACACACAAACACGCGGCAGTCTGACTGTTACAAACATGAGACAGTCTGACTGTTACACACAAACACACTACAGTCTGACTGTAACACACAAACTGGAGACAGTCTGGCTGTTACACGCAGACACACTGCAGTCTGACTGTTACACACAAACACTACAGTCTGACTGTTGCAGAAAAACACTCTACAGTATGACTGTTACACACAAACACACTACAGTCTGACTGTTACACACAAACACACTACAGTCTGACTGTTACACACAAACACACTACAGTCTGACTGTTACACACAAACACGCGACAGTCTGACTGTTACAAACATGAGACAGTCTGACTGTTACACACAAACACACTACAGTCTGACTGTAACACACAAACTGGAGACAGTCTGGCTGTTACACGCAGACACACTGCAGTCTGACTGTTACACACAAACATACTACAGTGTGACTGTAACACACAAACACGATACAGTCTGACTGTTACACACAAACACACTACAGTCTGACTGTTAAACACAAACACACTACCGTCTGACTGTTACACACAAACACGCGACAGTCTGACTGTTACAAACATGAGACAATCTGACTGGTCCACACAAACACACTACAGTCTGACTGTTACACACAAACACACTACAGTCTGACTGTTAAACACAAACACACTACGGTCTGACTGTTACAAACATGAGACAGTCTGACTGTTACACACAAACACACAACAGTCTGACTGTAACACAAACCCTACAGTCTGACTGTAACACACAAACACAGGACAGTCTGACTGTTAAACACAAACACTACAGTCTGACTGTAACACACAAACACAGGACAGTCTGACTGTTAAACACAAACACACTACAGTCTGACTGTTACACACAAACACACTACAGTCTGACTGTTAAACACAAACACACTACAGTCTGACTGTTACACACAAACACGCGACAGTCTGACTGTTACAAACATGAGACAGTCTGACTGTTACACACAAACACACTACAGTCTGACTGTAACACACAACCTGGAGACAGTCTGGCTGTTACACGCGTAACAGTCTGACTGTTACACACAAACACACTGCAGTCTGACTGTAATACACAAACATGAGACAGTCTGACTGTTACACACAAACACGCAGCAGTCTGACTGTTACAAACATGAGACAGTCTGACTGTTACACACAAACACACTACAGTCTGACTGTTACACACACACACACACACACACACACACACACACACACACACACACACACACACACTACAGTCTGACTGTTACACACAAACATGCAACAGTCTGACTGTTACAAACATGAGACAGTCTGACTGTTACACACAAACACACTACAGTCTGACTGTAACACACAACCTGGAGACCGTCTGGCTGTTACATGCAGACACACTACAGTCTGACTGTAACACAAACACTACAGTCTGACTGTAACACACAAACAGAAAAACACACTACAGTATGACTGTTACACACAAACACACTACAGTCTGACTGTTACACACAAACACACTACAGTCTGATTGTAACACAAACACTATAGTCTGGCTGTTACAGAAAACACACTACAGTATGACTGTTACACACAAACACACTACAGTCTGACTGTAACACACAAACATAGGACAGTCTGACTGTTAAACACAAACACACTACAGTTTGACTGTTAAACACAAACACACGTCAGTCTGACTATTACACACAAAACACGCATCAGTCTGACTGTTACACCCCTAACAGTCTGACTGTTACACACAAACACACTGCAGTCTGACTGTAACACACAAACATGAGACAGTCTGACTGTTACACACAAACACGCGGCAGTCTGACTGTTACAAACATGAGACAGTCTGACTGTTACACACAAACACACTACAGTCTGACTGTAACACACAAACTGGAGACAGTCTGGCTGTTACACGCAGACACACTGCAGTCTGACTGTTACACACAAACATACTACAGTGTGACTGTAACACACAAACACGATACAGTCTGACTGTTACACACAAACACACTACAGTCTGACTGTTAAACACAAACACACTACCGTCTGACTGTTACACACAAACACGCGACAGTCTGACTGTTACAAACATGAGACAGTCTGACTGTTACACACAAACACACTACAGTCTGGCTGTTACACACAAACACACTACAGTTTGACTGTTACACACAAACACGAGATACCCTTGTACTTGTGTGTTTAACAGTCAGACTAAGTACGTGTGGTCAGTAGGCTACAAAAGCACCAACTGCACATGCACAGGCTGTGTGAAGACGCTCGTTGCTAACCGCGCTTCTACAATCTGTCAATAAAACAATATAAAGACGTGCAATAACGCACGTTTGTTTGCTGTTCAAGCCGATCTACTGTGCATGTATGGAACACGTCCGCAGAGCGGACCACCAGCGCACACTTTTGGTAGTATAAATACAAGTAGTCCACGTCCGCGCTGTCCGTGTACGCATCCAGATTGCACACACGGAAAGTATAACACAGGTTTTACACACAAACACACAACTGTCTGACTGACATTTTCTATGGGCTTTTGCCCTTTTTATTCGTTTTTATTTAATGTTAGTACTTTAACTTATTTCAGTTAGTTCCCAAGGCAACATTTCCAATTTTCTAATTTTTTTTCATTTAATAATTCTATTTATCTAAATATTGATATATTTATATGCAGTAAACAAAAGTGATTTGAATAGTTTTAGTTAACAACACTGGATGCAGTGAAGCATTTATCCTTCATATACATGCATTATATATGAGGCCTTCCAATGATCATGATCATGCGTAATAAATCATAAATCATGATGATGTACTCACCTTAGTTAATGTCTTAATTAAGGTGTTGTTCATCCATGAAGTCATGAATGAAAGACTTTGAACTCATGTTAGTTCCTGATAATTCATGAGATATTAATGCATGAAGTAATGCATGCTTCACATATTAATTTATGCATGAATTCATGGTAATTCATGGACCCTTACCGTAAAGTGTTACCGAAAAAACATATATGTATATATATATATATATATATATATATATATATATATATATATATATATATAAGAACAAGAAGCATGTTTTGATTTATAGCTTTATAAATTGGTTTCATTGGCTTAATAGAAACAATAAAGCAGCTCTGTGTCTCTTCGAATATAATCAAGATATTCTTAATTTATTAGTTGCAGAAGCAAGTATAACAAAACAAACATGAATATTTCAGCATGCTGCATATGAAATTTGTGGTTTGATGTGAAGCGAGTACATTTATAGAGGTTAATCTCAGTCTCTCTGAGCATCTGGGCTCCCGGTGTCTTCTGTCGTCAATTATTAAGCATCGGGTCGGTCTCACCCCCGCCATCGCTCTAGTGTTCAGCTTCAAAATCAAATTAGCTAAGAGAGAGACAGCTCCAATCTCAACCTTCCCCGTGGCCTGAGCGCCTATGGCAAAAAGCAGTCACATTTCCAGCTTTCATTACTGCGCGTGGATGTAAACAGGCTCCTGAATGTCCAAAAACGCAGAACGTTTTTTCTGGGCATAGAAATCTCTTTCATTGTGTTGCTCATCTTGTCATTAATGTGATCCAGTAGAGCATCCGTTCAACTCGCAGGGTTCTGCTCAAACATCCAGGACAAAACACTTCTTCCTTAATATGTTTGTCTTATTTTCCAGTACAAATATGTAATCATTCTCAAATCAAGATATAATTACTGTTTTCTGAAGAAAAAAAAAATCTTAAGTGTTTACGCTTTAAACATGAAATATCTGCTGATGAGATCAGAAAAATAAACTTGTTTTCCATTTGAATTAAGTTTATTTTTCTGACCCCACTGGTGGATAGTTTATAAAAACTAAAAGCATTAAGTCACTTAATTTTGATACATTTTTTCAGTAAACAAGACTTAATGTCTTAATTTTGCTTCTCAAATAAATGCAACTTGATTTAAGGAAGTTTAGATATTTGTACTACAAAACAAGTGAAATGTGGAAGAATATAATCTTTTGCAGTGCATTTAGGTTTAGAGTTCAGAATCATGAACAATATTGGGTGTAATGTAACTAATTACTGAGAAGGATTACTCTTGATTTTTCTGTAATTGAGTTACTGTTATGTCTGATGTAATTGCATTAAATACTTTATAAGCTGTGAAACATAATCTATATAAAACAATAGTGGATTTAACATAGCAATGTAACATCTAAAAGAAAATCTGTTTTAATATAAAATTGGTAATCTCAAGAATCATTTATGCAACTTTATTTATTTGAAATAATTAAAAGAGACATTTCATGTCTGTCCTTGTGTTGTTCAACTGGTCGAGGTTGATATGGCATGCATTACTTTTTGAAATATAGTAATCTAATTACACTGTCGAAGATGTAATTAGTAGCTAGTAATTGTAGCTAGTAATTAATGACTTGTTCAGAGTAACTTACCCAAGACTGATCATGAATTCTGTGAAGGAGAGAAAGAGCTTTCAGAGATGTTTCCTTTTGTTTTGTTGCTGTGTTTGCTGCTTGTATTTTCATTTTCTCCATCTCAAAACTGCAGTTTAAGCAAAGAAAAGTGTGTATTTTTACTCTGAGTTGACGTAGGTGCTCTAGTTCAGGATTATTATGATTTAATTCTATGCAATTCTCACTATTAATGACATTTAATTTTCCAGTTAAAGTAGAGTATGTCTCTGGTAGTTTGTCTGGCTTAACTTCCATCACTCGCGATGGATTTGCAACAGACAGACTTTAGTGTCATTTGTTGCAGTTTTAAAAAATAAAAGCATGAATAAAGCTGCAATCATTACTCCAGTTACTGATGGTGCTCACGGTGGCACTTACTCACTCCAGACAATCATCATGAAACAAGTGAGAACGGCACTGCGCTGAGCATGAGAGATATTCGTTTGTACACATGAGTCATGATGCTATTCTGATGTTTTTCTTGTTGTCAACGCAACTGTCACAGGAGGCAAACTTTGACCAATCACAGACTACTGGAACAATGATTTCTACTCTATAACGAGATTTGTCACGAACATTGGGTTGTGCACACATTCACTGACTTGTGCGTCTGCGGATTGACGGTTTGAGAAGGTTCATCATTCAGATCTTTTCGCTCGTTTCCATCAATTCTCCTTCAAATGCATTTTAGAGAAGATACTAGAAGGTAATCATCAAGATTTAAGGTTCCTCTCCCACGATTGATCGATTCTGCCCTCTCTGGGAACAGATTGCTCTGGATTTCCTTGCGTATTGTAAGATATTCCAACAAATTTAATAAAAGCGGGAAAAATTGTTGTGCCTAGTGGCGCATTAACACATGGGCTTGTATAATTCACAAACTGGCGGTGTCAGTTACTGAATTATAAGACTCTATTCGGTGCCCTTGACAGATCGTTCCTCTAAACGGCTGGTCGCCTCCAGTGGCTTTTTCTAGCAATGGATATAAAAGATTTGTTGGCGGTGAACGGGCATTAATTTTATACCGAACCATTCCCCAGACTCTCAGCCCGCAGACGCATGCCTCTATGCTGGGGCTGTTGGGTGGGATGGGCTCTGTGAAAGATGCCATTAACATACTGTTTCCTTTTCAGCTTCTAACAGACATATGTGTGTTCTGAATGTTAATATCACCTTTTCTCCTGGTGGATTCTTTGGGCTTAATGAATCTGTTCATCAATATGCAAGCAGGATGGTCTTTTTGAAGGTTCTGCTGGTTAAGGGGAGGGTGCCGTGTTGATGCCATGGTTTGAGGAGGTTTCGCAAAGCGCACAGATCACAAGCAAACAGTCCTTCCCACCCTAAGCAATGTTTGTCATAGTAATTTGCCTCATCATATGAATAACAATAATGTGCATTATGTGTTTAAAAAGAACAATCTCTTCTGCACCCCGTTTTTCTAGATTCATGCTCCGTCTCAGGTGTTGATGCCACAGATGAAACTGTTTGACAAATCTGATCTGAATCCTAATGAATACTTGAATACGTCTTGTGTAATTTAACATTTTTGACATTCCTTGACAAGCCAGTTCCAGGGAAAAATGGGCTTTTGTTATTCATGGTGTGAGATTTCCAAGGGACAGGCTTATGGATAATTATCTTGAAAGATTTGGTCTGTGTTTTGGGGGGGGGGTCTTGTGGGACAGTAATTTGAAAATATCACCTTCGGTATCCCGGGGTGAGAGTGGGAAGTTTTGCATATAGATCCTCATCATTAGCAAGCTATCACCATGCCAATGGGGAGCGGGGATTATGAGCTTTATGAGCTCTGGGAAAACGTTCACTGAATGATGAATTCAAAACACTTTAGCAACTTTGAAACATGGGCTGAAATTTGTTTATCACTATCCCAGAACAATCTTACACAGCTTTCTTTTTGTAATTTTTTTTTCATGCAAAAATCATGCGGCCAATTTGTTGATGTAAGTGACCTGTACTATGTGGTTTGCTCTCTTCTTAAACATGCAGTCAGTGAATGGAGGTTAGCACAGCTAGCATTAGCATTAGCACAGACGTAGAACTGTTTTTGTAGGATTTTTACATGAATGTACATTCTAGCTGGTCTAGCACATGCTTAAGTTTTAATGTTTCTCTGTATTACTCTAACCCTGTAATGTATACGACTGTAATGCCTTAGCCTTAGCCTAGCTGTTTATAGTCTGATTTTAAATAGATGCTAACGTTTAAATTTAGAACTAACCTTATTAAGTCTTAGTGCTGTTCTAATGATGGTTCTTCTCTCTCTCTTTTGCATTAATTTGCTCGGGTTCCAACTAATGCCGTGTTCCTTCTCTCTTTCATCCTAGGAGGTGAACTAGTGTTGCCAATTATAACTGTGGATTCCCTTGACCCCCCGTCAATTGTGACTCGTTACCCCGTTATTCCCCCGCCCCCGACCTATCGCCCCTTCCTCACCTTGCTCGAGACCACCAAAGAGTCTCTCCCCTTTCCCGGCCGGCCCCCGTGTCCGCTGGACCAGGAGGACTGCGAAGAGCCCATGGAGGTCTCGGCCTACGGCTCGGGCGAGATGACGGAGTCCGACGATGAGGACTACTATAAAAACTCCCCCCTCGTCACTGAGCGGACCGTACTCCCCCCTCCCCCCGCGGCCGGGAACCCCCGAGGCGATCGGCCCTTTGCACGTTTGCCCGAGTCCCATCACCCGCCGCTCTCGTTCACACCCACGGCCCCCCCAGTGTCCCGGCTCAAACCAGGCATCAACAGCAGCCCCAACATCCCCGCGGGTAAAATGAACACCCGCGACCAGGTGCTGCTGCCGCCTGTTCAGCCGTCGGGCGACCCTGAACATGGCGGGCGGCACCGGCACATCCCAGGTATAACGTATCCTCCCAATTTCCCCCATGTGCCCACTACAGACCCCTCGTCGCCGGACCGAGGGCCTCCAGGAGCGGTGGAGGTGATCCGAGAATCCAGCAGCACGACGGGCATGGTGGTGGGCATCGTGGCCGCAGCCGCCCTCTGCATCCTCATCCTGCTGTACGCCATGTACAAGTATCGCAACCGCGACGAAGGCTCCTACCAGGTGGACCAGAGTCGCAACTACATCAGCAATTCGGCCACACAAAGCAATGGCGCCCTAGTGAAGGAGAAGCAGCCCGGCGCAGCCAAGACGGGCACAAAGAGCAAGAAGAACAAAGACAAGGAGTATTACGTCTGAGCTCGGCCTCCAGAGGGACCGAGGCAGAAGCGAGGGGGAGAAGGAGAGAGATAGGATGAGGAATGTAAAGGGAGGTCCGGGTATTTGTCTGCAGTTTACTGGTCACATTTAGAGCTCTGACATCAGTCTTCTTTAATTTCCCATCTTGTCTAGCTGTTGGCCTCATTTCCAGCAAGAGCTAAAGAGTTCAAAAGCGTCTAGGGTTCGGAATCATCCCCTCCCTCATTTCCATTTTTGATAGTTAATCCCTATTACAAAAAAAAAAAACTCTGCAAACGTTTTGTATTGAAGAAAAGTGGATTTTTCCTCACATGTAATTTGACGCTCTAGTTTGTTCTTTGTAAATACTACGTGAGTCCTCTATATTCAGATCTTCTCCTAACCTGATGTCAAAACACCCGCGTATGCCAGGCTGTTTGGGCGATCCATTGTTGCTCCATCAGAGCATTGGATGCGGTTGAAAATCGTTTGGGAACGAGAGCAGTTCAGCTGGAATGGCCTGGCATAGGTGACATTTCAGGAACAGATGGTGCCGAAAACGTTTAGCAGTCACACTCCTCCGTAATACTGCCAAAGCAGCTCCGTGTCAAATCCGTCTCCCTCTCTTTCCAAGTGCTTCATGTTTCCATCCTCCGCTCCCTTCATCCCTCTCATTCTTTGTTTCCCCGCACCCTTTCTTGGCTTGTTCTCTCTTTTTCTCCTTGTCCTTGGTGCTCAGGAGCAGATGCAACGTAATTATGTTGTTTCCAGCATGTGGTATTCAAAATGAAAAGAGACAAAAACTGTTTCTGTGGAGTCAAACAAATAAATATATATCTGTATATCAAACCGTTACAACTAGCCAAACATCTGTGGATGATCCCTTCAGCCGCCAGGACTCTCGGAAGCCCGTGTTCACCCCGCGTTCAAGCAAATATTCGTTGTGTGTTTTCCGGTTCCCCAGGCCTCTGTCCTGGACCCGCTGAGGATCTTGGTTTCTGCTCCACATTCAAGAATCTGAAACCCCCAACAGCAAATAGATATATTCATATACAGATATTTGAAAAGACAAAGGGACCCGAGCGACTGAAAGTCTGACGTGATTGATCAAGACCGACATCATGTCAACAAACCAACAAATCAGTGGAAAACAGCAGAGCAGGATGCTAGGATGTCTTTTGTTTTGTTTTCTATGTGTGTGTGCGTGTTTTTTTTTTTTTGTCACAATGTCAAAGGGAAAAGACAATAACGTTCCAGTTAATGTACATCCCATGTAGGGAACGTGAACTCACCTGCGTCTTTGACCACGTTCTCTCAGGAGGAAAGTAGGTATGAACTTTGCGCATTTAATGGAACGAACGCTCTTGAAAGAAAGACAAATGACTTGTTCCTTGGAAGATGTACATCTTGAACTCTAGTATTCTAATTTTCTCAACTCTATTAAAAGAACTAAACTCTACATTGAAAAGAAAATGTTTAAAAACAGTTTGTGAAATGTCTAAATATTTGAATCTCTTCCCAGTGCTAAAAAGAGATGTGTTTTTCCTAATTATCATCCCTAAGAAAAAAAGAAAAAAGAAAGAGCAGTGAAATGCAAAGATCAGTGAATCGGATTTCAGAGAGCAGATGCTCTTTTTAATATTAAACAACAAAATGTGATTTGGTTTACAAGAGAACATTTCCTTTACCAGGCGGGAGAGTATCTCTTTGTATCCAGAAGACTTTGATTGTTGACTTCATCCTCCGTTTAAATCATGTTGCTCGCTTTACCCAGCGTGTGGAGGGCTGTCCATACTCCATACTCACTCGACGAGGACCAGACATCATCATTTGATTTCACTCTTCCATCTCTGTGTGTTTGAGTGAGCGTTTGTGTGCTTGTTTGTCTGTGTGAGTGTGTTTCCATTCTCCTCAGCTCCCTTGTTCTTTCTAAATGTTATTGTAGAGTGTTCCAGTGAGATGAATCTGCATAAGTGTATATTAACAGAAGGGAATACAATTGGTTATATACTTCTTACACCCTGTGTCATGTGCTTATTTCAGATTCACACTTTTCTTACTTTCCTCACTTCAGCTCGACACAAACACTTTGAGAGTATAAACTAGAGTATTTATAGTACAGTGTAACTCTGGACTCATAAAACACATTTATGTGAGTGCTGGAAAGTCTTTAATTCTCATAATGCTATGTGGTTTCCTATTCAACATTTAAAATAGAGCAGAAAACATTATAATGATCAGATAATGAAACCTGTATAATCTCAAATTGGAGTCCTGATATGTTTCCAATGATCAGACTATCAAATTGACGCTTATAATATTGTAGTAGTACTATTGGTAGATATAAATATGGTTAATTTCTATATTATTTTAATTTATAATTCACTATCATTTTTATTGGGATGTCAATTTTTTAATTGTAGATGCTAATTAATGTTAGTTTTATTTCCTATCATTGGTCATTAATCACTATCCTATGGTGTTCGTTCGGTCCAGCTGCGATAGGCCTGTTTTCATTGTTCATCTACACAGTCTCTGACCACTGAATCGCATAATACGACCGTCAGGTCAGACGCTGTCAAAAACAGTTCAGCTTTTACAGCATGATTTATATTGTTGAACCGCAATGTGAAGTGAAAAAAGTCAAGGTGGAAAAAAATAGTCTTGGACCCTTCCTGAGCCTAGGTCTTAAGAATTTGTTTTCTCTCTTTGCAAATGTAACCGGTGTAGTCTGCGTTATGTTTTTGTTTTGGATGGAATGACCACACGGACATTAGCTGACGGTTCGACTCTTCTTTTAATCTGATAAAACAAAATTATGTATACGGTGTGAATTCGCCCTTTTCTCCTTTCTGTAACATGAATGTAAAGTGCAATGTAATCAGCATGTGCTTCAAGTTCACATCGGACAGAAAACTGATCAAACTTGATGGAAATATGAAAACAATCAAATATACAGGTAAAATAATGTCACAGATATGATTTAAATGACAAATTTAAGTACAAAAGTAATTCAAAAGAAAAAGATGTAATTAGATTAATCAGAGCTCATTAGGAACCCACCTCTCCCATGCAGAGACAATGCTGAAAGGGAAGAGGAGGTGCAAAGACAGGAAATTAGTTTCAACACTGCAAAAGGGGCAGGTGCACACACACAGACAGGCATATCAGGTACGCATTTGAACATTTTGTGTAATTCTAAATACACATGAACATAATACTTTCTGTACCCGTTACACAAATTGTTTCTTTTCTGAAAAATGTTTTTCTCTCTCTTTTCATTTTTTTTTCCTAAACAGCAACACGAGAGGGAAACAAACGGAAGTCCTGAACCAAAACATGAAAAGCAGTGTGTTATTTCCTGCTAGTCCTAAGAATATGTCTCTCACTGTCTTTTTGTTTGTTTTGTTTTTTTGTTTGTTTTTCTCCCTCTCCTAAGACTCTCCAATTTATATCCTTTTTTCCCAGATTTTTTTTTCTCTCTCCAAAATTTTTATTCATCTACCAAAAAAAAATTCCCTTTTCAAAAAGAAAAAAGAAATCAATTGAACGTTGGGCAAACAGGACAGTCAAGACAAGAGTCGTAGCAGCTGTCTAACATTAGACAGACCAACAAACATATATGCACATATAACGTCATATATGCATATATTTAATCTGATTTTGTCTTGATTTTGATTTGCAAAACCTTCTTGTAAATGTATTTATTCAAGTCTAAATACAGAAAGCAATGTAAGCATTAGATTTCATGCTAAATTCTAGTGGCAGCTCATGGCCAAGGTTGGTACTGCATGATAGTGCTCTTTCTCTCTCTCTCTCTCTCTCTCTCTCTCTCTCTTGCGCATGTGCGTGTTTGGCGTGGTGAGGAGTGTGAGGTGTTTGATTGATCTTTAAATACTTCTCTTTTTTTCCATACTTTATGGGGTTCTTTTTCTCACCGTAGTTTAAAATTAATTGTGAAGTAGTAAGAACTTGTTTTTTATTTTGGTTGCATCCATTCGTGGATGATAAACATGGCCTCGCCTTCTAATGAGGGAACGCCGGTTTTCTCCATTGGAAATGGTTGCAAATGTTTTCCCGATCAAATTTGTACGGTGGAGGATGTACTTATGGCTATGGGAAAGATTGTTGGCCATGATAAGATTGTTTCGGCGTCTAGGATGAACAAGGCCGTTGTTGTGTTTTTAGAAGAAGAGAAATATGTGAATGTGCTTGTAGAGAGTGGAATTGAGATGTCGGACACGTTTGTGCAGGTGACACCTCTGCGTTCCCCTGCGACGCGTGTCATAATCTCGAATGCGCCCCCGTTCATAAAAAACGAAGCGATAATAAAAGAACTAAGTCGTTTTGGAAAATTTGCGAGTGCAATTAGAGCTGTTCCGCTCGGCTGTAAGAACGATGCACTGAAGCACGTAATGTCTTTTCGGAGACAGGTTTTCATGTTTTTGCAAGCACCTACAAAGTTTTTGGAAGTGTCTTTCCGTATACAACACGGTGAAAGCTCTTACATGATTTTCGCAACAACGGAAAATATGCAATGTTTTGAATGTGGGGACTTAGGCCACAAGAAATTGTTTTGTCCTCACAGAAAACAAAATGAGGAGAAAAGTGCAGAGACTGAAAACATTGAAATGAGAAATCAGTCGGATTGCGGTAAAACGGACAAAACTGAAAAAAGACCCACGCTTTTAAAAGAGACGTCGGCGCAATCGAAAAATAAAAAACAAAAAGTACAAAATGAAAAACAAATTGAGGAGACTCAGGATAAAAGCCCAACTAACAGTGGACGTACTCATTCCCTTGAGAACATAGGCCCACAGCTCTCAGAGGGACAGGTTGAGTTAGATAAGGAGCCAATGTCAAGATTAGAGGTGAGTGACTCTTCTTTTCCTAAAGTGCTTAGTGTTTCAGAAGGAGCTGATCAGAGTATTATATGTGGCAAGGATATGGAAATTGAAAAGGCTTGTGGAAGTGGTTTACAATTTGTTGAGAATGATGATGATGATGTGTGTGTAGATGAATCAAGATGTGATAGTGACAGTTGTTCAGAAGTTTTTGAGTTTGAGTTGAGTCAATCATCTGAGGATTTGTATACTGTGGAAGAAGTTAATGATTTTCTGGATCAAACAAAAGGACAGAAAGTTGATGTCCTGAAGTTTTTTTTCTGATGCTGCCAAATTCTTGAGGTCAGTTATGAGTGTACAGAAGAGTGTAGGTAGTGACGTTATATCAAAACAAAAGAGATTTCGTTTGAAGAAACTGGCTACAGTAGTTCGTAAAAGTTTAAAAGGAAAGAGAAAGAATAAATAGGTTGACATGGTGATGAGTGCTGCTCTTATCTTTTTCCTTCTCTGTCTTTTTTCTTTCTTGTTTCTTTTCCCCTCATTTAACATGCAAATCTTAAGAATTAGTTCCTTAAATGTTAATGGAGCGAGGAGTAGAGATAAACAAGGCTTATTAACTGAGTTTCTTAAGCTTAAAGAATCGCATGTAACTTTTTTACAAGAAACTCATAGCGATGAGAGTAATGAGGCAGATTGGGGATTGTGTTGGGAGGGCAGTTACTCTTTAAGCCATGGAACACATTTAGTGAAGTGAAGTGAAGTGACATTCAGCCAAGTATGGTGACCCATACTCGGAATTCGTGCTCTGCATTTAACCCATCCAACGTGCACACACACACAGCAGTGAACACACACACACACACACAGCAGTGAACACACACACACACAGCAGTGAACACACACACACCCGGAGCAGTGGGCAGCATTTATGCTGCAGCGTCCGGGGAGCAGTTGGGGGTTTGGTGTCTTGCTCAAGGGCACCTCAGTCGTGGTATTGAGGGTGGAGAGAGCGCTGGACATTCACTCCCCCCACCTACAATTCCTGCCGGCCGGAGACTCGAACCCGCAACCTTCGGATTACAAGTCCGACTCTCTAACCATTAGGCCACGACTTCCCCACCATTTAAGTGCTGGGGTAGCCATACTTTTTTCACCTTACCTCAATGTTGATGTATTGTCAAGCGTAGAATTAGAAAAAGGTCGCCTTCTTGTTGTAAAAACAAAAATTGATGAATACAATTTTATATTTGTTAATATTTATGCTCCAAACAGAAGTGCAGATAGAATAATTCTATTTAAAAAACTGAGTGAATATTTGAGAAATGTAAATGCTGATGATTTCCTAATAGTAGGAGGTGACTGGAATTGTACAGTTGATTTTACATTAGATAGGAATAATACTGAACCAGATTTTGAAGCGCCTGCTTTGTTAAAAAAATGTTATCTTTCAAAACTATTTGTTGGATGTGTGGAGAGAGAGGAATTTAAAAGTAAAAAAATATACTTGGGTAAAAATTTCACAAGGGAGAATAAGTGCAGCTAGATTAGATAGATTCTATGTTTGTAAGAGAACTAATAACAGGATTGTGGCTGCGAACATTGTACCATGTAGTTTTTCAGACCATCATTTTGTTTCTTGTAATTTTACTTTGTCACGAACTCAGTGCAAAAGTCCTTACTGGAAATTGAATGTACGTTTATTTCAGGAGAAAGACTTTATTGAGAGATTCAAATGTTTTTGGGGTTTTTGAGTTTCTCAGAAAGGTGAATATGAAAACTTAATTCAGTGGTGGGAATTGGGAAAAACACAAATTAGAATTTTTTGTCAACAGTTTTCTTCTTTCTCTACAACACGAATTAAGAGAAAAATCAACGAATTAGAAAAGGAAATAGTACAGATTACTTCGAATGTGGTGCTGCAACCAGATACTGTAATGACTGATGTGTTATGTGAGAGAAAGAATACTCTTACATCTCTTTTACAAGTGCAAGCTAAGGGGGCACTTATAAGGTCACGTTTTTTTGTCAGTGCGTGATATGGATAACCAACTACATATTTTTTTAATCTTGAAAAAGTCTCAAAAAAGCAGAGTGTAATGCATTGTCTGACATTCCCAGATGGGTCTAAAACGTCTGACCCAAAGAAGATGAGGAACATTGCTGTGGACTTTTATTCAGAACTCTTTAGAGCTGAAAGCTGTGATTCACAGAGTACATCGGACTTGTTTGAACAACTTCCTACTCTTAATGAAAAACAGCGAGAACGCTTGGACAGTGTTTTTTCTTTTCAAGAACTTACTGAAGCAGTACAACTAACCTGGTCGTGCACCAGGTATTGATGGTCTGCCGGGGGAATTCTATAAAGTCATGTGGGGAATCCTAGGTAAAGACTTCTATGAGGTGGTACAGAAATGTTATGAGGAACAATATCTTCCCAGGAGTTGTCAGAGGGCTGTTCTTGTTCTTATTCCCAAAAAAGGAGACATAAGTCTCATGAAGAACTGGAGACCCGTTTCCATCCTCACCACTGATTATAAAATTCTGGCAAAAGTTTTGGTCAATAGACTGAAGTGTGTTTTGGGTAATATCATTCATAAGGATCAATCATATTGTATTCCGGATAGAACTATTTATGATAACATTTCTCTAGTGAGAGATTTACTGGATTATTGTAAATTAAATGGTATCAATTTAGGTCTTCTTTCATTAGATCAAGAGAAGGCATTTGATCGTGTAGATCATGAGTATTTATTCAGAACAGTTGTGGTGATGGGTTTTTACTTTGGATTAAGACTTTGTATACAAATGCTTCATGTTTAGTGAAAATTGGAGGAGATTTAAGTCCACCAATTCAAATGCAAAGAGGAATCAGACAGGGATGTCCTTTGTCTGGTCAGTTGTATGCATTAGCAGTTGAACCTTTGTTGCGTTTATTTAGGAGAAATGTGTCTGGTATATGTATAGGAAATAGTATTCATAATGAAATTAAGCTCACCGCATATGCAGATGATATTACTGTTTTTGTGAAGAATCAAAAAGATGTAGACACAATTAGTAAGTGTCTATGTTTATATGAAAAGGCATCATCTGCAAAGTTAAATTGGAGTAAAACGGAAGCTTTGTGGTGTCTTGAACATTCTACAGAAGTCTTACCAGTCATTCCTGAAAATGTAAAATGGGGAAAAATAAGTTTTAAATTTTTAGGGATTTATTTAGGAAGTGAAGAGTTTAAAAAAAAGAATTGGGAGAATGTAAAGGATAAAGTATGTGCTAAGTTGTCTAAATGGAACTGGTTGCTGCCTCAGCTATCGTATAGGGGAAGAGTGCTGGTTATCAACAATTTAGTGGCATCCACCCTGTGGCACAGGCTAAATGTTCTGGACCCACCAATGGACTTTTTTGTGGATATCCAGAGAGTTCTTGTTAATTTTTTTCTGGACTGGAAAGCACTGGGTGAAAGAGGCAGTCTTGTATCTACCAGTTCATGAAGGAGGACAAGGCCTAATTGATTTAAAATCCAGGTATGCGGCTTTTCGTCTTAAGACTGTCCAACAACTTCTTTACCATCAAGATCAGAATTGGATGGAAGTGGCATGTGCCCTCTTGAGGAGGGTGGGTCGTCTGGGTCTCGACAGACATCTGTTCTTAATGAACTTGAAGAATATGGACCTTAACGGACTCACATCTTTTTATGCTTCAGCTTTACAAGTGTGGCAGATTTTTTCTGTGGAAAGAGTTAATGTCTGGAATTTGGAAGAACCTTTGTTTTTTAATGGACTTTTGTCTACTGAACTGCTGAATTCAGCCACTCTACGTAATAATCTGATAAAAGATGGCATTTGTAAGATTGGACATTTAAAGATTAACAACCAGTGGTTTACAGCGAAAGAATTGCATCATAAAACAGATATTCGGTCTCTTCGAGTTCTTCAACGATTGCTGGAGGAAATAAAGAATCTTTTGTGTCTTCGGATATTATATTTGGAGAACTTTGAAGGATTATTCCCTGAAATACGTGTGTCTGCGGAAGTGGGAGATTGGGAAGAGACTGAAGGGAGTCTATTGACTTTTAGAACACCTGAACTTGGAAACTTTGAACTTCTTTCCAAGAAAGCCCTGTATACGATTTGTGTTAAAACTCTTAATCTAAGAGCTCTTGACAAAGTGATCGAGTCAAAGTGGATCGGAGTGGTTGAGCAAGGATCTTCCCCGAAGGGTAGTTGGAGGTCCCTATACAAGAGGCCCACTGAAAAAAGATTAGGTGATTTTCAGTGGCGGATTGTACACTGGGCAATAGCCACAAACAGATACAAAGCACATCTGGATCCTTTGCATAGTGTAGAGTGTAGTTTTTGTGGGGAATCTGAAACAGTTAATCATCTTTTTGTTGAATGTTCAAGATTAAGTGGACTTTTTTGGTTGTTAAAAGAAGTTTGCCAAAGGTTAGGTTTTTTGTTTACTAATGGGTTATTTATATTTGGGCCAAAATATAGTGCTGCAAATAAACAAAAAGTGAATTTTATTTTTGGTAAAGCAAAGATGGCAATTTGGTTAACTAGGAAAAACAAGACTCTTAATTTAAGTAGAGTAGATCCAGTGCATATGTTAAAAGGTTTTATAAAGGGACGCTTGATGCTGGAGTTTGCTTATTATGAAATGATCAATGATATTGAGACTTTTTTTTTATGTGGGGAACCGAAGGTGTGTTGTGTAAGCCCAGTGAAGGGCAAGATTATCAGATAAGTTTTGGTGTTATAAAAGATAATTTTTTTTTTTTAAGGTGTTTGAATAATGTTTTAAGGTGGTTTTGATTATGTTTTGCAAAACTTATTGTAAAATAAATCAGATTTTAAAGGTCTCTCTCTCTCTCTCTCTCTCTCTCTCTCTGTCTCTCTCTCTCTCTCTTTCAATTCAATTCAATTCAATATGTGCTTTATTGGCATGACAATTGTTACAATGTATTGCCAAAGCATAGTGTTTACATTAAATATAGAACAAGTATGTATAAAAAAAAAAAAAAAAAAATACATGCATGTATAATTAAACAAAATAGAACAAATCAATTCTAGAATTCTGTGAACAGTTTAAAAGTGTGTGTTTGTGTGTGTGTGTTTGTTTGTGTGTGTGTGTGTGTGTGTGTGTGTTTGTGTTTGTGTGTGTGTGTGTGGCGCATCACTGATTTGTTGACTCCTCCCTCTTTTTGTGACAGGCATCAGTGTATCTTGCTGCTAGTGAGATACAATCTTGTTTTTCACCAAATAAATACTGAAGTTGTGTTTTCTTGTTTAACATTTTGAAGTCAGGGTAAAGTGTTTCAAATTGTGGATAAAATGCCTCTCTAATGTGTTGATAGTTAGGACAGCTGGTGAGGAAGTGTTGCTCTGTCTCCACTTCTCCATGAGTACAGTATGGACAGATGCGGCTCTCTCTGGGCAGCCAGTGCTGTCGATATCTGCCCGTCTCTATAGTCAGAGTATGACCGCTCAGTCTGTACCTCGTCATCTGTCTTCTTAGTTTACAGTCTTTCACTGTACTCAGATATTCTGCAGTTGTGGAATCTCTATTTAGGGCCAAATAACATTCAAGTTTACTTTGTTTTTCTGTTGTTTCTTTCCAATAGGTTAGATAATTGTCTTTTTCTTCTTTTATAATTTGGTTGGGCCAAATGTTGTGGCTGATTATTTGAGTGTCCTGCTGCTGGATGTTAGTCATGTTAGTCTGTGTTTGCAGCTTCAGGACCATCTGAATCAGGGGACTTTTTTCAGGGTTCACTTCATGGTTTTTAAGGGCTTTAAAATGATAAGAGTTGGGGTCGCTCATTTTTAAATGTTTCCAAAATTTGATGGCTCGTTTCTCAATGTGCATTAGTAGAGGGTATTGGCCTAATTCTGCCCTGCATGCGTTGTTGGGTGTGCTCCTCTGTACTCCGAGGATACTCTTACAGAACTCAGCATGCAGGGCTTCAAGCGGATTTTTGTCCCATTTCTCAAATTGGTGATTTAGGAGAGGACCCCACACTTCACTGCCATATAATGCAATAGGTTCTATGACTGATTGGAATATTTTGAGCCAGATTCTAATTGGTATTTGAATTTGGATAGATTTTTTGATGGCGTAAAAGGCCCTTCTTGCTTTCTCTTTCAGTTCATTCACAGCCAAATTTAGTTTACCAGTTGCATTTATCTTCAGCCCGAGGTATGTGTAGTTTGTGGCATGTTCAATATTGGTCGTACCAAGGGTGAAATTGTGTCTCTTTCCCTGAAGTCTGGGTCTTTTCTGAAATGTTAGTACTTTGGTTTTGTTAGGATTAATAGTCAGGGCCCAGGTCTGACAGAACTTGTGCAGGATGTCCAGGTTCTGCTGTAGACCCTCTTCTGTTGGAGACAGCAGAACCAGATCATCTGCAAACAGCAAGAACTTAATGTTGGAGTCATGTAGTGTGAGGCCAGGTGCTGCTGATTGTTCCAGGAGTTTTGCCAGTTCATTAATGTAGATATTGAAGAGGGTCGGTGATAGTGGACAGCCCTGCCTCACACCCCGCCCTTGAGTGAAGAACTCTGTTCGTTTATTTCCAATTTTAATTGCGCATTGATTGTTTGAATACATTGTTTTTATAATATTGTATGTTTTACCCCCAATACCTGATTCTAGAAGTTTTGGCAGCAGACCTTCATGCCAAATTGAATCAAAGGCCTTTTGGAAATTATTTTTATTTTATTTATTTTTTTACCTTTATTTAACCAGGAAAATCTCTCTGAGATTAAAAATCTCTTTCACAGGAGAGTCCTGGCCAAGAATGGACAGCAGTTACAGTCACGACTTACAGATTGAAACAACAAATACACAAATTAAACAGTTAAAAACAAGTACAGATCAATGAGTCTTCTTCGAGTGACCGAATAATAGATTTAAAATGTTCCATAGGCACCAAAGTTTGTAATTTCAATTTCGTTTGGAGTAAATTCCATTCAAAAGGAGCTGCGTAAATAAAAGTCCTTTTCCCCAGTTCAGTTCTCACAAATGGAACAGAAAGAGTAAAACAGTTATCAGACCGGAGGGAATATTTCCCAACACTTTTCTTTTGAATTAGACAACCTAGATACAAAGGCAACAACCCCAGAATAGTTTTATAAATGATTAGGTAATAATGAATTTTCCTTCTAATAGACAAAGATGGCCAGGATACTCTATTATACAATATGCTGTGATGAGTTAAACGTTTACAATCTGATATAAATCTCAAAGCACTGTGATAAACAGCATCCAAAGAAGAGAGAAGTTGAGAGGAAGCAAATTGATACACCACATCACCATAATCGAGTACCGGCAAGAAAGTAGCAGAAATTAACCACTTTCTTACATTAAAAGAAAAGCAAAACTTGTTTCTAAAATAGAACCCAAGCTTTATTTTAAATTTTTTCTTTAAATTAGTTATGTGAGACTCAAAAGATAATTTATCATCGATAGTGATGCCAAGATATTTATGTTCTTTCACTAACTCAATCACATTACCTTGCAAAGTCTGAGAGGAATGAAAGTGTCTACTGTCTTTTTCGAGCTTGAGAATAACATGATTTTAGTTTTATCTACATTCAGAACAAGTTTTAGTGTTTGGAGCCGAGACTGAATAACATCAAAAGCTGCTTGAAGTTTAAGCAAGGCTTGCTGTTTCGAAGGTGCACCACAATACATAACAGTATCATCTGCATAAAAGTGAAAATGAACATCTTGATTATCATGATCAATACTGTTAATGTAGATAGTAAATAAAAGAGGCCCCAACACGGATCCTTGGGGAACACCTTTAACAATCTCCAATAGTCCTGAGTTTTTACCCTCAGCCTGAACACATTGAGTTCTATTACTTAAATAATTTTTAAACCAGAAAATAACATGATTTGATAAGCCAACACTCCTTAATCTATGCAGCAGTATCTCGTGATCCACTGTGTCGAAAGCCTTTGATAAATCAATAAAAAGGGAAGCGCAGTAATCACCTTTATCAACTAATCCCACAATGTCATTCAAAACTTTCAGAACGGCTGTTGTGGTACTATGTTTTTTACGAAACCCAGATTGATTACTCGATAAAACTTTGTGTAAATTCAAATAACAAGTCACTTGATCACTAATAAAACTTTCTAAAATTTTTGATAGGACACAAAGCTTTGAGATTGGCCTATAATTATCTAATATAGCAGGGTCTCCCCCTTTTAATAAAGGAACAACAAAAGCTGATTTCCAGATTTCCGGAATAACACCAGTATCTATTGAAAGATTAAAAAGATAAGTTAAAGGGGTCGAAATAATATCAGCTGCCATTTTCAAATAGATAGTTTCCACACAATCAGGACCTGGTGATTTATTTGTATCAAGCGATTTAAGTGCTTTATGGACATCAGAACTCTTGATGTGTACAAAAGTGAACTCCTTTTTAGGAATAGTTTCTGCACTAACAAAGTCATTATTTGAGGACCAAAAATTATGTGACTCAAATAAAGACCCAGAGTCAATAAAATGCTTATTAAAATGGTTAAGTATTTGCTCTTTATCAGATATGATAATAGAATCCATAGTTATACGTGAAGGGAAATCAGATGATTTTTTGTTCCCTGCTATATACTTTATATTCTGCCAAAATTTTTTAGGATTATTTAAATTTGTCGTTGTATTTGCAATAAAATAATCTGCTTTAGCTTTTCTAATGGCGACTGTACATTTATTTCGAAGCTGTCTGAAACAAATCCAATCAGAATCTGAATCAGATTGCCTGGCTTTTGCCCAAGCAGCATCCCGCTCACGTATAAGAATAGACAATGCTGCAGAAAACCAAGGATTATCCCTGCCTTTAACTCGAAATTTCTTCAATGGTGCATGTCTATTAAGAACCGATGTAAGACCATCATAAAAATATTGCCAAGCAAACTCGACATCGGGAATGAGGAAGATCCTTTCCCAATCATAAGTAGCAAGGTCTTGAAGAAAACATTGCTCATTAAAATATTTCAAACACCTTTTTGTAATAATACGTGATTTCTGTTTAGGTAATTTTGTATCTCTAGCTGTGGCAACAACACAATGGTCACTAACATCATTTGCATATACTGAGGCCAATGAATATTTGTGTGGAACATTTGTAAAAATAAGATCAAGTAATGTTGACTTTTTATAATCCTTCAAATTTGGTCTAGTCGGTGTCTCAACTAGCTGAGAAAGGTTAAGAGTATCACAAATTAATTTAAGACCATCAGAAGCTGACTGCAACCAATTCACATTAAAATCACCCAGAAGAAGAAGCTCCTTGTAATCCAACGATGTCACTGTGTGCATCAGAGATGAAATGGCGTCATTATTAGCTGAAGGAGGTCTGTAGCAACCAACTACAGTGAGATGTATAGTTTTAGAGACAATGATACTTAAAGCTAGTAACTCATATTGTTTAACCACTGATTCGGAAGGTAATACGGTAGCTTCAAATCTATCCTTGACATAAATTGCTACCCCCCCTCCTCTTTTTGGCCTATCGGCCCTATGGACAATATAGCCATCAATACCAATAGCTTTGTCCAGAACGGATTTATTAAGCCACGTTTCAGATAATACTATAACGTCAGCATTGGTATTTTTTACCCAGATACGCACCATGTCCAACTTAGGAAGCAAACTTCTCACATTAATATGAATAAAACCCAAACCTGATCTAGATTTAAAATCAGTAGGAACATTAAAAACTGAGGTATTGTCATTATAATGTCCGGGATTTGATAAAACATTACCAGATATCAACAACATGAGAATTATAAAACTCCGTCGTCTAACTGTTTTACTTTCATTACTAACAGATGGAATCAAACATGTAGAGTGGTTGACAACGCTGATTTTCTTTCCTGCATGAACAGACTTTACAGAGTCCTCATACACAAAGTTCAAAAATAACAACCTCAGTCAACAGTCCCTAAAAACATGAGTGTTTGTGTATAAAGTTACTCCAACACCTGTCCAATTTATCCCTTTTAGGACTGTAGAGGTATCATGATGCGAGTCATACCTGTAGCTGAAGTTTTCCAGGTTGGATATCAAAAGGAGTAAAGCCAACAAAGCCACTCGATCAGAAGTTATAAACATCATTGTCAAGCCACAGTCCACATGCAGCCACAAAAGTCAGAGTAAAATCGTTAATCTCCAGATGCACGCCGAAATCCACCGCGCAGTGCGCGCACGTCCGACTCGATGAAATCAACCGGCCAGGTCCCAGTGGCTTGTGATAATCGACAACACGATCCACGAGAAATTCCCACAGAGTCCACTAAAGCACCACAACGCCAACAGAACACTGAACTCTCAGTCCCAGTCCAGAGTTACATCCAGAAAACAGCAATAAAACTCGGATCAAGAGTAGAATTGCCAACCCGAGCAGACATGCCTAAATTGGTGCTGATCCGTTGTAGAAAACAGTATTTCCGTCAGGCCGTGGGCAGACTCAGGTAAAGTTGGAGAGCTTTGAGTTTAATTGCATGGTGGATACAGTGCTTATAAAAAGTAAATTTCATAAAATAAAATAGATCTAAGGTGCGCTGAACATCTCTGCAAATTCACCACTACCAAAGTGAGACTCAAAAATGCACAGAACGCCAAAATTAATTTAAAACAAGAAAAGACAAAACAACAAGACGTGATTAGGCAGCCATCTTGGATTGATTAGGCGTGATTAGGCAGCCATCTTGAAATCTACAAAGCAAGCAAATATGTTGGTTTTGTTTTGGTTAATGTATTTGTGGATCAGGGTGTGTAGGGTGAAGATGTGGTCTGTTGTTCTATAATTTGGTAAGAATCCAATTTCGCTTTTGTTGAGGACATTGTGCTCTGTAAGGAAGTGTACAAGTCTTGTGTTGATGATCTTGCAGAACAGCTAAAAAAGCTGTTCTTTCTCTCTCTCTCTCTAGCTCTCTCTCTCTCTCTGTCTGTCTCTATCTCTCTCTCTCTCTCTCTCTCTCTCTCTCTCTCAATTCAATTCAATTCAATATGTGCTTTATTGGCATGACAATTGTTACAATGTATTGCCAAAGCATAGTGTTTACATTAAATATAGAACAAGTATGTAAAAAAAAAAAAAAAAAAAAAAAAAACACATTAAAATAAAAAAAAAAAAATACATGCATGTGTAGATATAATTAAACAAAATAGAACAAATCAATTCTAGAATTATGTGAACAGTTTAAAAGTGTGAGTGTGTGTGTGTGTGTGTGTGTGTGTGTGTGTGTGTGTGTGTGGGCGCATCACTGATTTGTTGACTCCTCCCTCTTTTTGTGACAGGCATCAATGTATCTTGCTGCTAGTGAGATACAATCTTGTTTTTCACCTAATAAATACTGAAGTTGTGTTTTCTTGTTTAACATTTTGAAGTCAGGGTAAAGTGTTTCAAATTTGGGATAAAATGCCTCTCTAATGTGTTGATAGTTAGGACAGCTGGTGAGGAAGTGTTGCTCTGTCTCCACTTCTCCATGAGTACAGTATGGACAGATGCGGCTCTCTCTGGGCAGCCAGTGCTGTCGATATCTGCCCGTCTCTATAGTCAGAGTATGACCGCTCAGTCTGTACCTCGTCATCTGTCTTCTTAGTTTACAGTCTTTCACTGTACTCAGATATTCTGCAGTTGTGTAATCTCTATTTAGGGCCAAATAACATTCAAGTTTACTTTGTTTTTCTGTTGTTTCTTTCCAATAGGTTAGATAATTTTCTTTTTGTTCTTTTATAATTTGGTTGGGCCAAATGTTGTGGCTGATTATTTGAGTGTCCTGCTGCTGGATGTTAGTCATGTTAGTCTGTGTTTGCAGCTTCAGGACCATCTGAATCAGGGGACTTTTTTCAGGGTTCACTTCATGGTTTTTAAGGGCTTTAAAATGATAAGAGTTGGGGTCGCTCATTTTTAAGTGTTTCCAGAATGTGATGGCTCGCTTCTCAATGTGCATTAGTAGAGGGTATTGGCCTAATTCTGCCCTGCATGCGTTGTTGGGTGTGCTCCTCTGTACTCCGAGGATGCTCTTACAGAACTCAGCATGCAGGGCTTCAAGAGGATTTTTGTCCCATTTTTCAAATTGGTGATTTAGGAGAGGACCCCACACTTCACTGCCATATAATGCAATAGGTTCTATGACTGATTGGAATATTTTGAGCCAGATTCTAATTGGTATTTGAATTTGGATAGATTTTTTGATGGCGTAAAAGGCCCTTCTTGCTTTCTCTTTCAGTTCATTCACAGCCAAATTTAGTTTACCAGTTGCATTTATCTTCAGCCCGAGGTATGTGTAGTTTGTGGCATGTTCAATATTGGTCGTACCAAGGGTGAATTTGTGTCTCTTTCCCTGAAGTCTGGGTCTTTTCTGAAATGTTAGTACTTTGGTTTTGTTAGGATTAATAGTCAGGGCCCAGGTCTGACAGAACTTGTGCAGGATGTCCAGGTTCTGCTGTAGACCCTCTTCTGTTGGAGACAGCAGAACCAGATCATCTGCAAACAGCAAGAACTTAATGTTGGAGTCATGTAGTGTGAGGCCAGGTGCTGCTGATTGTTCCAGGAGTTTTGCCAGTTCATTAATGTAGATATTGAAGAGGGTCGGTGATAGTGGACAGCCCTGCCTCACACCCCGCCCTTGAGTGAAGAACTCTGTTCGTTTATTTCCAATTTTAATTGCGCATTGATTGTTTGAATACATTGTTTTTATAATATTGTATGTTTTACCCCCAATACCTGATTCTAGAAGTTTTGACAGCAGACCTTCATGCCAAATTGAATCAAAGGCCTTTTGGAAATCTACAAAGCAAGCAAATATTTTGGTTTTGTTTTGGTTAATGTATTTGTCGATCAGGGTGTGTAGGGTGAAGATGTGGTCTGTTGTTCTATAATTTGGTAAGAATCCAATCTGGCTTTTGCTGAGGACATTGTGCTCTGTAAGGAAGTGTACAAGTCTTGTGTTGATGATCTTGCAGAACAGCTTCCCCAGATTACTGCTCACACAGATGCCTCTGTAATTGTTTGGGTCTGATTTGTCTCCACTCTTGAATATGGGCGTTATGAGTCCTCGGTTCCAGCTTTCAGGGAAATGACCAACACTCAGAACCAAGTTGAACAGTTTTAGTAGAGCCGATCTTAATTTGTGCTCTGTGTTCTTGAGCATTTCGTTGAGGATGCCATCTGGACCACTTGCTTTTTTGTTTTTTAGGGCCTGGATTTGATCAATCAGTTCATTTTCTGTAATGGGGTAGTCTAATGGGTTTTGATATTTACCAATTGTACGTTCCATAGGAATCATTTTTTCATATTTTTGGGTTTGTTCTGGGGTCATTATAATTTCACTATAAAGTTTTTTAAAGTGATTTTTCCAGGTGTCTCCGTTTTGTATGGCTGCTTGTTCAGGATGTTTTTTATGCAGGTAATTCCAGTTGTCCCAGAAATTGTTTGAATTTATGGATTCCTCAATAGTTTTTAGCTGATTTTTGATGTACTGTTCTCTCTTTTTTCTGAGTGTACTTTTATACTGTTTAAGTTCTTCACAGTATTGATGGCGTAAATCTGCATTGTTTGGTTGTCTATGTTTTTGATTTGATAATTGTCTTAATTTTTTCCTTATGGTTTTACAGCCTAAATCAAACCATTTTTCATTTTCTTGTGTGGTTTTATGGATTTTCTTAGAGGATGTGAGGTTAGATAAATTGGCCAAATATTCAAATATATAAATTATGTTCTCTACAGCTAGATTGACACCATCTGGATTGCGAGGATGAATTCTGCCTAGAAAGTTGTCTATAAGTAAGCATACGTTTGGATGGTCAATTGCGGTCACATATTTTTCTGTGCTGTTTCGTGCCCATCTGTAATTCTCTCTAATGTTGTACAGCTTACTGGGCTGTGAGTGTATGCTCGTATTTGTTGTTCTTTTTAGGTATAGAGTAATTTGACTGTGGTCTGATAGGGGTGTTAGAGGTTTGACTGTGAATGCTCTGAAAGAGAATGAATCTAGATCTGTGATCATGTAATCAACCGTTGAGCAACCATGAAATGAACTATAGGTGTACCTTCCAAGAGAGTCCCCTCTCACCCTGCCATTGACGAGGTACAGATCGAGGCTTCGACAGAGCTCCAGCAGAAGCTTCCCGTTTTTATTCACTTGCTCATCAGAGTTATTTCTTGGGAAGTTTACAGTGTTTTGTGGGAAGCTCTGTCCAAAAATGTAGTTATTCCCGTTATCTGTGGTGTAGTCGGGAAGAGATCCTGTCCTGGCATTTAGATCTCCACAGATCAACACACTTCCCTGGGCCTGGAAGTGGTTAATTTCACTGTGGAGAGATTCAAAGATCTCCTCGTTATAGTATGGAGATTCAGAGGGAGGAATATAGACGGCACATAAGAAAACATCTTTAGTGGTTTGGGTAAGGTGCTTGTTGATTTTGAGCCAGATGTGTGATGCTTCTTTTTTAATTGTTTGGATGTATTTGTCAATTTCTTGTTTGTGCCAGATTATGATCCCCCCTGAATCTCTTCCACGTGTGATTTTTTCATGTTTTCTAGAGGATAAAAATATTTCACAGTATCCTGGGGGACAAAGAGTGACTTCATCAGTTTTGCGCCATGTTTCCTGTAGTATTATTATGTCCATATCTGTTATGTTTTTTCTGAAATCTGAGGTTTGGGTTTTGTTACCAAAACTGGATGAGTTAATACCTTGTATGTTCCACATTGTAATAATTAATGATTTCATTTTGTCAACAAATGTAAAAATTCAACAATCTTAATATTTCTCTAGATCAATACAAACCCAAGTTCAACACAGTATCAAGGATCAAAGAGTGCATGTGTAAACAGATGTACACGTTGTTTTTTTTGTATATACATATATCTGTATATGAAACAATTTTTTTCAATTAAAAAAGAAGAGTATGTCTTTTACTCACTACTACTGTTCCAGCCGTGTGCATATAAATCTGAGCAGGTCCTTAATCTCTACTAGGTTGGTGTGGTTTGGACCTTTTAGGGCTGCAGCATAACTCCTGTGCTCCTGCTGCTCGGGCCGGTGGGGTTGTGGATGTGGACCAGGCTGCTGCTCTGCTGAGATGCTGTTGTTCCTCGCTGGAGCTGCTCTGGGTCTTTTGTGGTTGTGCTGATGTTGGTCCCAGGAGAGAGGGCCCTGTGGTGCAGGGTGCTGCTGCTGCTGGGGTCTTAGCTGCTGCGGTGTAGGCTGATGGTAGTAGAGAGCAGGCTTTGGAGGTTGAGGTCGAAGTACAGGTCCAGGTCCAGGCTGAGGTCGAAGTACAGGTCCAGGGTGGTGGGGTGGGTACATAGTGGCTTGGCCATGGGGTGCAGTCCTGTGGGTAGGATTTGTAGAGTACTGCTCAGCCGAGCCTGGAGAGGTGATGTTTTGTGGTGCTGTTGGGGGAAAGCGTCTCACTGGCTGAAGAGTGGTGGCTGCTCTAGTGTTCTTTGGGGGGCTGCTAGGGGTTCGGCCCAGGGCCACGTCTTTAAGAGTTTTGGCAAACACACGAACACTGTCTTTATGGAGGTGGACATGGTCGTAGAGATGGCAGAGGTCCAGTGTAGGATGATGTGCCAGGTGAACATTTGGCATTCCAGCACATCTACGTGAGATGTCTGCATTTACTCTTTGAATGGTGCGAGGATGGAAGTCTGATCTGGGCAGGATGGTGGAGATAACTACTTTTGAAGTCGGGAAGGTTTGTGTTGCTTTTATGGCCACCCGTGTCACTGAATCTGCCACTCGCTCCTGCTGTGCCCGCAGGTCATTCGTGCCCACATGGATGATGATGTGGTTGGGTTCACCCAGATTTCCCCTGTTCAGTTGTTGTAGGGCAATATCTGTTTTTGGGCACCAGAGTTTTAATGTTTTGTGGCCAGGGAAGAGCTGTTTTTCATTGATGAATTTGCCATTTGAATCTATTAAGATGATGACTTCTGCATTCTGTGGGTCACTTCTTTGCTCTTGGGGGCCCTCGGGGGCTTCTGCCTGTGGTGTCAGTGGTGCTGCTGTGGTGCTGGACTCAGGTGATGGACTGTGGGCTGCTGTTGTCTTGTTGGTGGGAGAGCTGGGCCGCTGCTTACAGGTGTGTGTGAGGCTCAGGTTTTGTATTTCTCCTTCTCGGAGCAGCAGCTCCTGCCTGACTGTTTTCAGTTCTTTATTCAGGGTCTCCCTATCTTGCTGCAGCTTGCATATCTCTCCTCTTAGCTCCTCGACACTAGCTTCAAAGTCTCGTGTGAGGTGATTGAGTTTATTTTCCAGGTGTTGTAGGCGTTCACTGGATATTGCATGGGAGAGTGTTAGTTCTCTGAGCTCCACCAGCTCTACCTCTTGTAGGGAGAGGCTGTTTCTGATCTGATTGACAGACTGTTCCAGCTGTGGGTCGTGTTCAGCAGGGTTGAGCTCCATCTCCTCTAGCCTCTCCCTTGAGCTCTGGGCGTCACAGCCTCCTGCAGCATCACTGTTCGCTCCTTGTGTTTGTTTCTCAGCCTCTGCCAGAGCTTTTAGGTTGGTGAAGTTTGCCTGGACAGAGCTGAGACATGCTTCAGTCCCCTGGAACATTATGGTACCATTATGGTAGATATTTACAGTTAGAAATGCCTTATCCGTGTCATTTTCTTCATAAATTTGAATTTGTCTGCCGTTGCAGATGCCTAGTTTTCTATAACTTTTGTAGTATTTACAGATGACCGTGTGCCAAAGATTGCAGTCTGTTGTGTAGATGAGCAGATTAGTGATGATGGCTCTGTCCCCTTTTTGTGAAACGTCTGCCATTAGGGTCTCTGGGTTGTTCTTCAGCAGGCTGTATTTATAGGCTTTCTTGTCTTTTGCGCTCCTGACAGTCTGTGGGTATGTGATGGAGTGGGGGAGGGGCTCTCCTGCAATGGCTTCCATTGTTGTTGTTGTTGTTGTTGTTTGATTTTTCTGTAACTGTCACTTTTTAACTGTCACTCTCAGATTGCTAGTTTTCTATACTTTACTATATTTAAACTTAACTAAAATAACTTTAGTTCTGTCTCAATAATTTGTAATAGTCTTTGAAAATGCAGTGTAGAAGGAGATTCAGATTCAGTCTTGCCTGTTATTTGGATGTGAACTGATTCCAGTATCTTCAGTTTATCCAGTTTTCCTCCTGATTCTTCTGTTTCAGTGCTCTTTAGTTGCCTTGTTGAAGAAGCAGCAAAAAATAAAT
>NC_136730.1:1075000-1150000 GCF_936440315.1 Barbus barbus
TTAGGATTGATTTTAAAGTACTTTTACTTGTTTATAAGTCACTCAATGGCCCAGGACCTAAATATATTGCAGATATGCTCACTGAATATAAACCAAACAGACCACTCAGATCATTAGGATCGAGTCAGTTAGAAATACCAAGAGTTCACACAAAACAAGGGGAGTCTGCTTTTAGCTATTATGCGGCCCGCAGTTGGAACCAGCTTCCAGAAGAGATCAGATGTGCTAAAACATTAGCCACATTTAAATCAAGACTCAAAACTCATCTGTTTAACTGTGCATTTGAATGAGCACTGTGCTATATGTCCGAACTGACTGCAATGAATTTTATGTATAATCATATTCTTTAAATTTATTTTAAATCATTTTCTATATCATTTTAAAATTCCTTGTTTTTATTATTCTTATTTCCATGTTTTTATTGATTTTAATGTCTATTTCACTTTCTTTTATGTAAAGCACTTTGAATTACCACTGTGTATGAAATGTGCTATATAAATAAACTTGCCTTGCCTTGCCTAAACAAAACAGACAAAAATAATACAGGAATCTGATGTCAATTTCTCCATGACAATCAAACAGATTTTTTTCTAAACAATTCAATGTTCAATTCAATTCAAACGAATAACATGAATAGAAAAACTAAATATAAAGTAATGGATAATATGAGGTACATAAATTACACAGCTTACATCATCCATTTTATGGAACTCCGTATGTACGAGAAGTTAATGAAATACAAAATTTCTTAGTAAAACCATGAATTAAGTGCTTCACAAAATAGAATTAGCACAAAACATTTACTTAACACAGAAAATGCACAACTGAATAAACAGAGTAAATTTGTAAACACTATATGATAAAGAAATAATTACCTGCACACAGAGCAGTTGGAGACAAATGGAAAGTTCAGTCCAGTTATAGTTCCACCTATTCAGAATACGTTTCACTTCATTAGCACATGGAAGAGAGTACACCAAAACGGAAATAAAAGTATCAAAATAACACGTACATAAAAGAAAACACATTCCACAAATCAATCAATGTCTATAATGTTCAATACTTTTCAACCAGTGTATAACATTTGACATGAAACAATATTTTTTACTTTTAGTGTGGAGCTACAACAAAAATGATTCCCCCCACAGCAGTTCTCCATCGCTCTGCTGCAGACTGAACTCACTGGGCCATAGCACCACCGGCGATCTCATTAACGCAGGATTTACTTAAAGAACCTAAGAACTGATATTTATATAACATTTATCTCATTACATATATATATACAAGTGGTGCAATAATATAGTTTGCTATGCTATATATCTAACTATACTACATATACAACTTTACAAACACACACATAATATTGTGTGCTAATATAGATGACATCAGCTAGACAATAATGGTTTACGTTCTCTCTCTCTCTCGCTATACATATATCAGTTCAGATTTGTTAGATGTTGCACCAGTTAAAGGAAAAGAAAACTCTTGACGACATTAAAGATGGTACACTACAGGTGAATTATCAAAAACTGTCCATTTTCCTGCTGAGTCTAAAGATAATAATTTTCATCATTTATTATAGCTGCGTGTTTGATTTTGTATGACTGCAGCGGAGAGTGAATGTCTGCAGGTCTTTCTCACAGGGATGTCATGAAAGCTGGAGACTCATGGGAAGAGCTGAAGAGCTCGGGGACAAACGCTGACTCCACCGCAGCTCTTTCACTCTACAGGCCTTTCAGACACAGCCAAGCGCTGCTGCGGAGCGACTCAAACAGAGCTGTCAGGTGTCACTTGCTCTGAACATGTAAGAAGGGCACGGCGTCATCAGGGTGGAGTGCTTCAGAGCAGTGGATAAAACCATCCGGAGTAAATTATCATCATTAAAGATCATCATCATTCGAAGCCAAGCTAAACATCTGCTTTTGAGTTCCACAGAAGAAAGTCAATGCATAAAGAAAGGCTTGAGAAAAGACTAGCATAACCTAATGCGGGGCTAGGTGTCACACACATGCTATAACTTGACCAAACTTAAGGTGCCTCCCAAATCATGTTCTTATGCACTATTCTGACATTTTCTAGTATACATAGTGTGAGTAGTGTGAAAATTTAAAATTCCCAAAAGAAAATATGCACTTCAATAACTGGAAAAAAAAAAGTGTGGAATGTTGAGTATATATATATGTATGTATAAGTTAACATTTATTTTGAGAATTTCTTTTTTTAATGGTTTTAGTTAAGTATAGTAACCCTGCAGTGGAACAGGTTATTCAATTTGTTAAAATGCGAGACTGAAACAAATTGGATTTATTGATGGTAAATATATAAAGCTGGTTATTGTGCATTAAAACACATTTAATTTATTAGCACTATTACAAAAATCTGACTTGTTTCATTCATGAATGACTGACAAATATGATCACATTCATTTATTAGTTTACGTTAAACTGTCTAACCAAAACGCATGTTTCAAATACATAGGGGTTAAATTTATACCTAAATGATTCTGAATGTATTTGTGCAATAAACAGTATGCAACACCATCTCTATTTAGTGCCCTTGTTTGAGATGTTCATCACTGGATAAATGCATGAGTGTCAGGCGCTTCCTTGCTGCAGTGGCTGTTTTAGTGTGAAATGACAGTACACACTGCACAGTATGCTGTAAACTTATTTAAACACAGTCTCTGCTGAGTGTGAGTGAGTCTCGCACGCACTCACTCACTCACACACACACGCAAACACTCACACACACAGACTCACTCTCACACACACACACACACACACACACTCACACAGACACACACTCACACACACATGCTTTCTCTTCTTCGTCTTATGCAGTCCATCGATTACGAAGATGACGTCATTTCTAGAATGCATTGTTGGAATGTTGAGACAGCCGCTACTGTTGGCGGTGCCATTGAAGGTGGCTGTAAAGCCCAATCCGGGAGCCACATATCCTGCCACAGTCAGGACATATGAGTGCTGGGTCTAGGGATGGATGTGGTTGTGGCTGCGCGCGTTGGTGTCTGCGCTGATGTAACACAGTTGTGTGTTGGACACGCTGTAATTCAATCTGTTGGACCCCCAGATCGCATGCAGAACTCCATGCCTGCCGGTTGGCGGCTGTTGTTTCCAGCACTCCCGGGTTGATGCCGCAGCTTTTCAAGATCCCCTTAAGATAGTCCTTATAGCGACGCTTCTGACCCCCAGGTCTCCTGTTAGCTGCATATATCTGCCCATAGAGAACCTGCCGGGGTAGGCGGTGGGAGGGCATGCGGATAACATGTCCAACCCATTGCAGTTGCTGCCTAGCAAGGGTTGTCTCAATGCTGCTGGAGTTTGTGCGCTGTAGGATGTCCGAGTGGGGGATTTTGTCTTTCCATGTGACACCTAGTATGTGCTGGAGGCATCTGATGTGAAAACCCTCGAGACACAGAATATGCCTGCGGTAGGGAGTCCAAGCTTAAGCACCAAACAGCAGAGTGGAAACGCAGACTGCCTGGTAGACGGCTGCTTTAGTGAAGGTATGCTTTTGGATCTTTATTAACAAAGACTCAAGATCGAAGTCTACCGAAGGCAGAGGAGGCAAGATTTATGCATGCCTGGATCTCGTTGTCTATGAGGCAGGTGGGAGTTAGGATGTTTCCAAGGTAGCAGAAGTGCTGAACAACCTTTACTGGTGTGCTGTATGTAAAATGGATGTAAAATTCAGGGGGTGTGGGGGTGGGGATCGTGGTCTGTGCAATGATCTCTGTCTTTTGGATGTTAACTTGTAGGCCACAAGCTTGGTAGACTGCACATACAACATCCAGTGTGTGCTGCATTGCAGTAGGGCTGTGGGCTAGGAGGGCACAGTCATCAGCATATTGCAGTTCATGAATTGTGATGGTGGTGGTCTTGGTGATGGCTTGCAGGCGGCGGAGGTTAAAGAGATTCCCATCCAGACGAAACAGTAGACAGACACCCTCGTCGGGGCTAAGGGAGTTGCGGGAAAGGATGGTGACTGCGGCCAGGAAAAAGTTTAAGATCACTGGAGCCAGAACACACCCCTGTTTCACTCCTACCTGCACAGGAAAGGAGAGGGGTTGAGATGTACCCACAATCACACGAGCCTGCGTGCCAACGTGAACTGTTGAAGGATGTCCAGAAACCTTGGTGGCACACCAAACTTCTCCAGAATGACCCAAAGGACTTGGCGGTCAATGGTGTCAAAAGCCTTTGCCAGGTCGATGAAGGCAATGAACAGGTCTTTATTCTGTTCTCTGGCCTTCTCCTGAAATTGGCGCAGGACAAAGATCATGTCGGAGGTGGACATGATCTTCCTGATTCTTCCTGAAGCCACACTGTGATTCAGGAAGGATCCTTTCTGTGATGTTCTTGGTTAGATGGACCAGCATGACCCTCGCTAATACTTTCCCTGCCACAGAGCCGTTCCTGTTCATGTTGCCTAATCCATATTTCCCAATTACCCCAGACCAGAGCATGTTGCTGGTGCTTACTCTGGTATTGAAGTCTCCCAGAAGCACAAGTTTATCAGTGTGAGGAACTTTGAGGAGAACTGTGTCAAGAGACTCATAAAAAGCGTCTTTAATGCTTTCTTCAGCATCCAAAGTTGGTGCATATGAGCTTATCAAGGTTGCATAGCGACCCTTCGCAAGGAGAATGCGCCAGGTCATCAGCCGCTCACTGATTCCCACAGGAGACTCTGGAATGTTCTGGAGCAGTCTGCTTTTAATGGCAAAACCTTCTGGATGCTTTTAATGGCAGGTGTCTTCTGGAAGGCCCTTCCAGAAGAAGCTATATCCTTGCCCGACTTCTATTAGCGAGTCCTCTCCTGCAAGCTGAGTCTTTTTCAAAGCAGCGATGTCAATGTTGTATTTGTTAAGCTCGCTCGCAACCAAGGCAGTGCGCCTGTGGGGTCTGTCAGTTCCATTCTGCACATCAAGAAGTGTGCGTACGTTCTATGTAGCCAAGATTAATAGTTTAAACTTATATTTTCGACCGCGTAAAGGGATGCCTTGGCGACAGCGGTGGGCCACCCAGGAGTATAGGGAACAGGCAATGTTTGGGTCACCTTTTCTAGACCCTCCCCCCGGCAGCGGGTGAGCAGTGCGGACCATGAAAAGGGCTGCTCAGTTGCACAAGAAGCTGCCGAAGGTGGACGCTGTTCCAACCCGTCCACACAACAACCATCACGCTTGTGCCGCCTCCGTGCAGGGTTCAGGCTAGAGGCTGCCAGTCTGATCCAAGACCTGCCTCCTTCACATTTACCCTGTCGCCGAAGGGCTTGTAGGTTGAAGTGATAGCTTATGCAGAGAGTGGATTTAATGTGAAGAGAGGGGTGCGCAGGCCCTATCTCCACAGCTTCACTCCAGAATCCAGTTTCCAGTGGCAGGAGATGAACTCTAGACGACCAGATGAACGGTGGAGTTGCAGGGGGCTGCCAGATCTCAGTCTGTTGAGCCTGCCTCTCGCATGTCCCCAACGCGGCCTTGTCTTGAGGAGACGAAATGCTCACGGAAGACAACCCACAGAGCAGTGGGGGCAGACTCACACACACACACACAGACACACACACACTCACTCACACACACAGTCACACGCACACTCACTATAGAAAGTTAGAAATAGAAAGTTCAAAAGAACAATTTATTTGAAACAGAAATCTACTGTATCATTATAAATGACTTTACTCTCACTTTTGATCAAGTTAATGCAGCCTTTATGAATAAAAGGATTTACTTTGTTTCTTGACGTCGTGTGGGTGAGCGGCCCATGGTGGCGGTGGAGTTATGGTATGGGCAGGCGTATGTTATGGGCAACGAACACAGGTGCATTTTATTGATGGCATTTTGAATGCACAGAGATACCTATGGAAGCAGAATAATGACAATAGTTTTTGAAACATAAAACATGCTGAATTCCACAAATTGAAAAAAAAAGATGCATTGCAATTAGCAGTGCTTGCATTTTAATGCCTTGTATTTCTAGGGCTTGCATTTTTAGGTCCTGAAATTTAACATAGTTGTTTATTTAAGCTGTGAATATTTCAATTCAAAATATTTCACACACATTTTCATAATTAAAAATTCAATAATTCATATTCACCTTACAGAATTCACTTCCAAAATATTCAATCTGTTTAAAAATACGATGTGTAATATTCCACAGGCAAATTTCGGTCATTTTTTTCACTTTCCAAATTCGCTGCCACAAATTCTGTGGTTAAAATTCGGCAGAAAAATCAGCGGTGCACATCCGGGACCTGAAGGAATAGCAGTAGAGCACCGATGCATGATCTCCAGCTGATGTCAGCCGCTCGCCAGCAGGTGGTGCAAGCGGCTGTTGATGAAGACCATATGTGGATCAAGTCCTTCATTTACAAAAACTGATTTGCAGAAATGGAGCAAGCGCTAAGTAGAAGTTTTGATTATTTTTTATTTACCACACGGACATCAGCTGACGGTTCGACTCATCTTTTACTCTCTGATAAGACAAAAGTATATATATATATATATATATACATATACATATACACATATATATATATATATATATATATATATATATATATATATATATATATATATATATTAGATTAGATTAGATTCAACTTTATTGTCATTTATGCAGAGTACAAGTACAGAGCTAATGAAATGCAGTTAGCATCTAACCAGAAGTGCAAGAATATAGTGTTTTATATACATATAAGTGCAGAGTAAATGAAGATAAGATTTACAGAATGTACAGTGGAATTGCTATATACAGTATTGAGCAGAGTATATACAGAATATAAAATAGGAATGCAATGTAGGGATTGTATGTACATATGAACAGAGCAATGTAGATTATATAGATTACAGATTATATATACACATTATGAACAGCAGAAACGTGAGAACAGTGGTAATAAATAAATACAGCTGGATGAGTGTGCAAAGTATTGATAGAACAATGTATTCTATGCAAAATAGCAGTAGTGCAATATTTTAGAAATAGTTTACTGTGCTTGTACAGTAACAACTTTAGACAGTTTATAGTGTAATGACTTTGACAATGTGCAGTCTGTGCAAAATATGAGTAGTGCAAATGCATGTGTGTAAAGTACTGTGACCAGTGCAGTAATAAGCAGGTGCAGGTTAGATTGGTGGTGTGGCGTTCAGAAGTGTCACAGCCTCGGGGAAGAAGCTCTTCCTGAGCCTACTAGTGCGAGAGCGTAGGCACCTGTAACGCCTGCCGGATGGAAGGAGGGTGAAAAGTCCATGGTTAGGGTGAGAGGCATCCTTGATGATGTTTCTTGCCCTGCCCAGACAGCGCTTATAATAAATGTTCTCAATGGAAGTTAACTGGGTGCCGGTGATCCGTTGAGCAGTTTTCACCACCCGCTGGAGTGCTTTGCGGTCAGATGCGGAGCAATTGCTGTACCATACTGAGATGCAGTTCGTGAGTATGCTCTCAATGGTACAGCGGTAGAATTCCACAAGGATCCTGGGATTCAGGTGAACTTTCTTAAGACTCCTTAAGAAGTAAAGGCGCTGCTGTGCCTTTTTGACCAGAGTAGAGGTGTTATGGGACCAGGTGAGGTCATCAGAGATGTGGATGCCAAGGAACTTGAAACTCGACACACGCTCCACTTCAGCTCCGTTGATGTAGATGGGTGTGTGTGCATGACTCCTAGTCCGCCTGAAGTCCACAATGATCTCCTTTGTCTTCTGGGTGTTTAGCTGTAGATTGTTGGTGGCACACCACACAGCCAGGTGCTGCACCTCATCCCTGTAGGCTGACTCATCGTCATCCTTGATCAGACCTACCACCGTGGTGTCATCTGCAAATTTGATTATGGTGTTGGAGCCATAAACAGGAACACAGTCATGGGTGAAGAGGGAGTACAGGAGAGGGCTCAGTACGCAGCCCTGTGGCACGCCGGTGTTCAGGGTGATGATGGAGGAGGAGAGGTTATCTAACTTGACGGACTGAGGTCTGTTAGTCAGAAAGTCTAGAATCCAATTGCAGATGGGTGTGCTGATTCCAAGCTGGCTGAGCTTGGAGATCAGCTTGGAGGGGACTACTGTATTAAATGCAGAACTGAAGTCCATGAACAGCATTCTCACATGTGTGTTTTGACTGTCCAGGTGGGTGAGGGCAGAGTGAAGCGCTGTTGAGATGGCGTCCTCTGTTGACCTATTGTGGCGATAGGCAAATTGGAATGGGTCTAGTGTAGCAGGGAGACAGGATTTTAGGTGGGATGCAACCAGTTTCTCAAAACACTTGGCAATGATGGGGGTGAGTGCAACAGGACGGAAGTCGTTAGGGACCGAGGCAGTGGAGTGTTTCGGTACTGGTACGATGGTGGAGGTTTTGAAGATAGTGGGGACAGTTGTTTGGGCCAGGGACAGATTGAAAATATCCGTGAAGACCTCAGCTAGCTGCTCCGCACAGGCTTTAAGCACACGACCAGGTATTCCGTCAGGGCCAGCTGCCTTCCGTGCATTCACCTTACGCAAAGTGAGTAAACATCTGATGTGGAGAGTGTGAGAGGCAGTTCACTGGGTTGATGCTCAGCTTTGAGTGAGATCTCCTTATTATTTTGATCAAATCGAGCATAAAAGTGGTTGAGCTCGTCTGGGAGGGAGGCAGAGCTGGAGGGGGGCATAGAGTTAGGTGGTTTGTAATCCGTGATAGATTGTATGCCTTGCCACATACGTCGGGGGTCTGAAGAATTGAAGTGTTCTTCAATCTTCTGTTTGTGTGTGAGTTTGGCCTGGCAGATACCCTTCCTCAGGTTGGCTCTGGCTGAGCTGTAAGCCTCCTGGTCTCCAGACCTGAAGGCTGCATCTCTTGCTTTGAGCAGGAGGCGAACCTCTCTGTTCATCCAGGGCTTCTGATTGGGGAAGATTTTTATTTTTTTGTGTGTAGTCACTCTGCTCACACAGCTGTTGATGTGCTCCATGACAGAGTTGGTGTACGTGTCAATGTTAATCTGAGAGTTTGTGGTGGCCTGGACAGCAAACTCACTCCAGTCTGTGAGCTGGAATTGATGTTGAAGAGTGGAGTCAGCACCTTCCAGCCAGATTTTAACAGTCCTTGTTGTAGGTTTCACACGTTTGATGACCGGGGTATACTTGGGGAGCAGGAACAAAGAGAGGTGATCAGACTGACCCAGGTGGGGGAGGGGTGTGACTTTGTAGGCATCACTCACATTAGTGTAAACGTGGTCCAATGTTTTATGTCCTCTTGTAGTGCAGGAGACATTTTGATTAAATTTAGGGAGAACAGATCTAAGAGTGCAGTGATTGAGATATATATATATATATATATATATATATATATATATATACACATACACATACATATACTAGGGCTGTATACCTTGGAGAACCTGGCGATACGATACATACCTCGATACAGAGCTGTCTCGATACGATTTCATACAATGTGACACGATTCGATACGATTCAATAAAAATACATGGGCCAGAGCCAACTAGTTAATGCTGAACACATTTACTCAACAAACAGAACTCTGCATTTTTCTTCAATTTAATGAAGACAAAAGTGCATTATAACAAAGTGCATTTTGCTTAAATATTTGCAACTTTAAGTGCTCTGATTAATTGTACACAAATTGTATTAATCTGGAAATTACCACAAGTCAACATTTAACTTTCCAAGGGTACAGTCTCAGCTCACACAAGCACAAAATCTTCTTCTTATTCTTAACTTCTTATTAAATCTTCTTATAATTCTTTTTTGTGACACCATGTACTGCCATAACATATTTCACTATGAAATCACTTAAAGGTGCCATGGAATGCATTGATACAGTATTTTAAATTGTTCTCTGATATCTACACAGAAGGTATGTGGCTTAGGTAAGGGCAAAAAATCTCCAGAAATGATTTTACATGTCCATTTACAACCCTAGGATTTCTCCCTAGAATGAAACGGTCTGTTATTGGCTTATTTGGTAGGGTCATGAATAATAATGAGCTCTGCTCTGATTGGCTGTTTCACAGTACGGCTCATCAGCAAGAAGGAAGCACAGGGAGGAAAATATATATTTAAATACTTTCTCTCGCAGTTATATCGTCGGGTAATTATACTGTATATAAAACGCGGGCATCAGGGAGCCGTTATTAATATGCGAGGCATTGAAACTGCTTTTGAACGATCCATCGATCGCGTTATAGTTTCACTTTCAAGAGACGCGATCACACAAACTATGTTTACATTATGGAGCAACAGTACTTACCACACATTTCACAAGATCAGATGCTTGTCAGTGGTGCTCAGGATCTGTAAGTCATTCGCCATCATCCTCATCTCTCCTTACTGAGAGTGAAATCGTATGTACTGTAACAGGCTACCGCTAGCAAGGAGCTAACCATGTCCCTTTAGTGGCTCGCGTTATTTGCTTTCTGTGCCTTTCTGAATACAGACACCAACCCATCCCTGCACTTCACACCCCCTGCACGGCCTGGAACATAACATTTATTTTGTTATTTTCGCTGTTGTCCGCGCTTGTTTATTTACAATACCTGCAGAGCTTCTGATGGTTCGGCCGGCTTAGAACAAGGACGGGTTTATGCAAATGTTGGGGGCGTAGTGATCCCGACTGTTGCGTCACAGTCGGTGTTATGTTCTGATTCGCCTGTTTTTCAGTGGTCTTTTTTAATCACGAGATTTACATATGAAGGAGAAAATTAAGGTGTTTGAGGCTCACTGTATGTCATTTCCATGTACAGAACTGTTATTATTTAAATATGCCAGGGTAAAGACAGTTTTATTTCATTCTATGGCACCTTTAAATGCTACATCTTGCTTTAACATTTTCCATGAGTTTTTTTTCCCTAATGGCTGGGCGGAGTATCGATACTAAGGGCTAGAATATCGATACTGTATCTTTTTTTATTATATCGGTATGTATCTAAGAATCGATATTTTGAGCACACCCCTAATATATACACTCACCTAAAGGATTATTAGGAACACCATACTAATACTGTGTTTGACCCACTTTCGCCTTCAGAACTGCCTTAATTCTACGTGGCATTGATTCAACAAGGTGCTGAAAGCATTCTATAGAAATGTTGGCCCATATTGATAGGATAGCATCTTGCAGTGTCGAAGAGTTTTATTAATCAAAATACAAATGAATCAAGTGTAATCAATGTGAAAATAGCCATTTATGTATCAAGTTATGCTACTATTATAAAATTGTATCTGCCTGCATGTGTATGGAAGAAGGCCTGCAGAAGAATGGAATGTGCAGACGTATGGTGTAAGGTAAAGCTGCACATTCTGTTTTGACATGATAGGGTCTCTTCCTTTACCGTAACATAAATTGGGGCCTATTGTCTGCTCTAGGAAACAGATGGAGACTGTTAAGCAATAACGGTATAGGAAATGTATAGACAGATGGAGACTGTTTCCTAACAACAATAACGGTATAGGAAATGTATAGAACACGCCTTAGGGGCAGAACCTGTATTTAAGCATGAGCGAACAGACAGTTGGGAGATTTCGCTGCAGCATCTCTCGGTTTTATTGTCTCTGATAATAAAATCTAAATTCTGGCATCAAAACCCCAAGACTCTGAAAATGATTCCTCATAGAATTGGCAGGAGCCACCACAAATTGGCGTCACGAACAGGATGGAAAGGAGCAGAGGGTGAAAGACCACGTTTGGGCTTACTTGACGAGCAACACAAATTAAGTGGCCACTAAAAAGGTAGGCAGTTTATGCTTATATAATTAGTTTGTGTTGTTTGCCAGTTTGCCCTTGGTGGTAAAAACTCTTAAAAATTGCTCTTCCAAATTTAAAGAACAAAAAGAAAGAAATTCCAGATTTGATTCCAGAATAAATAATTGCATGCACAGATCTGTTTTACTGTTAAGAGGGCCTTTGATGGATAGCAGTGAATTAGGGCAGATTGTGCATGCAAAAATCTGTGTTTACTGTCAAGTGGGCCTTGATGGATGACGTAAACGTTAAGCAGATATATATACATTGCATGCAATGGTCTGTGTTTATTGTTAAGTGGGCCTTTGATGGATAACATTAAACGTTAAGCAGATAAAGTATAGGAAAGCGCGCAAAGTCCTGCGGATACCGCTCTATATGTAATAAAATATATAGAGGTCTGTACGGGTAGGCAAAAATTCCTGCAGGATTCTACTTTTTTATTGTGTTGAGGAAGTGTATCAGTGAAAGAGGAAGTATCTGACAGGTCGCTCAGGAAGAGTGTAAGCGTAGTGTATTCTAATGTATGTGTCATTATCTGTGTCTGTCTTAGTTTATTTGTGACTATAAGTGTGGCTGTATGAGAAAATAAGCTCTGAATTTGGTGGACAAAAGTCGTGCACCCCTCCTGGACCTTCACGTGAGTGTGGTCAGGCAGCAGAGATGGGCGCGGCTGGTGTTACGCTAGGAAAGAGAATATATGAATGAATATATGAGCCCTATAAATAAAAGGACTAGATGGAGTGAATGTGTTTAGGAGAATTGTTTCAATAAAGATTGGATCAAGATTGGCATTGTAGATTTTTCATACACATTTGAATGGATATGTTGTGGGATTAAGATAGGGAGAATATTTAGGAAACTTTAAAAGACTAATGCTGTTTAGACAGTAGAATAAAATAGAGGTATATGTTCTATGTTAATAATTAACATCTAATTTGAATTGTTGATAAAAGGATTTTTAGAACAGAAACAAAGAATGTCCAAGTGATAGGTTGGCACTTTTGGATACTAAGTGATAAAAAATGCAAAATAAATAAATAAAATAAAATAAAAATGACAATTTATAGTATGAAGTCACTCTATATTGAAAATGTGCAAGGGTTATAATAATTTCCAGGCCTAAAAGTGCATGATACTGAAGGAAATAGAAGAAAGTGATCAAATAATAATTTAAGAAGGGTGGAGAATATATTATTTGAAAAAATAATAATAAATTGAATTGTTGTATAAAATATAGATTGAGCTTTAAATATAGGATTTTCATATTATAGGAAAAATGATGGCAGCCACTCCGGTGTAAATACTAGGATTAAAATATCCAGTGTGTAAAGAGCTGATACACAAGCTCTCAAACAAATGGCAGCTGAGAACCAAACAAATGACAAAATGGCCAAAGGAAGGGACATTTGATGTATCATTGTGTGAGGAAATGGAAATTCTGATAAAAAAAATCATAAAACTAAAGGCAACAGTAAAAAGAGAGAAAAAAGAGAAGCAAAACGGGATAAAGAGAGGGAAGTGCTAGCCTTGTTCAAAAAGGAAGGAGAAAACTCAGTGAAAAGTATAAAACAGGCAAGAAAAATTCTAAAAGAGACAGACAAAGAAAAAAAAAAAAAAAAAAAAAAAGAAAAGTTGTATTCTAAACCATTAAACTTAAAACTTTATATCTGATATCTGAAGACGTCTAAAATTTGTATCTTGTTATCCCTGGGAGACAGTGTGAAAGTAAATCTATTACAGAGTTTCAAAGATTTGGTTTTGAGTTAACTAAAGATAACTTGTGTAGTGAAATGTTGAATGAGAGCAAGATTGGGTGACCAAGTACATAGAAATTTAGATTCAAAAGCTATAGGACATTTTACAGTAATAATGGAACTTGTTGATTAAATAATAAAATAAAATAAAAGGAATTACTTTATTTTGGTTGGGAAAATTCATTCACCATTACTAGACTATTCTGAACCATGTATGCAATTATAGAAGAAAAATTATGATTGAAGTCTTTAGTTTTACCATACGCATGTCATGCTGTTGTAGAATGAAGGATTATTTTGTTTTATTGTAGTTTTCTTAGATAATAAAGGTAGCTGCTTTCTGCTGGTTGCAAAGAAAAAACTGCTTGCTGGTTTTCTGCAATGAAGAACTTGCTTGACTAAAATAGAATAAGGGAACTGCTGTTTTTAACCAAATGTTTTTAACATTTATTTTATTTATTTATTTTTATTTAACCTTTTTATTAAGGAACCATTGAAAGAGATGGTTGAAAGGTGAAAATTAGATAAAGAGCTGATTGCTCAGACACAATTTAGTCAGAGTTTATAAAGGTTCAATTTGATTAATGCAGTCTCTGAGTGTTAAAAATTTCAGATGGCTTCTGGAACAGAGCCTTGATGAAGAGAAGCAAAGAACTGGAGTCTGACTAACAATGAGTCTTGATGAAGCAAAGACTCAGCTGCAGAGAGAAGAAGAGTGAGGGACTGATGGATTGTCAACACCCTCCTGAAAGAGGAGGGCACACGTCAACATGGAGAAAGACTGACTTAAAGCAGGAAAAGGTGAATCTTTCACTTCAGACTTTTCCTAAGAGTAATGAGAACATCCTGAAATGCAAAATTGGCAGGATCAATCAAAAGGCAGAATGAGGAAGAGGCAGAGAAACAACGGAGACCATACACCACAACATCAGTCCTTTGAGTGCCATCACAGACTGACGACCCAGTGCAACAGCTAAACAGCTTCAACAGACTGATGATCTAACCAGAAGTACTTCCTTCCCTTTGTGTGCACAGGTGCTGCATATTTATTTGATCACTATAGAGACTGCTTCAAATTTTGTTAATTATTTTATTAGTTGTATTAAGCTTGATTATTCATGGGTCTCCCAGCAGTTCTCTGAATTCTGTGTTTTAACTAACAATCTCTATCTGCTTTTCAGTAGGTACCAGTCCAGCCTTATGTCTTGAAAAAGGAATTATGACAGACAGAAGTGGGTGCTTGACTCACCAGTCAGATAAAAATGGAGCTGGATTTGGCATAGTGAGGGCTATTTCATTAACCAACTAAGGGGGAAATGCATAACTGAATATTGAAAACAATACTGAACTCTTTGGGGAAAAGAAAAAAGAAAAATCATCAACAACAACAACAACAAAAAAAAAAAACAAAAAAAAAAAAAGGGTAGACAAAATGTCTAATAGAAAAAATGTAGCTGATAAAATAAAAATACTGGTCACTCCATTTTGTTTAAAGGTAATTTAATAGGGCTAGATTGAATAAAATAACAATACAAATATTTACTCCAGAGATCCAAAATTATGAAATATAAATGCTGTCGTCACTGGGGGTAACAAGATAGAAATGTTGATGGCCATGGATCCTAGATTGTACAGAGATCTCCAATCCTCTTCTTAAAGTAGCTCATGAGCAATAACAAAAAGTAGGTGACTAAACTTTAAATTACACACACAAGTGACATTTGAGAAATTACCATTGGCTCTCTCAATTGCACAAAGCAGACAAATATGCTAAACAAACTAATTATTAGATTTTTGTTAAAGAAAAAAGAATTGGTTTTATACTGCGGTGTTAAATTAAATTTTATGGTGACTGATGTTGTCAAGATGCATATGACATTCAGAAACTATGTGGAATGCTACCAGGTCTACGCTCAGTAGAGTGTAACAAAAAGAGTTTGTTTTATCCTATTCAGAATACATGGAATTGCACAGCTAAAACCATTCAGGTCACAATCAGATGACACAGATAAAAAATAAGGTTTGGCCATAAGGGGGTGTGAAAGAGTGTGAATGATAGTGTTGGGGAGTGAATGTAGGTGTCTGATGAGACACTGAGGCAAATCAATTATTTTGCCAAAACAGCTGTATGCAAATTTTAATATGTGGGCCCACAGGGCAAATTATGCCCAGTAAAATAATGACCATGGATGAATTTGGTTAAGTTTCCTGGTCAGTACCTAGGTCATCATTATTGTGGCAGAAAGAAAAACAGTGCCACACAGTGCCAAGCTTGCTCTGTCCACCCCATATCTAACTTTCTTTTCAGCATATCACGATGGAGCTGATTCTGTGTCAAAAGTATGAAATATTGTCTTTCTGACTGTTAACATAAATAAAGTGGGTTGAGTGTTTTTCAGGTCAAAATGCCTATGCTACTGAGCAAGATAAGCCCAGGAAATTATCTAATGATATAATGGAAATCCGTTTATGGAACAAAAAGATACATGAATTAGTAAATTGTTGAGAATAAACTTGAAATCATTTGAAAAATAATGATGCAAAAAACTGAGTAAAACCAAATTCTTTATTATATTATAGGAAATGGATATTAGTCCTATACTCCTTATATTGACAGAACTGGGTTTGTGAGAGCTCAAAAAAGGGGCCAGGACAGCCCTCAACCCACATGAAGTTTCCACAGGTCACACCAAACAAGACGACTGGCCAGATGAGCAAATGAGCATGCTTGATATCACTAACAAAAACTGTGAAGGTTTCCATTTACAGGTTACAGCAATTATATCAAGGCCAGGGAATGGTTTGCTCCACCAATAAGAACCACTTCAACAACCCCACACAGCATGAAGTGAGGGGTGAAGGGCGTGCTAGTAACGACCCTCCCTTGCCAACGAGGGAAAGACCACTGCAACGACTCGTAAAGAGTAACCCTGGTGAAGATGGAATGATTGATGGGAGATGGCTAATAAGATCAAATACTTTGGAGCAGATGTGGGCCAACAAATGGAAAAGAGGAAGTGGAAAGAAAAGGAAACAACAAGCAGACAACTCAGGAAACAGTGACAAGAAGAGACCAGTGACATAAGATGAAGTGCAAACTGATGAAAGAGATAAGCAAAGATCTCACATTCTTTTATCAGAGAAGCAGAAAATAGAAAAGATATCTGATGATCATCACATGCCTAATGCATCTAATTCTACAAGCTCAGGCCGTAGACAACAGCACCCAGACTTGCCTAGAATTGACTTTTAAACCCTCATTTGTATCTGGCAGTGGCTTTTACGTAATACAAAATGAATAAGAATTGGATGAGAAGTAAAAAATATCTAGATAAAATAGACACATTGCAGATAATAATCATAATATCAGTTATAAAAAATTAACAATTCAAATGTTTTATGGGAAAAGGTAGAAACAAATAACTGGTATAAAATGGTAAATTACACAAAAAAAAAAAAAGGGAGGAAGTTTGCTTTGAAGCAAATATATAGTCTTATATATTGTACCAATACTCATACAATTCACGGTGTAGAATACAATGGTTTAAGAGACAGAGGTTCTCAAACTTTTCCATTCCACGAACCACCTGAACAAGTATAGGCTAATCTATTTGAAGACCCACCAAAATATTTGAGATATAAAAAACAAATGACATTACGGTAAGCTTAATCTTAATTAAAAGTTTAATATGGTAGAAATTAAGTATTTAAGAAAAATATCCATTTTACTTTATAGTACAACAGTAAATGTTCACTAAATACTATTTATGTTTTAATTTCTTCATTTACAGATGAGTATATGAAATATAATCCGTGCTGAGAGTGTTGCTCATCACGGGGTTTAGCGCAGAAAATGCTCATATGATCCGTCCGTGTATGAAGGGGAAAGCGGAGCACAGCCCAACACTTTTTATTTTAGCAAAGCAAAAGAGCAAAGCAGAACTATCTAAAAGAGTTTGGAGATTAAAATATTTGTGAAATAATTGTAAATATTTTAAATAGGCCTAAACAAACCAAGACGACAAATTTATTTCAGCCAGAAATTTACTTTTGCAATGATTAAATAAATGTTCAGCGATGTCTTCAAAATATTTTTTAACTTTGGAACATTTTTCTCTAGCCTAGTAATGATATAGCAAGGAAATAATAGGAAATGTTTCTAAATTTTGTTATGCTAGCGTGTGGAAATATTTAAATCTTGTAGTGTTACAATTAACCCTACATTTGTGCCCCGCTCACCCCGTACAAGTGAAATGCTTTATACATACCATTTCTTTATTGGGAGGCAGACAAATTCATATGAAAGAACGAAAACAACTTACTCTTTATATGGAGTGAGTGAGTTTCTTCTCATTAATAGCCTAATGCGGACTGGGCCTCTTAATAGTGAACCATCGCTCTGAGACCCTTGCTGTTGTTATATCTAGTGAATGCTCGCACTTCAAAATATACAACGTGTGTTTTAAATCGCAGCTTTTGCAATTCGAAAATCGCACTAAACAATATCGCAACTCATAATTAATGTTGGTGTATCATGCAGCCCTAGACTGAACTGAGTATGTGTGTGCGTATCATTAAAACCCAAATTTAGCTACAGCCGAGTGACTTTGAGCGACCCACCTTGTCCCACTATGCTGGAAGGTAAATACTTAATAGAAAGAGGCGATAAATAAATACCTTTAGAAATTGTACCCAAAAAATGGCATTATGCCCATACTGGTGCTAGTTTCTCCAATCTACAACAAACTACAAAGAAGCAATTGAATTACAATGCATATGTACCCGTAAATGGCCAACAGTAAGGAAAAAGAAAATACAAAAGCCACAAGGAAAAATACAATTAATGGCATTTCAGAAATTTGAATGTTATGAGAAGGGACATATTGACGTAGGAAGATGTGAAGAAAAATGAAGCAAAATATGGAAAACACCACGATGTAAAGATGACTATTTAATGATAAAACAAGGCCAACCACCTATATTTGATGACACCGATATTGCAGTGACAGACATGTGTGGATTAGAATAAGGCCTCTTAACAACATTACCCGAAAAATGGTCAGGATTATGTACTAGGGTTATGGTGACACATAAAATGAGTCACATCTCTCTAGAAGAGGAAGCAACAAATGAAGAAAAATGTAGAAAAAGGAAAAGGAGCTTTTAGTGAAGTAATAATCAAATTAAAAAAAAAAAAAACCTATGGTTAAAACTTAAAGCAAATGTTGGGACAGATAATAAAATGTGGGATTGGTTTGATCTAAAGTTAGGAGCATGAGGAGCATGGTTAGCTAAATTAGGAATGTTTTTAGGAGTTGCAGTATTAATAGGAGGATTACTGTTTTGTTGTGTGCTTCCTATACTGAGGTCACTAGTTGTCAAAGCCACAGCTAGGCAAATGGAAATGTTAAGATGTCAAGATGATGAAAAATGGAATTTGAAGTGAAATCAAAATGAACAACCAGGACTGGGCTTATGCACCCAACTGGAAGTCACAAACATTGTCAAATGATGGAGATTCTAGTACCTCAACTGAGGACGAAGAAGAAGTATAAAGATGAACCATACCCTGGGTGAATGTGCTAGCCTAACCTCTGCCCAAGGGTGGCCCTCTACGATGCGTAAAGTGTCTGGGCTGAAGATCAACTATGATATTTCTGTGTGATGTTATATGTGTTATGTTTTTAATTTTTATATCTGTTGTATACACAACTGTGACAACCAAAGGCAAGTGCTGAACCAATTGCACCAACCAAAGGCAAGTGCTGAACCAATTGCACGCTCATGCTTATAACATTGTTTTATCTTAAATGAGGAATTAGGGAGACAGGATCTTTTACTCCTTCCTAGTCAATTGTGGGGGAGAGGTTTGGTCCTGCTGCTCCGCCAGAGTGCTGTTGCATAATCTAGTCATTGGTGATAAAACTGTGTGACTTAATTTGGTCACTAGGTAGTAATAACTGATGAGACTGAATTATGAAACTGCACTCTGGGAAAGACAAATAAAGATGAGACTTAGTAAGTCTCAAAGGGGGGGGAATGTCGAAGAGTTTTATTAATCAAAATACAAATGAATCAAGTGTAATCAATGTGAAAATAGCCATTTATGTATCAAGTTATGCTACTATTATAAAATTGTATCTGCCTGCATGTGTAGAGGCCTGCAGAAGAATGGAATGTGCAGACGTATGGTGTAAGGTAAAGCTGCACATCCTGTTTTGACATGATAGGGTCTCTTCCTTTACCGTAACATAAATTGGGGCCTATTGTCTGCTCTAGGAAACAGATGGAGACTGTTAAGCAATAACGGTATAGGAAATGTATAGACAGATGGAGACGGTTTCCTAACAACAATAACGGTATAGGAAATGTATAGAACACGCCTTAGGGGCAGAACCTGTATTTAAGCATGAGCGAACAGACAGTCGGGAGATTTCGCTGCAGCATCTCTCGGTTTTATTGTCTCTGATAATAAAATCTAAATTCTGGCATCAAAACCCCAAGACTCTGAAAATGATTCCTCATAGAATTGGCAGGAGCCACCACAGCAGTTGATGGAGATTTGTGGGATGCACATCCAGGGCACGAAGCTCCCATTCCACCACATCCCAAAGATGCTCTATTGGGTTGAGATCTGGTGACTGTGGGGGCCATTTTAGTACAGTGAACTCATTGTCATGTTCAAGAAACCAATTTGAAATGATTCGAGCTTTGTGACATGGTGCATTATCCTGCTGGAAGTAGCCATCAGAGGATGGGTACATGGTGGTCATAAAGGGATGGACATGGTCAGAAACAATGCTCAGGTAGGCTGTGGCATTTAAACGATGCCCAATTGGCACTAAGGGGCCTAAAGTGTGCCAAGAAAACATCCCCCACACCATTACACCACCACCACCAGCCTGCACAGTGGTAACAAAACATGATGGATCCATGTTCTCATTCTGTTTACGCCAAATTCTGACTCTACCATCTGAATGTCTCAACAGAAATCGAGACTCATCAGACCAGGCAACATTTTTCCAGTCTTCAACCGTCCAATTTTGGTGAGCTCGTGCAAATTGTAGCCTCTTTTTCCTATTTGTAGTGGAGATGAGTGGTACCCGGTGGGGTCTTCTGCAGTTGTAGCCCATCCGCCTCAAGGTTGTGCGTGTTGTGGCTTCACAAATGCTTTGCTGCATACCTCGGTTGTAACGAGTGGTTATTTCAGTCAAAGTTGCTCTTCTATCAGCTTGAATCAGTCGGCCCATTCTCCTCTGACCTCTAGCATCAACAAGGCATTTTCGCCCACAGGACTGCCGCATACTGGATGTTTTTCCCTTTTCACACCATTCTTTGTAAACCCTAGAAATGGTTGTGCGTGAAAATCCCAGTAACTGAGCAGATTGTGAAATACTCAGACCGGCCCGTCTGGCACCAACAACCATGCCACGCTCAAAATTGCTTAAATCACCTTTCTTTCCCATTCTGACTTTCAGTTTGGAGTTCAGGAGATTGTCTTGACCAGGGCCACACCCCTAAATGCATTGAAGCAACTGCCATGTGATTGGTTGATTAGATAATTGCATTAATGAGAAATTGAACAGGTGTTCCTAATAATCCTTTAGGTGAGTGTATGTATATATATGTATATATATATATATGTATATATATATATATATATATATATATATATATATATATATATATATATATATATATATATGTATATATATATATATATATATATATATGTATATATATATATATATATATATATATATATATATATGTATATATATATATATATACACACACACACGGTGTGAATTCGCCCTTTTTCCGTTTCTGTAACATGAATGTAAAGTGCAATGGCAATCAGCATGTGCTTCAAGTTCACATCGGACAGAAAAGTGATCAAACTCAGTGGAAATATGAAAATAATCAAATATACAGGTAAAATAATGTCACAGATATGATCCAAATGACAAATTTAAGCACAAAAGTAATTCAAAAGAAAAAGATGTAATTAGATTAATCAGAGCTCATTAGGAAGCCACCTCTCCCATGCAGAGACAATGCTGAAAGGGAAGAGGAGGTGCAAAGACAGGAAATTAGTTTCAACATTGCAGTCTGAAATTTAAAGGAGCAGGTGCACACACACAGACAGGCATGTCAGGTACACATTTGAACATTTTGTGTAATTCTAAATACACATGAACATAATACTTTCTGTACCCGTTACATTCACCCCCCTAGAATTACACAAAATTGTGAGAACATAGGAAAAACTCTGAACACAGGTCACGAGAATTACTTGGTCCACACTCCAAACAGTCAGTGAGGACGACCGGCATTGAAAGCTACCCAATAAAAGGATAAAAAAATGTGAAAAGTTGGCCAAACCTCTACACATGTTGTAGGCATATGCAAAGTGCCCATTACACTTTGAATAACTCAGACCTTTCGCTCAAACAGAACATGAGAGAATACAGCAAATGACACTTAGTATCATCAAATACAGTGCAGGACAATACACGGACCTAAACATGAATAACAGGAGATCCAGACTCCATACCAAGAAAGGTCTCAAGTTGAACCATTGACTCCATTGAATTAGTCTACGTACAGGTCTAATTACTCTACCAAACCTGGTAGTATAGTGATTGCTGGAGTCACCGTCAACCACAGGCTCATTTGAATCGTTAGAAACAGGAACAGTAGGTGAAGAGGCACTGGCTACTGTGTCAAAATCAACAACGGATACATCATCATGTGCCTCAGAAACAGTTTGAGAAGAATGGGATGAGACCCAAGCAGCAACAGGGTCATCATCACATACAGCGACATGAGAAGTGACAGACAGAGACTCTGCATGTGACAAATGATCAGTGACTGGCATTGCTGAATCAGCTAGATCACATACAGACTGAGAATGTGTGGAAGAAGGATCATGACCAACACTTTCATTGGCAGAAAAGTCAAGCTCAGATGTGGGCAAAGGAAGAAAGTTAACTGGTAACAAGAGATTCCGGTGCACTACTTTCTCACGACCAGATCTGTCTCGGATCTTATAAATGTGCAAAGACGGGTTGGAAGAAACAATGGAGTACATGGTAGGCTCCCATTTATCGGCAAGCTTCCGTTTACCTCTACAGCCTTTGTTAGCAACGAGAACGTGATCACCAACTGACAAAGGTAAACCCTTAACTCTCTTATTGTACTGATCAGACTGATGTTTCTGTTCTGCAGTAGAGTTCTTTTGAGCCAGCAGCATGGCAGACTGCAGATCTTTGACGAGGGATTGAACGTAGTCATTGTAATCACAGATGGACTCATCACGAAAGACACTTTGAAACATAAGGTCAACAGGTAATCTCGGGACCCTCCCAAACATCAGGTAAAAGGGCGCAAACCCAGTTGTTTCATGGGCAGTGCAGTTACACACTAATGTCATTGTTTGCACTAACTGTGGCCACTTTAGCTTTGATCTAGGAGGAAGAGATTGTAGCATGTTACCCAACGTTTTTTGAACCTTTCAGTTCCGCCATTTCCCATTGGATGGTACGGGGAAGTTTGTGACTTGTCAACACCAGCAAGATCCAGAAGCTCTGCTATCAGCTCACTCTCAAAACTGGCTCCCTGGTCTGAATGGAGACGCTGGGGAAAGCCATAGATGCAGAAGAATCCATCCCATAGTTTTTTAGCAACACTCTTGGCCAATTGGTTCTGACAAGGAAAGCCGTGCGCTAGCTTGGTGAAATGATCTGTGATTACCAAGACGTCCACCGATTTATTGTGCCTATCTTCAGCGGCCCAGAAATCAATACAAACGAGCTCCAATGGGGCAGTGGTCTTGATGCTCTCCAAGGGTGCTCTTGCAGCTGGCTCTGGAGTTTTACTCAGGACACAACGGGTACAAGTCTTGACTTAATCGCGCACATCACGTTCCATCCCGGGCCAATAAAATCTCTGGCGAGTTAAGGACAGGGTACGTGGCTGACCTTGGTGACCGGCCAAATCATGAACACCAGAAAGAGCATGCTGTTTCAGGGAATCAGGCAGCACTAACTGAAACTTTTTATGCTTCGTGAGTGGATCTTTAACGGCTCTGTAGAGAATGTCATTAAGCAAAAACAGTCTGTCCCACTGCTTCAACAATCTCAAAACATGCAAATCCTCATTTGCACGCTCACGCCTGGAAGGTCTGCGCTTCCTGCTAACATAAAAGGCCACCCTCGAAATAACTGAATCCTTGTGCTGCTGACTCTGCATTTCAGACAATAAAAAGGCATGGGTTACATCTTGACAGTCGGGAATCAACAAACTCAAGTGATCAGCCAGGGAAGTCGCTCTGGATACAGCTCCTGAATCCCAATATCACAAGATGACAAGATAGATGACACAGCCTCAGCAGTCATGAAACCATTTCTCTCAGAGCTTTGGTCGAGGTCAGTGTCAAGTTTCTGTGGCTGGCATGTAAGACGGAATGTTTCCTGCACAGAATCATCTTCCATACTGTGTACGTGTTTCAGCAGTTCAGAGTAGGTTTCGGACAGAAGACGCTGACTCACTGGCTTGACGAATGGGTTACGACTGAGCGCATCCGCCACAACATTCAACCTCCCAGGGACGTAATTGATTTTAAAATTGTACGGGGCAAGCTTTGAAACCCAGCGCTGCTCACATGCATCTAACTTAGCTTTGGTCATGATATACGTGAGTGGGTTGTTATCAGTCCATACGGTGAACTCATGGCCTTTAAGCCAGTGGCTGAACTTATCACATACGGACCACTTGAGAGCCAAGAACTCCAGTCTGTGTGCAGGGTAATTGGCTTGGCTGTGACTCAAAGACTTGCTGGCGAAGGCTATAGGACGTGTTTTATCCTCGCCAGTGGGTACTTGAGAAAGCACTGCACCTAGGCCATCCAATGACGCATCAGTGCAGAGAATAAAGGGACGCTCAAAGTCAGGGTGAGTGAGCACGACACTCTGGACAAGGGCTCTTTTCAACTCCTCAAAGGCGACATCACAGGCAGGAGTCCAATCTTGGGGAGACAACTCCCGGAAAGTGCCAGCTCTATTACGACTGCTTGTGCCTCTCGGAAAACGTTTTTGTCCAGCTGTCAAATTGAACAGTGGCTTTGCGATTCGTGAACATTCAGGGATGAATGAGATCCTTCTTCTGAAAGGCCGAAATGACTGCTACCTTGTCTTCATCCACAGAAACTCCAGAACTGCTGATCACATGGCCCAGAAACTTGATGGAGCGCCTGAGAAAGTGACACGTTTTTGGAGCCAACTTCAGATTACTAGCTCTCAACCTAGAGAACACCACTTCCAACCGTTTCAAAGCCTCCTGTTCAGAACGGGCAAAAACCAGCATATCATCGAGATAGCAAAGGAGGCTGGAAAAGTTGAGGTCTCCACGGAAGCGCTTACCAGATGGAAGAAAAGTGAATAGTCGGTTACCAGGGTGATTTGAGTCCTTGATGATTTTAACAGCTCTATTTTTGCAGCTTTTGAGGTAGATGTCCTGCAGAGATGGGAGAGCAGACCCTGAGATGCGCTCAGCTAAGCGCACAACTCTCTGTAGTGCTTTGCAGTCCTGATTGGAGCTGTTTCCATACCACACTGAGATGCACTGAGTCAATACACTTTCTATGGTCCCTGAATAGAACGTTTTCGGGGGAACGGGGGAAGTCGTGGCCTAATGGTTAGAGAGTCAGACTTGTAATCCAAAGGTTGCGGGTTCGAGTCTCCGGCCGGCAGGAATTGTAGGTGGGGGGAGTGAATGTCCAGCGCTCTCTCCACCCTCAATACCACGACTGAGGTGCCCTTGAGCAAGGCACCGAACCCCCAACTGCTCCCCGGGCGCTGCAGCATAAAATGGCTGCCCACTGCTCCGGGTGTGTGTGTTCACTGCTGTGTGTGTGCACGTTGGATGGGTTAAATGCAGAGCACGAATTCCGAGTATGGGTAACCATACTTGGCTGAATGTCACTTCACTTTTCAGGATTGCTGGTGAGACCCTGAATTTCCTCAGCTGTCTCAGATGGTACAGTCTTTGCCTGACTTTCTTAACCTGTGTTTGGATGTGTGTAGTCCAAGTCAGGTTCTCGGAGATGTTTACACCGAGGTACTTGAAGCTACTCACCCTCTCCACAGGGGTCCCACTGATCATAAGAGGAGTGTAGGGCTGCTGCTGTCTCTTCCTAAAGTCCATGACCAGCACTTTAGTTTTGCTCACATTCAGACAGAGACAGTTGTCCTGGCACCATGATGTGAGTCTCTCTACCTCGTCCAAGTATGCGGTCTCATCGTTGTTGGAGATGAGGCCCAGAACCACAGTATCATCAGCGAATTTGATAATAGACGTGGAGCTTTGAGAGCTTTTCATGCGTGTAGAGAGAGTAGAGCAGGGGATTCAGGACACAGCCCTGTGGGGCTCCTACGTTCAGAGTGATGGAGTTTGAGGTGAACTGGCCAACTTTCACCACTTGAGGTCTGCCGGTGAGGAAGTCTTGAATCCAGTCACAGAGTGAGGAGTTTAGGCCAAGGTCAGTGAGTTTAGAAGCCAGCTTGATGGGGACTATAGTGTTGAAAGCTGAGCTATAGTCAATGAATAGCAGCCTTACATAATTCCCATTGTTGCTGTCCAAGTGTGTGAGGGAAGAGTGGAGGACGTGAGAGATGGCATCGTCCGTAGATCTGTTTGGGCGATAGGCAAACTGAAGAGGGTCCAAAGTATCAGGGATGGAGGAGCAGATGTGGCTCTATACAAGTCTCTCAAAAACCTTCATGACTATAGATGTGAGGGCAACTGGGCAATAGTCATTCAGGCAAGAGGGTTTATTGTTCTTTGGCACAGGGATAATGATGGATTTTTTAAATGCGGTGGAAACCACGGAGGTAGCAAGGGACTCATTAAAGATGGAAGTGAACAAACCAGCGAGCTGATCGGCGCAGGACCTCAGAACACGGCCGGTTATCCCATCAGGTCCGGCTGCTTTCCTGACGTTCACTTTCTTTAGCGCCCTCCGAACCTCATCCTCCGACACGGTGATTACAGGATCATCGCTGCTCTGCCTGCTGCTTTCCTGACGCGCTGGTCGGCAGAGACGTGCTGCCGCCGTTGCAATCGAAGCGGCCGAAGAAGATGTTTAACTCGTCGGCCAGCAACGGATCTGCTCTCACCTCCGTGGAGGATTTGTTTCCGAAGGCACAGATGGTTCCTCAGTCCCTGCCACATCCGTCGAGAGTCATTGAGCTGGAAATGAGACTCAATTCTCTCTCTGTATCTGTGTTTGGCGGCTCTTACTGCGCGTCGGAGAGCATAGCACGATGCTTTGTACTCGCTCATATTCCCGGTCAGAAGAGCCTCATTATAAGCTGCAGTGCGTGTTAACCGCAGCATGGATTGTTCTGTCCTCCCACGGTTTCTGATTGGAGAATGTCCTTATAGTTATTGTTTCTGTAGCTTGCTCGGTTAGCGTGTTTACAAAGCTTAATGCTACATCCGTGAACTCGCTGACGTCAGAAGAACTGTCCCGGAACATGTCCCAGTCGACGTCATCAAGAGCCGCCTGCAGCATAGTCTCTGAGTGGGAGGACCAGCGCGTCACTACTCTCTGCACCGGAGGTTCCTGAACGAGCCTTTGTTTATAGTCCAGTGTTAGAAAAATGGCGACATGGTCCGATTTGCCAAAAGCCGGTAGTGAGCGGGCTTTGTAGGCATTCTTGAACTGAGTGTAGCAGTGATCCAGTGTGTTTGGTCCTCTAGTTGGACAGGATACGTGTTGGTGGAAGTTCGGCATGACCTGTCTGAGGTTGGCTTTGTTAAAGTCCCACGCGATGATAAAGGCAGCGTCAGGATGTTTGTTAATGTAGCCGCTGAGCACATCGTGAAGTTTAGACAAAGCCAAGCCAGTGTCTGCCTGTGGTGGAATGTACACAGCAGTAAGAATGATCGATGAAAACTCCCGGGGCAGATAAAATGGGCGGCAGATAATGGAAAGATGTTCCAGATGAGGCGAGCAGGAACGCGACAGAATGGAGATATTCCTGGGATCACACCAGTTCTTGTTAATCATGAAACACACACCTCCACCCCTGGATTTACCGGCCTCTGCTGTTCTGTCCGTCCAAAAAACAGAGAAATTATCACTTGGCATTACAGCAGTGTCCGGGACCATGGACGAAAGCCACGTTTCTGACAAACAAAGGATGTTGCAGTCCCTTATGTCCCATTGGAAACTAATCCTGGCTCTAAGATCGTCCATCTTATTTTCCAAGGATTGGACATTTGCGAGCAGAATGCTCGGGAGAGGAGGACTGTGAGCCCTTTCCGGAGTCTATCTCAAATTCAAGCGCGTTTCCTGCGGTGTTTCTTGATCCGTCGCCTCGGGGGGTTATTGTTCGTCTCCGCGTTCCGAAGAATCTCCAGAGGCCATGAAGGATTCCTGGATAAAGTGTCCTGAAACAGGTTGGTGTAGCGGTTTCCAATGTCCAAAAGCGTTTCTATGTTGTAGGTGATCAGCGCCAACGTGAAATGTGTAAAAAGAGAAAGTAAAAAATTAAGTTAAAGCAAAATCTCAGAGGAGCGGCGTGAACGGCGTCCGAACACAGCGGTGACATTTTGTTCTACTTAGCACTTGCTCCATTTCTGCAAATCAGTTTTTGTAAATGAATGACTTAATCCACATATGGCCTTCATCAACAGCTGCTTGCACCACCTGCTGGTGAGCGGCTGACATCAGCTGGAGATCATGCATCAGTGCTCTACTGCTATTCCTTCGGGTCCCGGATGTGCACCGCTGATTTTTCTGCCGAATTTTAACCACAGAATTTGTGGCAGCAAATTTGCAAAGTGAAATAAAATGACCGAAATTTTCCTGTCCAATATTATACATCGTATTTTTAAACAGATTGAATATTTTGGAAGTGAATTCTGTAAGGTGAATATGAATTATTGAATTTTTAATTATGAAAATGTGTGAAATATTTTGAATTGAAATATTCACAGCTTAAATAAACAACTACGTTAAATTTCAGGACCTAAAAATGCAAGCCCTAGAAATACAAGGCATTAAAATGCAAGCACTGTTAATTGCAATGCATCTTTATTTTCGATTTGTGGAATTCAGCATGTTTTACGTTTCAAAAACTATTGTCATTATTCTACTTCCATAGATACCGTGACAAGATCCTGAGGCCCATTGTTGTGCCATTCATCCACGACCATCACCTAATGTTGCAGCATGATAATGCATGGCCCCATGTTGTAAGGATCTGAACACAATTCCTGGAATCTGAAAACATCCCAGTTCTTGCATGGCCAGCATACTCACCGGACATGTCACCCATTGAGCATGTTTGGGATGCTCTGGATCGGCGTATACGACAGCGTGTTCCAGTTCCTGCCAATATCCAGCAACTTCACACAGCCATTGAAGAGTAGTTGACAACCTGATAAACTATGCGAAGGAGCGGTGTTGCACTGCGTGAGAAAAATGGTGGTTACACCAGATACTGACTGGTTTTCGCCCCCCCCCCCCCCCCCCCCCCCCATACAGTAAAACTGCACATTTTAGAGTGGCTTTTTATTGTGGCCAGCCTAAGGCACACCTGTGCAATAATCATGCTGTCTAATCAGCATCTTGATATTCCACACCTGTGAGGTGGATGGATTATCTCGGCAAAGGAGAAGTGCTCACTAACACAGATTTAGACAGATTTGTGAACAATATTTGAGAGAAATAGGCCTTCTGTGTACATAGAAAAAGTCTTAGATCTTTGAGTTCAGGGGCCTCATTTCTAAATTGTTGCGCAGAAACCATCCTAAATTTGATCTTATGATAATTTCTAAGATATGCGTATGTGCAATTCATAGAATGAACGTACGAACAGAAATCGTGCATACGAGTCTCTTTCAGATGTGAAATCTATGAATCGCAAATGATCTTGAACTTGCGCGCAATTGACTGGTTTCAGCTCTCTGCCTTATAAACGACTCATAATTAATGGCATTAACATATAAAAGATCACCAATCATCAGTTTAGAACAGCGAGCTGCAAGAACAGCTTATATTTTAAAAAACCTGCAATACTCAGACAATAAAAAGTGTGTACGTCTGCTCAGACCCTGACGTGACGCTAAGCACTTTTCCACGTCAGACCGTCTTTATAAATATGAACGTTGGCGTGGATTTTAGCGTACGCACACTCTACGATCAAATCTTAGCGTACACACGCTTTATAAATGAGGCCCCTGCACATGAAAAATGGGGGCAAAAACAAAAGTGTTGCGTTTATAATTTTGTTCAGTGTATATGTATATATTAAAAAGGTACATAAAATCTTTTTTTTCTCTCCTGACATTTTGATTTTTGGCTGGCTTGTCACAGATTCTAAAAAAAGAAACTTAAGGCAAACACTTATGTATAATAAATAAATATTTATATTGTTTTTTGGGGTGAAATATGACCTAGACCTGTTTCATGTGACCAAAAACTTTACCATGCTTCAAACCACTGCAGAAGATTTTCAGTTTTTCACAAACTAACCTGTAGCTTTTCCCACATGCGAATTACATCAGACAGACAAACACAAGCACTGTTTTAGAGTCGTGTTAAATTTTATTTGGTCTTGCTCCTTTTTCTTTTTTCTTTTTTAAACTTAATAGTTCCACAGGTTAAAACCCATTACAATTGGCAAAATAAACATTCACACCTTCTTTAACACAGAAACATACTTATCATCTAGCACTCTCTCTCTCACACACACACACACACACACACACACACACACACACACACAGAGAGTAATGGAGTGATTAGGCCCAGCCCATTGAGAATAACACACACACACAACAGATGTTATAGGGGCTTCACCAGAACTGAATATCACAATGAGCTTACAATAAAACATGAATCAACATGAAAAATAAATCTTCCTCCCGCACAGAAGACTCTCCTCAAATCGGCAAGTTTTTAGCAGGTAGTGAAAGATAAACGTGAACATCCGTCCGTCCTGAGAGACGCCTGGAGTGTTTTGGTCAAATAAATCTCAAAAACAATGAACAAAAGAAGAATTCCAATGAAAAACAGTTCAGATATCTCTCTTTTCAATCAATTCTTTGTTTGTATTTCTGACATTGTAAAACACAGATTTGTCCCTTTGCAGCACCCATAACTCCACAGACTCCAGTGAAGAACCGAACAAAACCTAAAGATATTTCTCAATAAACAATTTAAAAAAGCATCCTAACGTGGACTGTGTCTCTGACCCTTTAAAATCTCTCGAATCCAGTGTGTTAAAGGCCTCAGTAATAAATATGAATAGCTTGCGATTAGCTTTATTCACTGCGAGCGGGATCTGCGTACGGTGTGAGGCTCAAACGCGTGCGGATAATGGAGAGAGAGAGAGTGTGACTTCATGCGAGTGAACAGATGATGCGTTACACGGGGCAAACCAAAACACAGAACCTGATCATCTTCATCAATAATGAGCAGAAAAGATCTGATCTGACCACAACTAGCAGCGGTGTTTGAGGACAAACATGTCAAAGCAGGAACATCCCAAATCTGTGCAATCTTATTTTCACCACAGAATAAAAACATAAAAAGGGTAATTGAGACTTTTTCTCTCACAATTCTGACTTATTTTTTTCACAAATCTTAATTTATTTATCACATGTGCAAGTTATAAACTCCAAATTGCAAGTATATATTATTTGTTTATATATTTTATTTAAAATGCAAGTATATAGTTACATCATCTCCTCAGAATTCAAATATTTCTCACAATTTAGTTTTTCCCCCTAAATTTGAAGTTTACATCTTGCAATTTAGACTTCTCTCCCAATTGTGAATAATTCAGTTATAAACTCAAGTTCTGAGTTTATTCTATAGAAGAATCTCACAAATTAATGGAAACTTGTAATAAAGAATAAAAATAAAAAAAAGCTAACTGCAACTTTCTGACATTTCAGAATTTCTAGCTTATAATTTATACATTTCTACATTTCTACAAGTTTGCATTTCAAAATTCTGACTTTATTGCCCATTTAATATCTTGCAATTCTGGGTATTTTTTCCTCTGAATTCTGAGTTTACATCTCGAAATTCCAGAAAATATTGTTTCCGCTACAGAAAAAAATAAAATAATTATTGCGAGTTTTTATCCTCACAATTCTGACTTTAAAAAAAATCTGAGAAAAAAAAAAAAGTGAAAATGGCAAAATATAAACTCAATTCTGAGAAAAAAGTTAATTATGGGATAAAAATTTGCAATTAATTTAAATACATTTTCTTTGTGGTAATTGTATAATAATTGCATAAAGGCTTATTTCTGCCATGGAATAAAAAAATAAAAAGGGTTTCACCTTCAATAATTTCACCATTTTCCCTCCAATTTTATTGTATTTTAAAGTTTAAATCTCACAGCTCAGACTTGGACTCAGATATGAAGTCAGAATTGTGAGACATTAACTGTGAGATTGTTCCAATTACCTTTTATTCGGTGGTGGGAATCACAGATGTTCTGTGCAGGCCGTATGAAAGATAAAACCAAGTGAGAATCAGGGTGACACATTTGTGTTATTCTAGTTGAGGTTACGGTGCTGATAACTGATGGTTTGCAATGTTAAAGTACACCAGATTCACTCTAAAACATCCACAGACTGATTCTCCTGCAGTTTTTAATGCTCCATCGCTGTATAGTTATTACCACATCAAAAATCTGAAATAATACGCAAGATATCTAAAAACGAGACACTTGATGATCTGCATTTGTGGCTGAGATGCATTTATTTGAGAAACAAAACTCCTTAAGATGTTAAATCTTGTTTTCCGATAATGCCTAATACGAGAGAAAATCCAGGCCTGGCTTCACAGACAGGGCTTAGACTAAGACACAGTTCAATTAGGACATTTAAGTTTTTTTTTTTTTTTTTTTTTAAACTTGCCTTAGAAAAAAACATTACTGGTGAGCATCTTGAGACAAAACAAAGGCACTGACATGTTTTAAGATCAATCAGTGCAAGTTTCTTTCAGTTGAAACAACTCAGACTTACATTTAAGCCTTGTCTGTGAAACTGGGGGGTCAGAGTAAAAACGATAAACTTCAAGAACAGTTTCATTCTTGTTTTATGCATAAAATTACTTCATTTTGATCAAAGAACAAGACGTCCTTTTTCATCTCATCTCCAGTAAATGTATATTAATTTAGAACATTTAGATATTTTGTAAATAGTAAAATTAGCATGCTTGTATGAGTGTTTGTCAAAAGCATGTACACTGAAACACATCAGTCTCACAAACTTTAGTGAGGTTTGAGAAGTAAAAAATGCATTCACATTTCAAGAATTTTTAAATATTATTTGAATGGAAAACAAGACAAATATACTGTGATTTGAGGTTTACGCTTGGGTTTCCATGTTGCTTTTGACTATTATTATACACCAACACGAGTGCATCTATAAAATGTCTTTGTGAGTTCATAATCTCAGGCTGATCTTTATTTCTACTTCTGTCTGCGGAGATATTCCCTTAATCTCTGACTCACCACAAACAGTTTAAGTCTACTTAAAAACGAGTGCACTTCTCCTGCCCAAACACCACCAGCGAGGTCAGCAGAACGTTTCTCATGCATGATGTGAATTACTTGATCCGTTCTGCTCGTTTGTTAACTGACTTCAACATAAAAAGCACAAATCTTGCAATCTTTGGCAACTACGGTGCCGGCCAAAAGGATTAGAACACTAGTACTTTCACCAGCTAAAAATGGTTTTAAGTCAGTTATTTCTATGAAGAAACAGAACAAACTGAGACAGACTAAATCCAGAAGAACTGTGGCAATGTCAAAACAGTTAACAGTACTGTAGCTTTGCAGGAGGTTTCTTGAAGCGTCTTGGAGACACAGTTCTTCTGGATTTAGTCTGTCTCAGTTTGTTCTGTTTCTTCATGTCCAGACAGACTGATGATGATCAGATCAGATCTCTGTGTGGAGCACAAAAATCTCATTGGATTATTACGATTAATGGCTAAATGAATGTTTGGAAATGTAAACTGATATTTCCTACTGACACACTACAGCAAAATGTAGAAATAACTGACTTAACACCATATTTAGCTGCTGGAGATACTAGTGCTCTAATCATTTTGGCCAGCACTGTATGTTGAGTGTGTAATGGATTCTCCCGCACATAATGTTCACGGAATGCACAATAATGCAACCTTAATGGCCAACACAGACGAATCTGTGCTGAAACAAGCAATAATTTTGAAATCTTTTGACACTAACTGCATTACTTTTGAGACCGATTAAAGCGATGCAGCAAGTGCGGATCAATTCAAGCTCAACTAGAGGCCAAAGAGACCCTAAGACAGAGCTGAAAGATCACCCAATCAGAGCGGAAGTGACTCCAGGAGGAGCATTTGACACAGCAACAATACTGGGTCAAATGGAAATCCCCTGCATTTGGTTTACCAGGATTGGCATGGCCCTGGTTTCCGGGACAGTGTTCAGAAGCGGTCGTCTCTGAGTGGCGCGGGCGATCTGAACGGACTGAGGCCGAGGCTCCGGCGAGGATGGACCCTCTCTTTGGTGCTGCCCATCCAGCCCAGGTCTATGAGTGGCGAGTCGGCCGGGTTCAGCGGCGCCACTCTGAGCGACAGATTGGGACTGCCGTTGGTGGAGCAGGGAGCCGAGCGCGAGGTGGGGAACGGGGTCGAGAAGGGGTCAAAGGTGGAGGCGTGGTCCGAGTTCACCGACGGGTCGACCCTCAGATTGAAGGGGTCGCAGTCCGGGGAAGGGAAGGGGTCACAGTTCGTGAAGGGGTTTGTGGGCGAGGGCTGGAAGGCCAGGCAAGGGCTACTGATGATCATCTTGGCCCCCGGTCTGTCCGTCACACCGGCTGATACGAAGCTCCACGGGTCGATGCGGGGCCGGCTGGGGGACGGTCGTGGCCGAGGGACGATGTTGACCTCCAGACGCCGGGTTTTAGGGCTCCACAAGCGAGGGTCGGGATACAGGGCAAACGGCAGCGGAGACTTGTCCTCGGCCTCAAACGTGTCCTGACACAGCGGAAGATCCAAGACTACAACAGAGCACAGAGAGGAGAATTAGGGATGCAACAATATAGTGATATCGTGTGATCACATGACGATATCAAAGGATAGGTCTTCCGGACATATATTTAAACTTCTTATTCTAACACAAAAGGTCTTTAAAGTTGTGTTTTGGTCATTATGCTTTGGCACAGTTTCAAAATGAAGCACACACTTCGTTCAGACGATCAGCTCGTGGTCCGGTGTTTATGCTTTATTTCAGCTGCAGATGATTACAGCATTTCACTAGATTTTTAGTGAGACGTGTTTTTGTATACCTGCTATTAAATCTTTGAAAACATCATATGGAACATTCAAATCTGTGTTTGCACCGACACTGATACTGTGAGCAGACATTTACCGTGTTCAGGTAAAAAACAGCTTGTTTTCAACTACACACTATTCAGTCATTCATATGATCACAGAAATACTGGGATGAAACTTTATAGTTCAGATATAAACATTGATGTTTACAGCAGCGATCAAAATAGAGCAGCAAATCCCCTTTTGAAAGTAACTGGCACTTCAAATAACGTTTGTGTCGACTGCATTGCATTGTTGACTGTTAAAAAAAAATTGTCATTGAATCATTCATTCAAGAGATTTTTTCAAAAAAGCTGATTTATCCTGTAATTAAACAAGTGAAGTATTTATGAGGGAGTCATTGAATCATTCATTCAAACCACATTTTCATAAGTTTAATGTTAAAAATTGGTATTAAAAAAAATTATATACATATGTGTCCCTGGAGCACAAAAGCAGTCATGAGTAGCACAGGTATATTTGTAGCAATAGCCAACAATACATTGTATGGATCAAAATTATACATTTCTCTTTTATTACAAAAATCATTAGGATATTAAGATCATGTTCCATGAAGATATTTAGTGAATTTCCTACCGTAAATATATCAAAACTTCATTATTGATTAGTAATATGCATTGCTAAGAACTTCATTTGAACAACTTTAAAGGAGATTTTCTCAATATTTAGATTTTTTTGCACCCTCAGATTCCAGATTTTCAAATAGTTGTATCTCAGCCAAATATTGTCCTATCCTAACAAACCATACATCAATGGAAAGCTTATCTATTCAGTTTTCAGATCATGTATAATTCTCAATTTCGAAAAATTGACCATTATGACTGGTTTGTGCTCCAGGGTCGCATATTAAAGCTTTTAATAATTGATTCAAATGAAACACTTTTAAATAGACTGCAGCAATTAATATTTTGTCACACACTATTTTGTTTAGTTCAGAACTGTGGGAGAATCGTGATCTCTATTTGAGACAAAAAAAAAATGGTGATTCTCAATTTCTCCAGAATAGTGCAGATCTAGTGGAGACAATTAAAGCGAGAGCAGTCTTACTGAGCTGTGAGGAGCTGAGTCCACAGCTGCTCCTCCTCCTGCGCTCCACGCTCTGCGGCAGCCCCACGGTGTCTCCGTTAGCGTGTGGAGTCCGGCGGTCTCGTGGGTTCGGTGGAGGCGGCCTCAGCGAGTCCAGAAAGGCCCGCGGCAGCGAGTCTGTGCTGAAGCTAATCAGATCCCCCACCACCTCGGGATCCGGCAGGTGCGTCCGGGATGAGGCCCTCGGCGGAGGAGTGGGCGGCTGCTGCGGCTCCACACAGCGGCCCAGAGCCACGGACGCCAGCAGGGCGGCGCTGTTGAGCAGAGCGTGGTGTGTGCTCTTACCCCGACACACCAGCCTGGGGCGATCCGGTCTGGGAGAACCGCACGGGGACGAGCCACCCTCCTCACTCTCGGAGCCCTCTGAGACACACCAAGAAACATCCAACATTCACTTACATACACAGGGCTAGCCAGAGTTATTTCACAAATTTACACTCACATATCATAAACAGAGGAAAGCTTATGCGTACCCAGAGTAGGTGGGTACTGTTGTCCGTAGGTGGGTACTTTAGCTGCTGAAAATACTAGAGTTCTAATTATTTTGGCCACCACTGTATGTATGATATACAGTATCTCACAGAAGTGAGTACACCCCTCACATTTTTGTAAATACTTTTATATCTTTTCATGTGACAACACTGAAGAAATGACACTTTGCTACAATGTAAAGTAGTGAGTGTACAGCTTGTATAACAGTTCAAATTAGCTGTCCCCTCAAAATAACTCAACACAGCCATTAATGTCTAAACCGCTGGCCACAAAAGTGAGTACACCCCTAAGTGAAAATGCCCAAATTGGGCCCAATTAGCCATTTTTCTCCCCGGTGTCAAGTGACTCGTTAGTGTTACAAGGTCTCAGGTGTGAATGGGGAGCAGGTGTGTTAAATTAGGTGTTATCGCTCTCACTCTCTCATACTGGTCACTGGAAGTTCAACATGGCACCTCCTGGCAAAGAACTCTCTGAGGATCTGAAAAAAATAATTGTTGCTCTACATAAAGATGGCGTAGGCTATAAGAAGATTGCCAAGACCCTGAAACTGAGCTGCAGCACGGTGGCCAAGACCATACAGTGGTTTAACAGGTCAGGTTCCACTCAGAACAGACCTCGCCATGGTCGACCAAAGAAGTTGAGTGCACATGCTCAGCGTCATATCCAGAGGTTGTGTTTGGGAAATAGACGTATGAGAGCTGACAGCATTGCTGCAGAGGTTGAAGGGGTGGGGGGCCAGCCTGTCAGTACTCAGACCATACGCCGCACACTGCATCAAATTGGTCTGCATGGCTGTCGTCACAGAAGGAAGCCTCTTCTAAAGATGATGCACAAGAAAGCCCACAAACAGTTTGCTGAAGACAAGCAGACTAAGGACATGGATTACTGGAACCATGTCCTGTGGTCTGATGAGACCAAGATAAACTTATTTGGTTCAGATGATGTGAAGCGTGTGTGGAGGCAACCAGGTGAGGAGTACAAAGACAAGTGTGTCTTGCCTACAGTCAAGCATGGTGGTGGGAGTGTCATGGTCTGGGGCTGCATGAGTGCTGCCGGCACTGGGGAGCTGCAGTTCATTGAAGGAACCATGAATGCCAACATGTACTGTGACATACTGAAGTAGAAACTGGGACGTAGGGCAGTATTCCAACATAACCCCAAAAACACCTCCAAGACGACCACTGCCCTGCTAAAGAAGCTGAGGGTAAAGGTCATGGACTGGCCAAGCATGACTCCAGACCTAAACCCTATTGAGCATCTGTGGGGCATCCTCAAATGGAAGGTGGAGGAGTGCAAGGTCTCTAACATCCACCAGCTCCGTGATGTCGTCATGGAGGAGTGGAAGAGGACTCCAGTGGCAACCTGTGAAGCTCTGGTGAACTCCATGCCCAAGAGGGTTAAGGCAGTGCTGGAAAATAATGCTGGCCACACAAAATACTGACACTTCGGGCCCAATTTGGACATCTTCACTTAGGGGTGTACTCACTTTTGTGGCCAGCGGTTTAGACATTAATGGCTGTGAGTTGAGTTATTTTGAGGGGACAGCAAATTTACACTCTTATACAAGCTGTACACTCACTACTTTACATTGTAGTATTTTCACAAAATATTTACAAAAATGTGAGGTGTACTCACTTCTGTGAGAGACTGTGTGTGTGTATAATATATATATATATATATATATATATATATATATATATATATATATATATATATATATATATATATATATATATATACATACATACACACATACACATACATACACATACACACATACACACATATACACACACACACACATATAACTGAACCCGAAGAAAAATCAGCATCAGAAAACCTTTTGCTTTCATGCGAAATTCAGTATTGTGTGGATTTCCACTGAAAAGATTGGATTTTGACAAAAAAAACAACAACCACACATTAATTAAAAATGAAAATGACAGTAAATAAATAATTAAATCGAGAAACATTCATATAGTTGTATACAAGTTGGCTCTTTGACGGACAACATCATGTATGTTAGACCCTATTCCATCTAAACTACTAAAAGAGCTGCTTCCAGAAGTCATAGATCCTCTTTTGGCTATTATTAATTCATCACTGTCATTAGGATATGTCCCCAAAACCTTTAAATTGGCTGTTATTAAGCCGTTCATTAAAAAAACACAACTTGACCCCAAAAGATCTAGTTAATTACAGACCGATTTCAAATCTCCCTTTTCTGTCAAAGATACTAGAAAAGGTAGTATCCTCTCAATTATATTCTTTCTTAGAGGAAATGGTATTTGTGAGGAATTCCAGTCAGGATTTAGACTATATCATAGTACTGAGACTGCTCTCATTAGAGTTACAAATGACCTGCTTCTATCATCTAATCGTGGTTGTATCTCTCTATTAGTGCTACTGGATCTTAGCGCTGCGTTCGACACTATCGACCACAACATTCTTTTAAATAGACTAGAACACTTTGTTGGCATTAGTGGAAGTGCCTTAGCATGGTTCAAATCGAATTATCTGCCCGCCATCAGTTCGTAGCAGTGAATGAAGAGGTATCATGTCGATCACAAGTGCGGTACGGAGTACCTCAAGGCTCAGTACTAGGGCCGTTACTTTTCACGCTTTACATGTTACCCTTGGGAGATAATATCATGAGACATGGTGTTAGCTTTCACTGTTATGCTGATGATACTCCGCTCTATATTTCTTCACGTCCCAGTGAAACACACCAAATTGAGAAACTAACGGAATGCATAGTCGATATAAAAAAACTAGATGACGAGTAACTTCTTACTGCTAAATTCTGCAAAAACAGCTGTTAATTATCGGACCTAAAAGCCCCACATGTAATAACCTAGAACACTATCTAACACTTGACGGCTGCTCTGTCAATTCTTCTTCATCAGTTAGGAACCTAGGTGTGCTGTTTGATAGAAATCTTTCATTTGAAAGCCATGTTTCTAGCATCTGTAAAACTGCGTTTTTCCATCTCAAAAACATATCTAAAATGCGACCTATGCTGTCAACGTCAAATGCAGAAATGCTAATTCATGCGTTTATGACCTCAAGGTTAGACTATTGTAATGCTTTATTGGGTGGTTGTTCTGCACGCTTGATCAACAAACTACAGCTGGTCCAAAATGCAGCAGCTAGAGTTCTTACTAGAACCAGGAAGTATGACCATATTAGCCCGGTTCTGTCAACACTGCATTGGCTCCCTATCAAACATCGTATAGATTTTAAAATCTTAGTTAATTACTTATAAAGCCTTGAATGGCTTAGCTCCTCAGTACTTGAGCGAGCTCTTATCACATTATAGTCCTCCACGTCTGCTGCGTTCTTAAAACTCTGGCCATTTGATAATACCTAGAATATCAAAATCGACTGTGGGCGGCAGATCCTTTTCCTATTTAGCACCCAAACTCTGGAACAATCTACCTAATACTGTTCGGGAGGCAGACACACTCTGTCAGTTTAAATCTAGATTAAAGACACATCTCTTTAACCTGGTTTACACATAACACACTAATACACTTCTATTATTCAAATCCATTAAAGGATTGTTAGGCTGCATTAATTAGATCAACCAGAACCGGGAACACTCCTCATAACACATGATGCACTCGTTACATCGTAAGAAGAATGGCATCTATGCTAATATTTGTCTGTTTCTTTCTTATTCCGTTTCTCAGTCCGTGTCCAGATCAGATGGTGGATCTGCACCGGGAGATGATGTCTGTGGCCCTGATTGTCGGCGGAGGCCGGACACCTGGATGAGCCCCGGGGACATATCCCCAGTGAAGACCTCGACTAAAAATACAATAAAACTAAAAATAAAACAAAATAACTAAAAATATAATAAAATACCAAACTACATAATACTATTATTGTTAGAAATTGCAACAATATAAAAATAGAATTAAAAAATATAATTTTAATTAAAACAATAAGTAAACAATAAATAATCAATAATATGCTGGCCAGAGGAGAACTGGCCCCCCGACTGAGTCTGGTTTCTCCCAAGGTGTTTTTCTCCATTCTGTCACAGAGGGAGTTTTTGTTCCTTGCCGCTGTCGCCTCTGGTTGCTCAGTTGGGGACGCTTGATTTCTAGTGATTATTGTCAATTTGATTTCACAGATACTATTTAAACTAAACTGAGCTAGACAGTGACATCTCTGAATTCAATAATGAAATGCCTTTAACTGAAAATTGAGTGTTTAATCATATTATTATACATTACTGACACTCTATCCTCTAATTTGATACTGTTAAGTGCTTTGACACAATCTGTATTGTTAAAAGCGCTATATAGATAAAGGTGACTTGACGGATTGCTTTGTTCCTATATGTATGTGTGTGTATACCTAGTTGACCATATTTTAGTGACAAAAACTCCTAATATCTCCTTTTGGAAAAGCCCTCGTTTGAAAAAAGGGAACAAAAAATGTTTACTGAGCTGAATATTTAGCTGATTTCATTCATATGCGTAGGTCATTTTTAACTGTATGAACACAACAGAGGCCATAAATGTATCCAATCAGTTATTCATAAACCACTGCTAACTGACAACATCAGACAGGTGACGCTGTTGTCACATGATCACTGTGTGTGTGTGTGTGTGTGAGTGAGTGTGAGAGAGAGAGAGAGAGAGAGAGAGAGTGTCTGGCTGGCTGTCTGTCTGTGTGTGTGTGTGTGTGTGTGTGTGAGAGAGTGAGAGAGTGAGAGAGTGAGTGAGTGAGTGAGTGAGTGAGTGAGTGAGTGAGTGAGTGAGTGAGTGAGAGAGAGAGAGAGTGTCTGGCTGGCTGTCTGTGTGTGTGTGTGTGTTACCGTTGTGGCTGGACTCTGGTGTGATAGGTCTGTACTCCTCAAAATCAGCTTTAGATTCTTCACTCTCGTTACTGTCCCCCTCCAGGAGTTTGGCTCTCATCGACAGACTGACACACACACACACACACACATCAGATTTAATCATTTCACACACACATTCTGATATAACACACACACACACACGTACCTGTTCTCCTGCGCACTCAGACGGAGGATCTTTGGACTTTTGGGGCTCAGATGAGGAGTGAACCTCCTCTCGCCGTTGGTCTGTTTCAGAGGAAGAGACTCCAGCGGCCAAACCGAGCTCCACTTACTCTCACTGGGGCTCACTGAGACACACACACACATCTAAGACAACAGCGCCACCATGTGCTGACAAACACACACTCATCATGATGCACAGGATTTTCTGGAATCCACATCAGTCTCTCTCTCTCTCTATATGCATGTATGTGTGTATGTATATGTATGTATGTATATATGTATATATATATATATATAAACAATATTTGGCTGAGATACAACTATTTGAAATCTGAGGGAGCAAAAAAAATCTAAATATTGAGAAAATCTCCTTTAAAGTTGTTCAAATGAAGTTCTTAGCAATGCATATTACTAATCAAAAATGAAGTTTTGATATATTTATGATAAGAAATTTACTAAATATCTTCATAGAACATGATCTTTACTTAATATCCTAATGATTTTTGTCATAAAAGAAAAATGGATAATTGTGCCCCATACAATGTATTTTTTGGTTATTGCTACAAATATACCCCAGCGACTTAAGACTGCTTTTGTGCTGCAGGGACACATATACATATAAATATATATTTCTTTTAATATGTCTATTTAGCTTTTATTTTTTGTTTACGTTGTAGTTATTATAATACTTACATTAAACTAAATGAAACGATTTTTTTATGCAAGTTAAAATTTATTTTATACAACTTTTTTTTTTAGTTAAACTGAACTGGGTTATTAACATACATATATATCTATATATGTTATATAGTCATAATTTCAGCTGCTAACAGTGTTTCACCACATGCAATTTATTCTAATCTCACTTCTACAGTGTGTGTGTGTGTGTATATATATATATATGGTGGTGCGGTTGTGTATATGTATTTCTACCAGATATTACTTTCTTTGTTCTTTCGTATCTTCCTCTTAAATTTGACTCTGCTCAATGGCCTTCACTTGTATTTGACAATCTCCAGATCTCGTTTGATGTGATTGTGTGTTTTGTAATGTATGGAAGAATAAGTGAAGGAATGAGATATCCGGGCAAACTCACGCTGTATCGCTCGGAAGCGCGGACCGATGGACGGCGAGCCCAGATCCGGAGGATTACGCCTCTTCTCCAAACACGGAGACGCCTGGACCGTGATCTTATGGATAAAATCTATACAGCAGAAAACAAGCCGTATTTACCATCAGATATTTAAAGAGTTTTTCTTCCACTTCAGCAGCACTTAAACACACCAAAACTTTTATTTTTTTATAAAAGTTTTATTCCTCTCTATATTCTGAAGGTTTTTACTGTGGGGTTTGTTCATATTTCATTCACATGAGTTTTTATAACATTTAATTCCTAAAAACGCACTTGTTTCTGTCTATTACCAGTATTTTCTGATTTATGGAGTGATGAAAAGAGAAATCCAGAATGCCTTCAGTAAAAACCTTTCACTCTAATATGACAATAAAATTAAAGAAGAATTATGAGTCTGACTTTAGATTTCTGTTCTGGAAATGCATGCAAATGAGTGCATGTTTAATGATATAATGATTATATTTAAACATACCATTTCAGAAATATAAAACTATTGATTAACTGTACTGTGTTTAATTAACAGTGTAAGTATGTTGATATCTGTTAGTTCATTTTTAACCCGGTTCACCTTTGGCGTCTCGTTTTAACAGCGAAACCACTGTGGAGTACAACACGGTTAATTATTACTAACGGTGTGAAGAAGTGTGTGTTTTCTGTGTTCACTTATTTCCATTCTAGTGTCACAACAGCTCATTAATAAAGAGAGTGTGATATTATCATCAGCTTTATTTGAGGTGAAGGCTCACCCTGCGGCATGCTGATCTTCTCTCCGTTCTTCACCTTCAGCTTGTGTTTCTTGAAGGTTCCCTTGCGCTTCTTGACGTTGGGTTTCTGGTTCTGGTTGAGGTGCAGGATGAGCAGCGATAGCTCGCGCTCGAACACGTCCTGCTCCCACTGCGCTAACTGCTGCTCGCGCTGACGCAGGAACTCCTCGTGAGTCTTCTGCTCCAGCGCCGCGCGCTTCAGCTCCTCCTCGCGACACCGCAGCTCCTGCACACAGTTCACACCAGATCAGCGCTGCTGCGGGGTTATCACCCGAACTAAAGCCAGACATATCCAGCACTCAAAATAACAAAGTGACTGTTAATAACAAAGTAAAAATTAAGTGCATTCTGCTTCAAACCAGTACAATTATCAGGCATTGGGGGGGGGGGGGGTGCTTAGTAAAATACTCTTAACGCAACTAACTTCATTTTAAAAAAAATTCCCAAGGAAACAAGACTAAATATGTAATTTTGTATATCTAGTAAATGCAGATTTAATTAGATATTTTGACTAGAAACAAGACAAACATACGAGGTAAGATAAGCCTTTTTTTGCAGTGTATGACCTTTTTTAATTTATGGGATACGTTTTTTTTTATTACTTTCTACTCATAAATGGCCATTTCTACTCAATAAAATATTTTAGCACTTGACACAACTAAAAAATATATATATATTCATTATAGAATTGTCCATGACTTTTCAAAATATTATTTTCCATGACTTCAGAAATCTCACTTTTAAAATCCCCTCATATATATCCAGGTTGTCCAAGACTGTTCTTAAATAAAATCACAAAAATGAATAAAAATACAAAACAGGCTGTCAGTTTCCTTCACCTAGACGTTTAGCTGTCTTAGCTCATTTTAAATCATTTTAAGTGTGCTGAGGCCCCCAGTGGGTCCCGGGCCCCTTTCACAAATGTATGTAGACTTCGGTAAGAGTGTTGAAATGCCATCGTTACTGGAGTTATTAATGTAAAACCATAGACCATAAGACCGAGATCTACAGCACAAGCAGGTCTGATGCATCCCATCATGCACTGAATCTCGTGTGTACCTTCTCTTTGGCCCGCAGCTCGTCAAACATGTCCTGGATCTCGAGTTTCCAGTCCTCCTGGAGCGAATGGAAGGAGTCCTGTGGCATCTCGTCCATCACCTGCTCCTCCAGAGCCGTCAGCTGCTGCAGGATGGAGGAGAAACTGGGCCGCCGGTGTGGATCCTGATCCCAGCACTCTGACACACACACATTAAAATATCGCCATTACAACGTCTGATTGGATGCAATTCATCGTCTCTGTAACTCTGCACAATGACAATAAATTGGAATCTAATCGAATCCAATTTAATACTATCGTGGTTTTTATTAATATTCTGAATTAGCTTGAATTTTATTTTATTTTTCATTTTAAATTTGGGTCCAGTTTTAGTACTTCTGCTGTGCGTGTTTGTTTTTTTGCTGTTGTAAATTTTATTAGTTTTTTTCTTTTAAATATGTCTATGTAGTTTTTCTTATATATCTTCTTATATATAATTTTTTACTTTAGTTTTGGTTCTTTTAAGACATGAAGTTTAACTAAATGAAAATTAGAAATGTTGCCCTGGAAAATAGAAAAAAATTAAATAGTTCATATATTATTTTAAGTCAGTTAAAGTTTATTTCAAGCAACATGTTTTAGTTTTAGGTTTTATTTGTATATTTTCTGTTTTCTGGCATCTAGCTGAAATAAAATTATTTTAAGATCTTTTAATATTTTATTTTCTATCATTCAAGTTCATTTTCCTTTTGAAATGTTTTAGTTTTTATATTAATACTCTGTTTTTAGTTAAAGTTGTAGTAATTTTGTTTTGTGTGCCTCGGAAATTTGCTTAAATTAAATTAATTTAAGGATTTTTTTTTTTATTATTTTAATATATAATTAAGTTAAAATGTGTTTTAATTTAAGTAACTTTTTTATGGTATTGGGTTTTATTTTTATCTTTTCTGTTTTAATTTTAGAATTTTAGTCATTTAAAAGGCTCGTGTCATGAAAAACTCAAGCACTTATTGAAACTATTTTTTTTTCTTTTTATCATTGGCTATTGGAGAAAATGCATGACTGAATATATGAATGGATGATGGACCCACCGGACATGAGCTGGGCGAAGGGCTCAGGGCAGGTGGAGGGGATCGGAAGGGTCAGTTTGTTCACAGCGACTCCGTAAGCCACGGCCAGACCATCGATCCCTCTGTAAGGAGCCTCTCCGGTCAGCAGCTCCCATAATAGCACACCATAACTACAGACAGAGAGAGAGAGAGAGCCCACAGCTGCTTTATATAGCCGTCTAATTACAGCATTGACACACACACACACACACACACACCGCGGTGAGACCTCAGGAGAACCTCTGAATCTGAATGGGACTGATGTTCCCTGCAGAGGAAAGCAGTGAATCTGTCTGTCTCATTTGCATCTGATGAATGTAAAGCCATTAATCCACGGGAAACGAGCTGGATTCAGAGAAAGTCTCGGGCTTTGAGAAGGGGACAGAGCACAAATGAGACTCACTTTCCCAATTCAGACAGACATTCTGCTAACAACATCAAGAAGAAAAGCACCGGTAACTTCAGACGTCGAGACATGTGTCTATTCTAACTACCATTTCAACAAATATTCATGTATTTGAATATCTTTGAAAGCGTTTGCAGCACTTACATGTGAGCTCATATAAACGACCAACATCAGCTCCTTAAATACCGTAATATTTGTTAAAGCTCTCTCTCTCTCAGGTGAGTATGTACTTATTTATAGTTCAAATATGCAGTTTGTTAATAAAGATAACGTCTATTTGAACATTAGCCTCGATGTTTTCGTAGATGTGAGCTCCAGATGGTCAGCGCTCATGAACCCGCAGAGAGAGCGCCTCACCTCGGCCAGGTCTTCTGGAATTTACCACTGGCTCTGATGTCTCTGTAGTGGTTACACATGAGATATAATTCATTTTGGGTAAATCTAATGGTTGTCTTTGGTCTCATTAATCTATTATTTGGTCCAGAATGGCAAAATCTCATGTTTGTGCTCTCTTTGTACCTTCGACTGAATTGCCTAGCAATTGCTATGATGGCTGTTGTTGTTTATTAAAAATATTATTCAATAAATAATATTTTGTGTAAATAATATTATATATAAATAATAGTATTTAATAATAGTGTTTAGTATTGAGAAACGATGTGTGTTCGTTGATTTTAGTTACATTGTTTCACCATTAGATGGTGACAAGAGACTGGTTTTATGATTGAGTCAGGAGTAAAGACTTTTGCTTTGAAAAATAAATGCTATGAATGGAAGTTATTTTTAGTTTCAACAACAGCTTGGTACAACGGATAAATGCACTGAGCAGCAAATTCACCCTTAACAGATGAAAGAATATTAACGTTATGACAAAGATAATGCTTTCCTGAGCAGATATTCAAAGTAATGTTTATTGTGAATATGAGATTGATCTGAAGAATGAATGCTGTATCAGATGCAGATAATCACACTCGCTCAGTCCATCTCTCTCATAACACTCTACTACACATAATACACTGCTTTTAATACAGTAATACAAGAAGCTTTTAATGAAGCAATTCATCGTTCCTTCGTTACTAGTTCTAAAGTGACGTTTCAGAATTAGTAACAGAGGCTCGGGCTCAGCTGTTAAACTGTGTCAAATTAGATTTGAATCCGTGGCAGAAGGAAGTAGTTCTGCACAAAAGAGGGCTTTTAAAGACACTCCGTTGTTATTTTGTTTATATATTTACACACTCATGCAGTCGAACTATTGTATAAACACAATATCACACTCGTAGATGTGAGATATGGCTATATATCGGCACGCTGTGATTACCTACAGCCATATCTAATGTCTACTCGTATGATATTGCTTATACTGATAAGCTCTCAGATTGATAAGCTCTTTTGCACTACAATATATCTACACAGTGCTGTTTCTATTTAACTGGTTTGCACTCTATCTGCCAGGCGCCTTATGCCACTTTATCGATCTAATTCTTATTTTTTTCTACAATGTCCTCATTTGTATATCTGTATAGTTGTATGTACATATGTTTAAACTGTATTATCTGTATTTGAACGTGTTTAATGTTAACTGTATGCACCAAGGGTCTGAGAGTAACGCAATTTCAATTCTCTGTATGTATGTGCTGTACATGTGGAAGAATTGACAATAAAGCAGACTTGACTTGACTTGATAGATTTGTTTTTAATTAAGTGGTATTAAATTTAATACATTATATTTACAATATGCTTTCATATGAATATTATAGCACTCAAAAAAAGGCTAAAACCTATAATTAGTAAAATTTTCAGAGCTTTCTGAAAAATCACAGAATTGAAAAGCTCAACTTTTCATGACTGTTTCATTAGTGGATGTAATGCATTGTTATTCATTGCATTGATTTGTGTTGCAAAGTCAAAACTGTCACTTACAGACATTTTACAACATCAAATGACACCCTGATAGAAATTATGCCTAAAAGGTTTTTATTTTTAGTTTTAGCTAATGTTAAGGATGGGATAAGTGAAAACACATGATTTGTTCAGGCTCTTTCCTGCAGTCTGACGTCACTCGATCTGAATTTCCCTCTCACAGATTCATCAGCGCTTCATCTTTAGATCCTGATTCAGCCATTATTACATAACTGTGTACCAGCGGCAGTGAGTTAATTATATGATCTCCAGTAGTGGGTTAACCGGTAATTCCTGAAGAGCAGAAGAACGTCATCTAGTACTGAAGTCTATAAACTGCATTAACTATCACTCATCAACAGCTAGAATAAAGCCTCAATGACAGTATGTACAGTTTCAGCCTCAGCAGGTGAAAACTTGACTAAATCATGATTAAAAGTGCTGAGAACATGGATGTGAAGACTTCATCATTCATTATTTTCAGAATATTTCTGCTGTGTAAGAGAGAGTGGCACAAATGGTTGCCAGGTTGTGAACTAAATGAAACACAGTCCTTTAAAAAGAGCAGCTCTGATTAAGGGGATTTAAACCCTTGAAATCTGGCAAGTTAAAAAAAGGTCATAAATGAGTGTTTTTCGTCACCGTTTTCATTAACGCTGATCTCACAGCAGACTTGTTTTCTCAGAGGAACCTCGCTCACCTCCAGACATCGCTGCCTTTGGAGAAGGTGGATGATTTGATGACCTCCGGCGCCATCCAGGCGTAGGTTCCCGCGGTGCTCATCTTCGTCGTCTTGTGCCACTCGCGCGCCAGACCGAAATCTGTGATCTTCAGGGTTTTGCCCTCGATGCTGTCCTTCTCCACAGGCTCGGCCAGCAGAACTGAGACACACACACAGAGAGAGATGTCAGAAGTGCTGTCCCGATAATGTTTCCCCTCCAAAAACAGACCACACAATGATAGCAGGGGACACACAGACACATCTCAATCAATCAAACTTTATTACAGACTCAAGATCCAGATTTTAAAAAAGACAATAGACAACATATACAACCCATAGCATCTATCACACACGTAAAGAGTTATACAGCAATACCAGTGTCTCCACAGCTTTGATACCGTGTAGTACTAACCCCTATATTTGATAGACTCACAATAATCTCATTTTTAAAGCATTAAGCCGGCAGATAAATCTATACATAAGATTTGGTAACAGAGCTTTAAAAGTGATTACTCTTGCACTCACAATCATGTCACTTGCTCTATGCCATCTAGGTCTCCTTAGTAAGATTCTCATTGCAGCTTCTGTAAACTAGATGTTCTGTAGTTACACCACAAATGAGCAGTATAAAGTGTTGTACAACATGCTTTGAAAAGTGGCATCTTCACCTCATCTGAACAGAAACTAAACTTACATAAAAGTATATATTCGCCAGCATGTATGTGTGTAAGTTTAAGTCCAGTTTGACAAGTCACCTTTATTTCTATAGCACTTAATACACTAGAGATTGCTTGAAAGAAGTGCGTCATGTGATCCTGGATGTATGAGAATGGGAAATGTATGTGAAGTGTGCCGAAATATTATTTAGAGAGGAACAGAGAAGGCCAGGAAAGTAAAACATTAAATACATAAATAAGTGCAAAATAAATACTTCTTTTACTTACATAATAGTATGTTGTAATTAAATAACAAATAAGTAAATAAAATATATTTATTTACTTAAGTAAACAATATGTACACAAATACAAAAATGGGTAAATATAAATAATTTTTTTTCAAAATTTGATTATTTTTATTTACATATTTAATTATTAACTTAAGTAAATTAAAAGGTAATAAACTTTGAGCATGGTTACATGTTTTCTCTAGCCTCTATTATACACCATATGGACAAATGTATTGGGACTTCTGAGCATTAAACCAGCAGACTTTAATGACATCGCATTCTAAATAAACAGACGATTATATGGAGTTGCCCCTTCTCTTCTGGGAAGGCTTTCCAACAGGTTTTGACTGTGTGATTGGTCAGTGCACAGAGCAGGTTTCTGCTGCTCCAGAGTCTAGTATCTGTGTGCTTTACTCGCTGCGTGCCGAGGAAACACATCTGAGCTTCTGCTGAGAGTCGCTGCTATTCATAAACACTTCCACTGTCCAGTTACACCACTTACAGCTGGACATCCGGCAGTGATGAAACACTGCTATCACAGCATCACGCTTCAATCCACTGGGCTCTTCAGAACGACCTTTCTTTCACAACTGTGTGTAAATGCAGACTGCATGGTGAGTGCTTGATATAACACACCTGTGGCGTGATCTGATTGAAACCCCTGAATACAGACATGAAGAGGGGTGACTCAATGCTATTGTCCATATAGTGTATGCTGTATATACAGGTGCTGGTCATAAAATTAGAATATCATGAAAAAGTTGATTTATTTCAGTAATACCAAAGTGTATAATAAAAAGTGAAACTTGTATATTAGATTCATTCATTACACACAGACTGATATATTTCAAATGTTTATTTCCTTTAATTTTGATGATTATAACTGACAACTACTGAAAGTCCCAAATTCAGTATCTCTGAAAATTAGAATATTGTGAAAATGTTCAATATTGAAGACCCCTGGTGCCACGCTCTAATCAGCTAATGAACTCAAAACACCTGCAGAAGCCTTTAAATGGTCTCTCAGTCTAGTTCTGTAGGCTACACAATCATGGGGAAGACTGCTGACTTGACAGTTGTCCAAAAGACCACCATTGACACCTTGCACAAGGAGGGCAACACACAAAAGGTCATTGCTAAAGAGGCTGGCTGTTCACAGAGCTCTGTGTCCAAGCACATTAATAGAGAGGCGAAGGGAAGGACAAGATGTGGTAGAAAAAAGTGTACAAGCAATAGGGATAACCGCACCCTGGAGAGGATTGTGAAACAAAACCCATTCAAAAATGTGGGGGAGATTCACAAAGAGTGGACTGCAGCTGGAGTCAGTGCTTCAAGAACCACCACGCACAGACGTATGCAAGACATGGGTTTCAGCTGTCGCATTCCTTGTGTCAAGCCACTCTTGAACAAGAGACAGCGTCAGAAGCGTCTTGACTGGACTGCTGCTGAGTGGTCCAAAGTTATCTTCTCTGATGAAAGTAGATTTAGCATTTCCTTTGGAAATCAAGGTCCCAGAGTCTGGAGGAAGAGAGGAGAGGCACATAATCCACGTTGCTTGAGGTCCAGTGTAAAGTTTCCACAGTCATTGATGGTTTGGGCTGCCATGTCATCTGCTGGTGTTGGTCCATTGTGTTTTCTGAGGTCCAAGGTCAACGCAGCCGTCTACCAGGAAGTTTTAGAGCACTTCATGCTTCCTGCTGCTGACCAACTTTATGGAGATGCAGATTTCATTTTCCAACAGGACTTGGCACCTGCACACACTGCCAAAGCTACCAGTACCTGGTTTAAGGACCATGGTATCCCTGTTCTTGATTGGCCAGCAAACTCGCCTGACCTTAACCTCATAGAAAACCTATGGGGTATTGTGAAGAGGAAGATGCAATACGCCAGACCCAACAATTGAGAAGAGCTGAAGGCCACTATCAGAGCAACATGGGCTCTCATAACACCTGAGCAGTGCCACAGACTGATCGACTCCATGCCACGCCGCATTGCTGCAGTAATCCAGGCCAAAGGAGCCCCAACTAAATACTGAGTGCTGTACATGTTCTTACTTTTCATGTTCATACTTTTCAGTTGGCCAACATTTCTAAAAAATATTTTTTTTTGCATTGGTCTTAATTGATATTCTAATTTTCTGAGATACTGAATTTGGGACTTTCATTAGTTGTCAGTTATAATCGTCAAAATTAAAGGAAATAAACATTTGAAATATATCAGTCTGTGTGTAATGAATGAATCTAATATACAAGTTTCACTTTTTGAATGGTATTACTGAAATAAATCAACTTTTTCATCATATTCTAATTTTATGACCAGCACCTGTATATAGAAATGATTATATATCGGAAATTTTAAAAACACTCAAAGAACAAGAGATCTGCCTGCTGTCTCTTTCTCAGCAGGAAGACAGTGTGTGTGTGTGTGTGTGTGAGTGAGTGTGTGTGTTTGTGTGACGTCAAAGCTGTTGCAAAAGGCTGCAGAAGAGAGAGAGCTTTGTGCCTGGACAAATACACACACACACACACACACACACACACACACACACACACACACACACACACACACACACACACACAGAGTCAGCAGGCCTTAAACTGGCCGATTTCTGCTGTGGTAAATATTTAGAGACACACACACACACATCTGTGTTCTGGATGAAGGAAATGTGGAACGTAATGGCAGAACATGAAGTGAAACTGCCACTCGGCCTTCAATCCAGCTAGAAGAATCCGTCTGTCTCTCTGCCACCGACCACATTTACACACACACCCACACACACACACACACACACACACTCCTTTGTGGCGGTGAGGCTGATTTCCGTTGGCCTGCTCCTTTACAGGAAGTGACGCAAATTAAATCGACACACTTCTAAATAAAAACGACAGAATCTGGCGACCAACAGGAGTGTTTCTTGAGTTCACTTTAAGACGTTTTTCAAGAATACGCTTCACTCTGGAGTCCTTCGTACAGACACAACTCATATTTCACTAACCAACATCTCATCAGATTACTGTTAGAACTACTAGATACATTAGATCAACTAGTATCAGCTCAGTCATGCCACGTTTTGGCAAAGACAAGCATTCATACAGAGATCTCCACACAGAAATGATTCTGTAAAATCAGCATGTCTGAGACGTGCTCTCTGCACTTCCTGTATTACAGTATCGGGCACGCAGAGTTCAGCTGCGTCTCCAGCGCTGATCCAGGACCTGCTGGATTCTCCTCCGCAGATCCACCCAGAAGAGCTCAAGCATCATCTGACTGATCAAAACACAAACAGACTCCTGACATGAAGATCAGTCACTAGGGCAGGACCGCATGAAAAAGCACTCAGAATGCATTGCATCAAGCTCAGCTAAAAATGAATAATACAAGAAAATGCATGAGTTCAGATAAATGTTAATTATAAATACACTTATTTTTCATTAAATGCTAAAAAAATAAACTCAAAGAAACATGCACATACTTTTTAAAATAAAAAAATAATAAAAATAAAAATAATAATTCAATAAAAAAATCTATTAAAATAATTGTGTAAATAACTAAATCTGGCACTATTTTAGGTCACTAATCAAATTAGTGCTGAAACATTAACAGTCAACATTATGGACAATGTCAACAATAAAAAATTGTCAAATATTTTTGTTGTCGAGTAGTCGTTGGATCTCATATCTCTAATGTAAGAGCCTGCAATACTGCGGTTTGAGTAATTCAGCCCTCCTAGATGTAATTCAAGAGGAAAAGACAGCGTCAGAGCAAACACAGACAAACCTGAAGAGTAAAGATATGCTGCATGCTTTAATCTCAATAACAAAATAAAAACACAACACAAACTGACAGCGGTGAGAAAGCAGCAGTTAGGAAAGCATCTGATTACAGTGATGTGATGCTTCATCAGTCCTCCGGAAAAGTCCAGTCACGTCACGTTTAATTAAACAGTACTTTATGCAGCAGATATCTTTAAATCAAGCAGCTTTACAGCATTAAACATGAAAAACCAGAGTCAGTGTCACAACTTGATTTTCTGTAATAAAGCAGCGCTCCAGTGTGAGCTAGCTAATGATAAAATATTTTTATTAGTGGGAAAATATTATGTTATTAAAGTGATAGTGAAAGATCTAGCTCAGGACTGTCTTGATTATCATAACCCTAGAAGGTATTTTAAAAGAGATTATGTAGTGAATAAAATAGTTCATCCAAAAATATAGCGTCTTATCACTCACCTTCATTTTGTTCTCTTATTCACACGAAAGCAGTCATTCAGGTACTTTCATACAGCTAATTCAATGCTGAATAAGACCGTTTCTGTCGGTCATCTCATTTTGTGTGCCAAATACATTTGTTTGTATGAATTAATTGTATAATAGTTGTAATGACATCAATATTTACAAATGCTGAATAGATTACCTTAATGTGTTAGAATATGCATAACTCAATGTTTTAACTAAAAGCTGAATCGAGTATTGAAATTATTGCTTGTTGCAGCCCTAAATCATATGCAAGTAAATCAGTTGTCAAATGACCATGTGTTTGTCCTGCTGTCAGTACCAAAGACTAACACATCAAATCGCACTCTTTATTACCAGTAAAGTGTTCCAATAAAAGCAGCAACAGTGCAAGCAGCGATCAGATCTCTCATGCGCTTCAGTGTCAGTCTCTGCACATCTGCTCTGCTCAGAGATCACTCTGTAATTACTCTGGGCTTTCTTAAGGAATGCGACCGTCTTCACCACACGCTGGATGCCACGGCGACACCGGCCGATGGTAACCACGGCGACCAGCTGTGTTTGTTTGGATGCAGAGGCTGTTTACCGTGTGAGAGGCGGCTCCCAGAATGCACCTCAGCGAGTGCCGGCGATCACATGATCAACCAGCTAACCTTCTCACAGCCGGCTGTGTGTGTGTGTCTGTCGAGGTTGCCAGAGAGTCTGTACATCGTACAAGACAAAGACTCGTTCTTCTGAGGGAAAAACCCCCAGTGCAACAGAATCCAGCCCACGGCAGAGAGAGACAGACGCTCTCTCACACTTCAGACAGTCAGAAACCACTACAAACACCGAGATATCACCCAGAACCTGCTGACAATCACCTAGCAACCACCCAAACATCATAGATTTATTTACTACATTTATTATAACACTCAAGCATACTGTAATGTTCCGGTTGGGATCTGTAATATTTTCTAATGTGTTAATAGAAGTCTCTTCTGCTCAGCAAGACTGCATTTATTTGTACAGTAAAAACATACATGCCTGATTCAGTGATTCAGAGTTAAATACATATTTTAAATTGTTATTTTGTAATTGATTTTTGTTCTTTGAAAAGCAAGATAAAACAGTAAAAAGCAAACTTTGGCTAGTTAATATATGCAATGGTGAAAACAAATTGGCAAAATACATGGGGGAAAAAATGTGACAAACTGTGTTTGGTATTCGGCCCAGGGTTTCATTTTGTTCAATTTTGGCTTCGGCCAAGAATTTACATTTCAGTGCATCCCTAACTCAAACCCCAGCAACCACCCAAACAGCACAGCAACACCCTAACAACCACCCAAACAACACAGCAATACCCAAACAACACACCAACACCCAAACAACACAGCAACACCCAAACAACATAGCAACACCCTAACAACCACCCAAACAACACAGCAATACCAAACAACACAGCAACACCCTAACAACCACCCAAACAACACACCAACACCCAAACAACACAGCAACACCCTAACAACCACCCAAACAACACAGCAATACCCAAACACACCAACACCCAAACAACACAGCAACACCCAAACAACATAGCAACACCGTAACAACCACCCAAACAACACCGCAACACCCTAGCAACCACCCAAACAACACAGCAACCACTCAAACAACACAGCATCACCCCAGCAACCACCCAAACAACATAGCAACACCCTAACAACCACCCAAACAACACAGCAACCACCCAAACAACACAACAACACCCTAACAACCACCCAAACAACACAGCAACACCCTAACAACCACCCAAACAACACAGCAACACCCCAGCAACTACCCAAACACCACAGCAATACCCAAACAACACAGCAACACCCAAACACAGCAACACCCCAGCAACCACCCAAACAACACATCAACACCCCAGCAACCACACAAACAACACAGCAACACCCCAGCAACCACCCAAACAACACAGCAATACCCAAACAACACAGCAACACCCAAACACAGCAACACCCTAACAACCACCCAAACAATACAGCAACACCCCAGCAACCACCCAAACAACACAGCAACACCCCAGCAACCACTCAAACAACACAGCAACACCCCAGCAACCACCCAAACAACATAGCAACACCCTAACCACCCAAACAACACAGCAACCACCCAAACAACACAACAACACCCTAACAACCACCCAAACAACACAGCAACACCCAAACAACACAGCAACACCCCAGCAACTACCCAAACACCACAGCAATACCCAAACAACACAGCAACACCCAAACACAGCAACACCCCAGCAACCACCCAAACAACACATCAACACCCCAGCAACCACGCAAACAACACAGCAACACCCCAGCAACCACCCAAACAACACAGCAATACCCAAACAACACAGCAACACCCAAACACAGCAACACCCTAACAACCACCCAAACAATACAGCAACACCCCAGCAACCACCCAAACAACACAGCAACACCCCAGCAACCACCCAAACAACATAGCAACACCCAAACAACATAGCAACACCCTAACAACCACCCAAACAACACAGCAACACCCCAGCAACCACCCAAACAACACAGCAACACCCCAGCAACCACCCAAACAACACAGCAATGCCCTGGAAACCCCCCCATCCTACATAGCAACCCCTAATTTTATGGAGGAGAGTAAAACTCATCTGAAAGAAAGCCTCTAAATCTCTCTCACACACAGAGAGCAGGTTCATTAGAGGGTTCTCTGAATGGGTCACTAATTAACTCTGCTGTGCTGCTGTAAGCGACTGAAGTTTAACCAGTGCTGCGGTGACCTCTGACCCCGTCCAGCCCTCAGGAATATCAGTGGCTTGCTTAATGCCTTCAAACCACACCACGCTGTGTCCAGGGTTATTCCTGTTAACACTAGAACCATTAAAAACTCATTACCTGAAATAAAATAAACAAAGAAAAGAAAAACAGAAATAAAAGAAAATAATAATAATAATAATAATAAGTTCAATTAGTTACCAAGACATAATTTCTCTAAATTCTAATTTCATTCAATTTACTTCAGGTGTAATAATTAATAACTAAAACAACTACACAAATTAATCGTTAACTATATAGAAAAATTTCAAAAAAGACAAAATACACAACAAAATTACTAAAACTTTAAAATTAAAATGAAAACGGAAAATATAAAAATGACTTAAGAACATTGATGAAAGCTACAATAGCATCTCAGTGATACTAAATAACACAGGAAGTGCTTCGTCAATACACCGATGTAAATATGCACTCCGTGCGACCAAAGAGGACATCCAGGTATGACATCACGAGGACTCGTTTAAAAATTAAACATGCATGGCTAAACTGTTCACAATCAACCACATGCACTTGGACCGATTCATTTATATGTCATGCCCACTTTAAGCACTAACAGTCATGGACTTAAAGCGACAATCGAGAACGCAGCAGTGTTTTGGGGATAACTGCACATTTCATTTAGCAAACACAAGACTCCGGTTTCCACCACTATTCTAATGGTTTGGGTCACTGTGTGTGTGTGTTTCTGGAATACTCTGCCCCCTTGACATGCTCATTCCAGAGCACCGCTGTCTTTGGGAAAAAGCTGAACCCCCAGTGCATGCTGGGACATATTTCTGAGGCTGGAACAAGGGGAATCCCGTGCCAAGCTCATACCTGCCTCCTCCCCAAATCTGCTGCTCAATCTCCGGATGCGGCCTTTCCAAAATAAAGAGACGGCAAAGCCATGAGCTGCTCGTCCTTATCTCACACACACACACACACACACTCTCACTCACACACTCGCTGATGAGACGGAGATGCTGCACATTTCAAATATTATTATATTATGAAAGAGAACAAGTAAAGCTTTAAATACAGTGAGTGAAAATGAATGAGCAAAACTGATTTAAAGGGACAGTTCACCCAAAAATGAATTAATCAGTCTTCATTGTATGGACTCGGAGCTACAGAACAGCAAAATAGTGTTAGCGGCTCTTTAAGACATCAGGTAACAAATAAGGACAATAAACAGTAAATAGATCTCAGTGAACTCTGAAAGCACGAGATGGAGATTTACTAGTAATCACAGAACCGGCTTTACTGCCGAGATGAACATGACTATCACATTCGATTAATCCTGCAGCACTAATAAGAATTAGCCCGAAACAATAGAAGACAGCAACAGTAACAATAACAGCAGTGCAGCATCAGAAGAGTGGACAGTATGAAGGGAGACTCGGTAAAAGAGCACATAAACAGTATTGTAAAATAAACTAAATAATGCATACAGCAGTATAAGTGTTAACGAATGAGAATCCTGTCATCTCTTACTCTCCCTCGAGTCCAAACCTGTGTGAGATCTTTGCTGATCACAGAAGAAGATATTTCGAAGAATGTTGGCAACCAAACAGCTGACAGTATAGCCACTGACATAAAACATGCCGTGCAAGTCAATGGCTACCGTCAACTGTTTGGTTACCAAGCTGAAGGTTGTGTATATATATATATATACACACATTTACACACTGCCGCTCAAAAGTTTGGGATCAGGAAGATTTGTAATATTTTTTAAGCAAGTCTCGTCTGCTCATCAAGGCTGTATTTATTCAATAAAAAAAACTGAAAAAAAACGTAATATTGTGAAATCTTATAGCGATTTCTAATATCGGTTTCCTATTTTAATACACTTTAAACTAATTCCCTATCAGTCTCAACGTCATCTTCGCTCCTAACTGTCCCACGGTCTCGTTTGAGGCGTAGTGGAGATCGAGCTTTTTCTGTTGCGGCTCCTTCACTCTGGAATGTGTTGCCACTATCCTTAAAAACCTCATCAAGTATGGACATTTTTAAAAAGGAATTGAAGACTTATTTATTTAATCAAGCCTTTGGCATTTTATTAGGTCTGAGAACTGTGAGTGATTTGTTGTTTGATTCCTTTGTGTCTTGTTTTAATGTAACTTAATGTCTGTATGTATTTTAGCGTTATTGATTAGCCTACTTATGGACAGCACTTTGGTCCGTTCTAACGGCTTTGAAAGTGCTTTATAAATAAAAGTTGAGTTGAGTAAACTGTAATGTATTTCTGTGATCTGCAGCTGTATTTTCAGCATCATTACTCCAGTCTTCAGAGTCACATGATCTTCAGAAATCATAATAATATACTGATTTATTATGTGTTGAAACTCTTCATATTGTTTTTTGGAAACTGTGATACTTTTTTCTTTGATTCTTTGATGAATACAGAGTTAAAAAGAGCAGCATTAGTCCAAAAACAGAAATCTTTTCTAGCAATAGAAGTCTTTACTATGACTGTTTATTCATTTAACACATCCCTCCTGAATAAAAGTATTCATTTCTTTAAAAAAAAAAAAAAAAAAAAAAAAATGACTGACCCCAAACTTTTGGATAGCATTTTATATTGTAACAAAATATATATTTTTAAATAAATGCTGTTCTTTTTAACTCTTTATTAATCAAAGAAAAAAGTATCATGTCCTTGACTTTTGAGCGGCAGTGTATATATACATATATATACACACACATTTTTAAACGTTATTTTATATTCTTTTTTTTTATAATATTTTAATGAACTTTTTTTTTGTTTTAATTTTATGCTTTTAGTTCTCAATATATCACTGATGCACTAAAGTGGTCAAACACTAGGGTGGTTTTTAGAGACTCTGCTAGACATCTCCTGCTGTTTCACAGAAGAAAGCCAGTCATATTTGACTGAAGGGTGGCAGGAGCTTTATCTCTTTAGGTCGATCTGCTCCGCAGGCCTGTGTTTGAGTCAAACCGCATCTGCTCTCCTCCAGATCTCCGGCTCCATTCATCACCTCGCGTCACACGCTGACTAACTGAGTTTCACTCCTAAACCGTTCCTGTTTGAACCCTGGGTCACACACAAGCACTTCAGAGCAGCAGAAGCAGCGCTGGCGTCGAACAGCTTCCTGAAGACGAAGCCGTCTGTCGCTCTGCGTCTACACTCAGCAGTGTGCATCCTCTCGTACCGAGAGCGCTTCAAATCAGTCAAGTCAGCTGTAAATATATACAGCGCTTCATACAACACAGAGCGAGTCAAAGCAGCTTCACAGAGTCAAACAGGAACATAGCGTCTCCATCACGCAACCGTCATCTGATGCTGCCTAAGAAGGGAGCTGTCTATGTAGTAGGGATGGACAATTTGGCAAAATAAAACTGACAAATAATGCAGTTCTGACTGCAATATTACAATAATCACCGAACATCTAAAAAAGCTAAAATCATTTCATAAAGCACTTTTTGCCAAACACAACTCTCTCTGTAGCACACAAAACTCTAACAGCAATTAATATTATGCCAAAGCTGTTTGCAAAAGTTTGCTTTTGAGATGTTTGTGATATTCTGAATGCAGTGCTTCATTTTGCAAGAGATGCGAGGCATTTTGAATTTTGTTTGCGCAATTCTTGGATTTGTGTGTAAAGTATTGAAAAAAAAAAAAGAGGCAACGTTTTGAGAATGTGTGCAAGCAGCTGAAAAAAGCCCTGTAGTATCATTGATGTACCATTATAGCTTTTTCTGGCAGGTAACTGGAAATACAAAAACTACATATTTTTTTAAATACAAAATTAAGAAAAATTAAGAAAAAAAACAACTAAAAAGTAAATACAATTCACATTAAAAAGGACAATGCAAAGCTAATATTAAGGCATATTTAGTAAAGAATCTTAAAATTGATTAAGTGACAAACAAGTATAAAGCATGCAAAACAAGTGTAGAAATATTTCAATAAAACACGGCAGATGTGATGGTTAATCTGCTGCTAATGACTAATCAAACGGATTGACACATGAGTCACCTCAGAACCTGGTGCAGATTTAACAGCGCTCGACTCTGAACAGATCTGAAATCAGCACGCAGAGCGACAGACGACATCTGTGTCAATGACACACTACAGCATACTTCATCTGCACACACTCAGCCGTGTGACTGCACGCATCCCTGCACGATCTAACTATTATCAGTCAATATATCAAGCTGGATATATAGCTGTGTCTAAATACAGTTGTAAAGCTATGTATACAGCAAATCTCCACTGTGTGATTGCTTCTATCATAACAATGTAACTATATTACCGTCCAGCTCTAATCTGCTCCTAGGTATGAATATCATAAACATTAAGATCAGGATTTTCTGTAAAGCTGCTTTGAAACAGTGTGTATTCTGAAAAGCACTATACGGCTGAAACTGGCTGTGCTAGATTCCTCTGTCCTCGCGCTCTCCTGGAAAACACCAGACGCTCAGACTTTGGACCACAGATGGAAACGAGCTACATTTGGGTGCAAAATCTTCAAATTGTGATTATAGGACACAAAATCCTCTGGCAGGACAAACATCACAATCAAGCCAAGCTTCTAGCATCCAGAAAACAAGCGGTCTTCTCTGACAGCGACGTGAAATTCACAATCACATCATTGATAACTGAGCATTTTAAGGGTTTGGATACATCGTTTATTCAGAAACTCTTTCTAGCATGTACTATAATCTGATTCATGTTTTAACCAGAATCTCACAATTATCACTGAAACATAACATCATATCTCACTAATTAAACTACTGATGACCTTCCGCTACAGATTAAAGAAAGTCTTTCTATACTGATTATAGAATAAATGTATCACATTAAACTACTGATTAAAGACACAACGCTTGATTAAACTACTAACTGAAAAACAAACTGGTGATGAAATAATGAGAAGTGAAGGAGCTCTCTACTGATCAGACGCATGACAGAGACTGAGCGCCGGCCCATGATCCTCCGTCAGAGGGAGGCTGTTCGTGGGGAAAAGAGAAACAGACGAAAGAAGAAAGAAAAACACAGGATGCTGCGATCTGGAACGACAAGTAAGGGCAGGTCTGGGACAAAGAGCTCGGAAAGAATTAAACAACAACAGGCAGAGAGAGAGAGAGAGAGCGAGGAGAGAGAGAGAGAGAGACAGAGAGAGCGAGAGAGAGAGAGAGAGAGAGAGAGAGAGAGAGAACAACAACAGGCAGAGAGAGAGAGAGATAGAGAGAGAGAGAGAGAGAGAGAGCGAGAGAGAGAGAGAGAGACAGAGAGAGCGAGAGAGAGAGAGAGAGACAGAGAGAGCGAGAGAGAGAGAGAGAGAGAACAACAACAGGCAGAGAGAGAGAGAGAGAGAAAGAGAGAGAGAGAGAGAGCGAGAGAGAACAACAACAGGCAGAGAGAGAGAGAGAGAGAGAGAGACAGGGGGAGAGGGAGAGAGAGAGAGAGAGAGAGAGAGAGAGAGAGAGAGAGAGAGAGAGAGAGAGCGAGAGCGAGAGATAAGATCGCAGCTACAGCCAGTGAACGGAGCTGCTTTGGCTGCAGTGTGTTGCAAGCCGGCATTAAAAAGTTTGTTTTACGCAACTGAGGTGGTTTCCAGCCCGCCGGACGTGCTCTCTCCTGACTTGGGAGGGAAGTGAAGGATCATGGGATATACGTGGGTGGACAATAACCATACAGACACTGGGTAAAGGTGTAAGAGAGCGGGGAAAGAAAGAAAAATTGAGGAAGAAAGCACTGTGCATCCCTGCATACTTAGTGCTTACGAGATAAATATTAATAGTTCTGACTCCATATCCTGCATTCTGTAATTTGTGTTGAAACTTTACATGTATATTGATAAAGAGTTCACGTTAAGCTACTGATTAAAGAAACTCTTCAAATTAAACTACTGACTCAAAAAAAAGTCCAAGTCTTTGCAAATGCTGAAAAATACACGCCTGCGATTTATGTTAGAATTTAATATGTAAACGAGTCTACAATTAGGCTAATGAAATATTACTGTTCATTCGGTTTATTATGATTCATAACATATGGTCATCCAGCAGTTGACCATGTTTAATAAATCATAAACAAGTGATTTTCCATGTTTGTGTCATCTAAACATCATCCTGGTGATTAAGAGTACTCGGGTAAACATACCTATTAAACTCAGCTAAATCTACTTTGAGACAGTTTTAGTGCACAAGATATTGGTTTCAGTACAAAAAGTTATGTTAAAATAAAATATTAATCTCTCACACAAAAATATTTAATTTGATTTTAAATGACAAAAGCATTTCAATTAAGATATACATCATTAAATTCAGAAGGTCTGGCCGGGTACGTTTCTGTGTTCTTTAAGCACACTGCTGTTCTCATTAAACCCACATCAGGTTTCATTAAATTCTTGTTTATTTTAAGCAAGAATAATTGTAAAAATATATATTTTTCGAAGGTACAAAAAAAAACAGAACACTAAAATGAAGCAAAGCATTCAAGTCGTGTGATTAAAGCACATTGAAACATCTACTAGTCCACTTTCAGCTAAATAACACATTCAACAGTCAAATAAAACAAACCAATAACCGTTTGATTCATGGGGGTGAACACAGAAACCTGCCTCTTATTACATGGATGTAAACTTCTCTATAGTCTCTTACGGCTGGTTGAATGTTGCCCTGATTTCCACAGATTTCCCGTCTGGAGAAGCTGATGCTAGTTCCCAAAGATCAGAGCCAGTCTGCAGATTTGAGTCAGAATCCATAGAAAATCCATTAACTTGACTTAGTGACCACCATCAGTTAATATTTAAAGACTGTTTATGACGTATTTACAGAAGAGAGCACACTGAGCTTATTTCATGTAATATTTATTAAAATGATAGGATTTGAGCTAAATGCATGTCTTGGTCATGTATTAAGTTCATACATATTTCAATATGAACAACTATTATTAACAATATTTATGAAATGATACTTTTCTTATTGATGTCACACTTGTACAACCACAGACCAGCAATAAACTGTTGATTTCTAATATTATGGATGTAAAAGTACAAGCCAGTAATGCCTGTGCAGTAATATATTAGCGTAGCACACGATCTTATCCAGCTAGCCAGCTAACTGTGTTCTGTAGCGTCTAATGGAATTATGTCCCACATCCCAGTTACAGGTTATAATATGCAAAAATCTGAACATTAATCTCTTAATTTTATAGTAAGTAGTGAAACTTACCCAAAATAAAGGCTTAAACGTCTAAAAACGCATATTTAAGGAGCTCCTCTTTTGGAGAGTTTTCCGACAGCTTTCAAGATGTCCGTCAGACAGAGAACACATGGAGACCCTTATCTCAGCGTGCTATGATCTGATTGACTTCAAATTATAGGAGGTATATAGTAACAAACACATCAGTTGATTTTTTTTTTTTTCTCCATTCTGTCTCTGATGGAGTTTTGGTTCCTTGCCGCTGTCGCCTCTGGCTTGCTCAGTTGGGGACGCTTCATTTCCAGCGATATCGCTGACCTGATTACAAAGACACTATTCAAACTTATTGACACTTTATTTTCCTTTTTTGATATTGTGCAGTGCTTTGACACAATTTGCATTGTAAAAAGCGCTATATAAATAAAGGTGACTTGACTTGATTTGATTAAGACATCAAGTAGGATAATAAATAATTTTTCCTTTTATAATCTGATCTTAAATACGGAAGTGTGCTTAATGGGTATGTTTACCCTACATTTACTTTGGTCTGAGTAAAATCACCGCTGTACAGTTTACAGTGCGTAAATATCTATCAGTACACAACACATAAACATGGTACAATGTAATGAGCAATGCAAACACAAAGTCCAGCTCTGTATGTCTGCGTCCTAATATGATCTTTGACCCGTGTGTGGTCTTATCGAGATTCACAACTTGGCACAGTGTGTGTGTGTGTGTGTGTGTGAGTCATTTGATATCCAGGCCAACAACATTCCCTTCACAACTGTGTGATACATGCCATGGGAATATCCTCTTCTCCAAAACAAGCCATTCTCTCAGAGTCCTGGAGCGCAACCAAATAACCCCAATAAATTCTATCGAGGTCCAGATGGAATTTTAAAAAGAATATTGTTGGAATTCTGTGGAATGGATTTGAGTAGAGCTAAATTTACACCAACAGAGCTGAATACACAATCGAGTTAGACACAATGCCAAACCAAGCGCACATGCAGCAGGCAGAGGATGTAGAGCTCTGTAAATGAAGGGCGTTACGACTCTGCGGAAACCTGAGTTCTGCGGGCCTGATAATAATCCCAAACCAAAACACAACACCGCCAGCAGCTGAACAAACCCAAGAACGGTCCATACTGGATGAAAAATGGGAACTTTGAGATGGACTCTAACAGAAATGGGATTATAAAGAAAAGGGAGCATTCTTGTAGCTCAACGAGAAGCTCATGGGTTCAATTCTCAGGGAATGCATGAACTGACCAATGTGTGCACTGAATGCAATGCATGTTGCTTTGGAAAAAAAGCATCTGCCAAATGCCTTTTTGTAAATTTAAAACAAATCGATTTTATTGTCATTAGCTGGTCTAACCTGTAATAGACCACCAAGGTCATGGGTTCAATTCCCAGGGAATGAAAGAACTGACCAAACGTGTAGATTGGATGCAATGTTAGGCTTAGATGCATTGTAAAAAAAGTGTCTGCCAAATGCAATAATGCAAATATAAAATAAATGGATGCTTTATGGTAGAGATCGACCGATATATCGATTTACCGATATTTTTCCCGATATTTAAGCATTTTTCCATAATCGAATATCGGTTTTGTAATATCGGATTCCCCGATAAACACTGCCATCTTGTGGACGTTTTCAGAATTGCGCGCAGGATCGCAATTGCAGCGCATCTGAGGGGAGACGAGACAGCAAGGGCGTGCAGGTTGATTTGCTGTAGTTAGTAAACTATTTAATATTACAGGCATTAATGCACAAATTAGATGTATTACATAAATGCCTGATATATAGTTTAAATGCAACTTGGCTCTAAGAAATATGATAAATAAGATACTCTGTCAAGCCCTGTCCCTATAAAGATAGGCTATAACTTTGCCTGAAATAACACAGCCATGAATTAGCACATGGTGGAAATAAAAGCGCTGAATTTAATTCTCTCTGTGGTCTATTAGTCTCGTGAAGTCGGAGTCACATAGATAATCCGTCAAGTCCTCTCCCAATAAAGACGTAACTTTGCATGAATTAAATAATACAGCCATGAATGATTGCATGTTGGAAAGAAAAGCATTGAATGTAATTCTCTCTCTGTTGTCTATATGCTCATCATTAGTCTCGTGAAGCCGCTTTCATATTGCAGTTCACTCAGCGGGTTGATGCTCAAGAAATGCTCAGCACGGCCACCGCATGTAACTTTTAACAAGATTCACTTTTTTGAAGCACCCTAAATTGTATTAACACTTACTATATAACCATTATTTCGTTTATAAACATCTAAATTAATACAACTCTATGGAAATTAATTATTTATTATCTCCGCCATCGATCGCAGTTTGAGTAGCCTATAGTTCTGTGTAAAGGCATAGATAAACCGCGCTGTCAGCAGCATAATTTAGAGCATGCCAGTTGAGAAATGCAATAAAATACAATGCTTGTTATATTCCAATATTCCAGAGAATATTATTCCGTGAATTAACATTATCCAGTGAATTATTCTTCACTCTTTATCCTATTAAACAGCTTATAAACCTACTAAAACTGTAGTTAAAAATGAAGTTGATATGACTCCTTTCCTTTATTTTCTCCATTTGAAAACATTAGACTTTCTATGTTCATTTTGCTTACTGCTAATATTAGTGTTGCTGCTAAAGCTTTTTATAAATAAAATGTTTTTTTATTGTTGTAATACGAAGATTAAATTTAACATGACAGGGCTCTAGACTGCGACCAAAATGGTAATTGTTTGCGAGTTAAAATTTGACATGGTCGCATTTGTACGAGTGCCAGGTCTGCGCTACTCCAAAGCGTCTGCTTCATACAGCGCGCGCTGCCAGCCGCAGCACATTATAGCAGGAGTCAGATTTCACTGATCACGAGAAGAGTGGTGCTTTCAGCGCGAGCGCTTCAGTAGAGCCTGGTTTATATTCGCCGCATCAGCACGAGCGCGAAGGTGCGCGTCGCGGATGGAGCGCAACGGATGGATTTGTTTTCAAACTAAAGTAAAAGACCGCTTCTTAAACCAGAGAAGGTGAACGTGGTGGTATTCTTGTAGAAAAAACATGCAAGTCCTGTCAGCTACAGCCAGTTTAGTTTTACTTTTCTTTTTGTTTTCGTTTTGAGAAGCTTGTTATCGTTGCTGTTTACGTCAGGTTATGCTATGGAGGCTTTCCTTAATTAAAAAATATATATATATTAATATTTATTTGCTTCCTCAGAGTTTGCTAAACATTCTGTAATATACTAGGTATATAGTACAGCATGTGGTGTGTCCTGTGCCATGCCTCGTTTTATTCGTTTTTGTTGATAAATGTTATGTAAGAGTTTGTCATTGTCAACTTACTGTTTTATTGTTGTTGCGCTTTTTAATTAAGAATAACAATGAATCCATCTTTTGTTTTAGTCTTAAAAAGTTAAAGGTGTATAGATAAGCAAAACAGACAATGATCTTTTCTTGTAAAATGTGACACCAAGATCGCAAATTTGAAAGTAAAAAGCGCACGAAAAAAGGAATTCCTGTTCACAAAATTTAAATCACAAATAATACAGATGAAAAAGAACGAGTTGAATGTTGAAAACTTTCGTTACCATATAACTATAAACTATGATAAAAGTTCATCAGCATGCATTGATTAATCAAATGTTGTAGCAAAAACAAAAAACAAATTGCAACCAAATTATGTGCTCGTGCGCAAAAGTGAGATCAGTGGGAATAATGAGTCTAGAGCCCTGCATGAAAGACTGCTAATTCTCAAAACATTTTTTGTTAAGATGACTGAAAGGAGGAAAAACCAAAGTGAAGTATGGACTTACTTCACGCAGTCATTTATTTACTTTATAACAGTAAATAAATATCGGTTCTGCATATCGGTTATCGGGAACATAGACATGCAAATAATTGGTATCGGTATCGGTTATAAAAAATCAATATCGGTCGATCACTACTTTATGGTCATTAGCTGGTCTGAAGTCGTGGCCTAATGGTTAGAGAGTCGGACTAGTAATCGAAAGGTTGCGAGTTCGAGCCCCCGGCCGGCAGGAATTGTAGGTGGGGGGAGGGAATGTCCAGCGCTCTCTCCACCCTCAATACCACGACTGAGGTGCCCTTGAGCAAGGCACCGAACCCCCAATTGCTCCCCGGGCGCTGCAGCATGGCTGCCCACTGCTCCGGGTGTGTGTTCACGGTGTGTGTGTGTGTGTGTGTGTGTGGATTTGTTCACTACTCACTGCTGTGTGTGTGCACTTGGATGGGTTAAACGCAGAGCACCAATTTCGAGTATGGGTCACCATACTTGACAATACGTCACGACTTTACTTTACTTTACTTAAACTTTTGTGGCACTCAAAAAGTAGAGTTTGGCAATAGAACTGCAATGTCATCATGGGCTTGATTCCCAGAGAATGCACGAACTAACCAAATGTGTAGACTGAAAGCAATGTAATCTGCTCCTAAAAAATATTTTCCAAATGTATTAACGTAAATATAAAAGAAATGGATCCTTTATGGTCATTCCCTAGTCTAAATTCTTGTGGCACTCAAAAAGTAATAAAAAAAAATGCAAGGTTCAATTCCCAATAATGGCATGAATTTATATAATATACAGCTATAATCCAATGTACATATCTTTGGATAAAACAGCATAAATGCATAAATCTTTACTGGAACCTGAGTGCGTGTAGAACAGAAGGACGAGAGCTTACTGTTGTTGGACTTGAGGTCTCGGTGGATGACGGGGACGATGGCCTCGTTGTGAAGGTACAGCATCCCGCGGGCGATCTGCACCGCCCAGTTGACCAGAACGTGCGGCGGGATCCGTCGTCCGGCCAGAACGCGGCTCAGTGCACCACCGGACGCATACTCCATGATCAGACACAGGTTAGGCTCCTGCAGGCAAACGCCCTTGAGCGCGATGATGTTGGGGTGCCGGAGCATGGCGAAGAGCCGGGCCTCGTTCTGGACGTTCTGGGCCGTGACGCTGATGTCCTCGTCCGGATCCTGACGGGCCGCTTTCACCGCCACCAACTCACCCTTCCAGGTCCCTCGGTAGACCTTCCCGAACCCGCCGACCCCGATGACCTCCTCCAGACTCAGGTCGCCGAAGTCCACCGTCTCCGGCTCCAACTCGCTCGGTCCCAAACCGGAGTCCTGCAGCTCACCGTATCCGCTGGGCTTGAAGGAGACGTAGTTGGAGGGGAAGATTCCCACCTTGTTGTTGACCTTTCCCGCCCACCATCCTTCATCTCCGGATATCTCTGAATCCAGAGACAGAACCTCCACTAGGTCCCCTTTACGCAGCGTGAGTTCGTCTTTCCCCGAAGCCTCGTAATCGAACAAAGCGGTCCAAACCGGGTTGGTGAAGTTGCCCTTCTGAGTCTGATCCAGGCTCTTCCAGGTGGACAGCGGCCCGCGGGAGAATATGTTCTTCAGCGGCTCCATTGAGAGTTTACAAGGCGCTTAGGATGAAATCTGAAGAAGCGTGATGTTGAAGTTCAGGTGGGTTCGTCACAACCCTGTACGCCCGGATCATCGGTGGAAGCGTCTCCATCAGACATCGATCCTCATGTAGACGCTAAATCAGTCACTCGAGGAACATTTACTCCAAAAACATCACAAAAGAGAGGAAAACATCTCAAAAGATCTCAAGTCCTTCTAAAACCCCCGAGCGACTGGAGACGCATCGGCCCTGGAGAGCTGAAGTCTGTGTTCAGGGCTCCATTGAGGGCTCAGTATTTTTAGCTGCTGGTGGTTTTGCCCGAGCAGGAAGCGCTCAGAAGAAGAATAGCAGGAAAAGCCGCGTCGACTCGCGGCCAAACGCGCTCAGAAACGCTCTCGCCTGGATCGCGTCGTCAGGTTTCCCCGTCTGGACCGATCATCGCGGGTCTGATCGGTTTTCTGAAGTTCTGCTCAAGTTCTGGAACTTCTTTCTCGGCGGCTGGAGCAGGAAGAGGCGCGCAGCTGATCGCGTCTCGCTGTTTCAATGGCGTCGCGTCGTTTCTGCCTCTCCGCGTCGATCGTCTTCATTCGCGTGGCTCAGAGACGCTCGCAAAGTCGGTGTGTTGAGCCCGTTTACCGTGAAACGTCTGTCCGGTAGAGGGTGGGACAGGAAAAGAATCAGATGACTGTCGACTCTCCTCCTCCCTCTCCTGGCCGCTCTCTGTGTCTGTGAGAGAGATTATTTAGTTTCATTATTACTATTATTTTCTATAAGCTTTACTAAATTTTCTATGTTGTTTTAATGCTTTGGCAATACAGAATGTATGTTTTTGTCATGCCAATAAAGCTTTCTGAATTGAATTGAATTGAATTGAGAGAGAGAGAGAGTATGTGTGAGATAGAGAGAGAGCGTGTGTGTGTGCGATAGAGAGAGAGAGAGAGAGCGTGTGTGTGTGCGATAGAGAGAGAGAGAGAGCGCGTGTGTGTGTGCGAGAGAGAGAGAGAGAGAGAGAGAGAGAGAGAGCGTGTGTGTGCGATAGAGAGAGAGAGAGAGAGCGTGTGTGTGTGCGATAGAGAGAGAGAGAGAGCGCGTGTGTGTGTGCGAGAGAGAGAGAGAGAGAGAGAGAGAGAGAGAGAGCGTGTGTGTGCGATAGAGAGAGAGAGAGATAGAGAGAGAGTGTGTGTGTGTGTGATAGAGAGAGAGAGAGAGAGATAGAGAGTGTGTGAGATAGAGAGAGTGAGAGAGAGAGAGAGAGAGAGAGCGTGTGAGATAGAGAGAGAGTGTGTGTGTGTGTGTGATAGAGAGAGAGAGAGAGAGTGTGTGCAATAGAGAGAGAGAGAGTGTGTGCGATAGAGAGAGTGAGAGATAGAGAGAGAGTGTGTGTGTGTGTGATAGAGAGAGTGAGAGATAGAGAGAGAGTGTGTGAGATAGAGTGTGTGTGTGTGATAGAGAGAGAGAGAGAGATAGAGAGAGAGTGTGTGAGATAGAGAGAGTGAGAGATAGAGAGAGAGTGTGTGAGATAGAGAGAGAGTGTGTGTGTGTGTGTGTGTGATAGAGAGAGAGAGAGAGAGAGAGTGTGTGCGATAGAGAGAGTGAGAGATAGAGAGAGAGTGTGTGAGATAGAGAGAGTGTGTGTGTGTGTGATAGAGAGAGAGAGAGAGAGATAGAGAGAGAGTGTGTGAGATAGAGAGAGAGTGTGTGTGTGTGTGTGTGATATATACAGATATTCTACAAATGTGCATAAAGGCAGATGAGCTGAGTTTCATTGTTCGCTTATTGTGTGCTTGGTATAGAGAGCATTTCAGAGCCTTTGAGTTGACTTCTTCACCTGGTAAAGAGATTGCCCTGGTTCGCCTTGACGAGCTGACTGATTGTTATCCACTTGTGGCCTATACGGTTGGTTCTAAGCGAATGGTGACTCTGAAGAGACATATCGTCATTAAAGGTATGCTTTAAACATGTAACTTTCAGTGCCTTATAAGTTAAAAGTATTTAGTAACTTTTACATGTTAACATTTTATTTGTTAACATTCCTATCCTGTCTGGATCTGATTTCTAGATTAAAGCAGGATGACTGGACCAGTTAGCTTCAGAGTTCTTTTTGGAGGTGAAGATGATGCAAGAAAACTCACCATTGCATCTGGAATGCCGAAATCTGTGGATGAATTGGCTCTTGAAATTACAACATACTTTGGAGTGACAGAGCAGTTTAGGCTTCAGTACAGAGATGTAGAGTTCGTGAATCTCTCATCAATTTCAGACATTCAAGATCGGAGTACTTTGAAAGTCATATACTTATCATGTGAGTCTACCAGCTCTGTAGTATCCTTAGCTCCACTCACCGAAGATACCTGCTCCACAATCCCAGTGATGCTCTCCAATGAATCTGCCAGCTCCTCATCGCAAGAACCAAATGATTCTTCATCTGTTGACTCCTGTAGCACGAATGAAACTGTCATTTTGTCATCTCCAGAATCCAGATCTTGCACTTGGCCTACAGTCTTTGTAGTTCCACGCTTTTCATATTGTGCTGAGATGCAGCTCCAGAAGGGAGATGATGATTTCAGTGTGAATGGAACTGTGCTGTCTCTTACCCCAAAACTCAGATCTGATATTCTTGAGGGTCTTGCAGAAGAAATGATTAAGTACACTGCATATCCAAGGGATGATCAGTTGCTGAGGCGTTAATACAGACCCATCCATGTTTGCGCGAGAAAGGAACTCCCACTGAGTATTCTGGATGGAAACACTACATTAAGATCAAGATGATGAACTTCCGCACCAAGCTTGGCCGAGCTGGACACCCAGAAGTCATTGTCAACTCCCTTAAACACAAACAGAAAGGTCAGGGAAAACCAGCTGCAAACATAAAAAAGCCCCGGAAGGCAGAGGTTAATTTCTGTCCAAACATCCCAGAGGCGAAACCCCAGACAGCCTGGAAGCAGAAAGGGCTGCTCTTTTGACCGAGGTAAAAAAACAGAACAACGAAACCGTTATCAAGGAAAAGATGCATCGTACCGTCTCGTACAGACGTCAAGAAATTCTTCAGGAACCAATGATTACAGCGGTCCGAAACAGATGGCCAGCACTGTTCCAAGTTGGAGAAGTAAGTGTAGTAACCCGTCTGTTTAAATATTGTTACATGTCTCGTTTCACGTGAAGACATCCTGTTCTTTTAATCTTTTTCAGATCAACTTGGAGTTCATGCGTATATCAACTGTTCCTCTGACATCCAAAGTCATTGGTCAACTGGACAAATACACTGATGACCTGCTGAAGGTTTTCCGTCACAAAGGAGGAACTGCAGGACAGAAAATGCGCAGGATAATGGCACTGACAGCTGAAGTAAGTGCGTTTTTTGGTTGTTTTTAATGTATTGCATCATGTATTCCAGTAGTTACTCATCATGACTGGGTTTTAGAAACCTTTCTCTGACATACACATGTAGAGACAAACATTTTATATTTGATTAGTGGGGACATCCTAATCTCACTATCACACATATTCAAAAGAATTTATTGGCCTAATTGTTTAAATATACTATTGTTAGATCATTATACATAGCATTGTCAAGAAGAAATAGTATACAATATAAGAAAAACATCCACAAATTCCTATTGAAAATAAGGTACTTGATTAAGATAATTGTCTTTATGCTTGATTCAGCCTTATTTAAACTGTAAATCAGTTACTAATGTTATGTTTTGTTGGATCTTTTTACACTTGTTTGAGAATGAAGACATAAACATCGAGCGTGATCGCATCCTAAGGAGCCTGAGTGTCTACCTTAACGAGGATCTGAGACACTTGTCAAAGAATTTGTGGTAAGTATATGTTAAAATACTCTTTATGCTAGAATTGTTAGGATTTGTTTGATTTGTTGAGTTGTTAAATTAAAACTCTTGTATATTTATCATTACTGCATTTTATTTGTAAAGTACTGGTGTTCAATACAAATACCGTATACAAGCCAATAACGGCTAACATTCACATCATTTTATTCAGTGCCTGAATTGTAATTCATTTACAGCTCATTGAACGTTCATTAACAGACCAAACTAAATAAAAACTAGATAAACTTCAAATAAATTACACTCCTCTTCCAATCAGCTGTTTGCATTGCTCTTTTTACTCTAAAGCAAAATCAGCGTGTTGGATATTGTAATGTAAACGCTGCCATAACCCATTCAGTGCTGAAAATGGTTTTGTACAGGACATCGTATTGGGCATGTTGCATAGCGAGTTTAAAATGATAACCTGAATTTAAATTTTTTTCATGAGCAACATTATTAACTACTAATTCTCAAAGTTTTAGTTTAACCATGAACGTTAAATAGGTCTCCAATTTCCTACAAACATTAATGAATGATTTAAATGGTGAATATTGTACTACCTACCATAGTTTAATATAATTCTGTAAGTAAAATCTCCAAAATCTGTGAGGCAAAACATCCGTTAAACAAGCCTGTCAAGATGTTCTTGGCACTAATCCAGAGTGTTAAAAAGTTATGTAGAGTAAAGTTCATTAACATTTCAGGTTATATATATATATATATATACATACAGCACTGTGCAAAAGTCTTAGGCCACTAGTATTTTCACCAACAAAAAAAGTCGGTTATTTCTATCTTTTGCGGTAGCGAAATATCAGTTTACATTTCCAAACATTATTTTTGTCATTAATTGTAATAATGCATTGAGATTATTGTCTGCACAAGGAGTCTGACAGCAGCCGGTGCTCCTCACAGAGATCTGATCTGATCTGATCATCATCAGTCTGTCTGGAGTGACATGAACAAACAGAACAAACTGAGACTCAATCCAGAAGAACTGTGTCCAAGATGAAGAAGAAAACCTACCTGCAAAGCTACAGTACTGTGCAAAGTTTTAGATACTCGTGTAAAAATGCTGTAAAATGAGGATGCTTTCAAAAAATAATGCCATAAATAAGATTTAATTTATCAATTAACTTCTATTAACTAAATCAAATAAATATTTGGTAACACAGCTTCTGTTCCAAGGTACACTTGCCCATAGTTTTTCAGGTAGCTTTGAGGGAAGATGTTTTTCTTCTTCATCTTGGACACAGTTCTTCTGGATTGAGTCTCAGTTTGTTCTGTTTGTTCATGTCACTCCAGACAGACTGATGATGATCAGATCAGATCAGATCTCTGTGAGGAGCACCGGCTGCTGTCAGACTCCTTGTGCAGACAATCTCAATGCATTATTACAATTAATGACAAAAATAATGTTTGGAAATGTAAACTGATATTTCGCTACCGCAAAAGATAGAAATAACCGACTTTTTTTTGTTGGTGAAAATACTAGTGGCCTAAGACTTTTGCACAGTGCTGTATATATATATATACATTATTATTATTTTATTTTTTGATATGATCTGCTTTTAAATATATATATATATTCACAACTCATTCTCTTCGTTTCTCCTCCAGGACTGTGACAACCATGGGCATCTACGTCATTCGGGCAGAGGGTGCTGGTCCTGGAGATGAGCCAACAGATGATGGTGTGGTGCTTGAAGGCATGGATTAAAACATGTCACTTGGATGTGTGATGCTTTTTGGACTCATATATGCACCTAACCTGAATTACCCAAAGGACCTTAAATGCACATTCGAAGTGTTTCAGAAAATCTTGATGGAACTGGATCCTACCAAACGGTCTCCAAAAGCCCAAGCATTGAAAATGAAGATGCTTCAGTGATTTGTTAACAGATATTTCCTCCTTCAAAGCAA
>NC_136730.1:1155000-1165000 GCF_936440315.1 Barbus barbus
CCATCTCTTATCCAACTGAGCCCAACTGGAAGTTTAGGGGCCGCTGTTATCCATTCACCCACCAACACAGACTCACTTTTTTCCCAGTTAACTTTTGCAGCTGATAACATTTTAAAATCTTCCAGAGTTTGCATTAAAATTTCCACATCATTTTGCTCTTTAACAATTACAATAATATCATCAGCATAAGCTGAAACAACAAAAGTACTTTCACACTTTGACAGATTGAGAGAAATTTTAAGAGGTTTATCACTATGTAAAAGTGGTTCTACTGCCAGTGTAGAGCGTTCCTGACAGAGAACAACCTTTACTCCACGTCGAACTTTGAAAGGTGCACACAAGCCACCATTAAATTTGAACATACTCTCAATGTCACTATATAATACTCTAATCAAACTTTTAAAAACAGAATTAAATCCAAATGCATCTAAAACTTCCCATAAATAATCATGCTCTACTCGATCAAATGCTTTTTCTTGATCAATGGAAATCAAGCCAAAATTAACACCACAAATTCTGGAAAAATCTATCAAATCCTGAATTAAAAACATGTTATCAGAGATAACTCTACCAGGCACACAGTAGGCTTGGTCAGGATTAATTATATCCTTTAAAGCTTCCTTTAATCTATTTGCCAATAGTTTAGACATCATTTTATAATCAGAGCACAATAATGACACTGGTCTCCAGTTTTTAATCTCACTTAAATCTCCTTTTTTTGGCAAGAGAGTAATAATTGCTCTTCTACTACTTAACGGTAACAAACCTCTAACTAAACCATCACCAAGGACTGCAAGCAAATCCTCCGCTACAATACCCCAGTATGCTTTATAAAACTCAACGGAATTCCATCTATCCCTGGAACTTTCCCATTTGCATAGTTTGAAGAGCATCATACAATTCATCTAATGTAATATCTTTGCTAAGTATTGCATTAGCACTTTCAGAGATTTTAGGCAAATCTTTAAAGAAAACATTACCCTCGTCTTGACCTAACCTGTGATCACCACCATAAAGATTTTTATTTTCTCTCATTTCAACTGGATTGGATAACAAAACCCCAGTTTCAGAACGTAAATTCTGTATATAACGTCTCTGACCATTCGTTTTTTCTAATCCAAAAAAAACTTTGATGGAACATCGAACTGCTCCATGTTCTGGAAGCGTGACCTAACCAGCGCCCCCTGTGCCTTTCTTTTATAAGAATCTGACAAAGCTGACTTTTTCAAATAAAGAGATTCTAGATGGTCTTGATTCCAGTTTCTTGAATTAAAGCTTGAATTTCTATGATTTCATTTTCTAATTCCTTTATAGACTGACTTAAAATTTTAGTGACATTCAAAGTATATTGTTGACACAATTGCTTGATATTAATTTTTCCAATATCCCACCATTCTTGTAAAGAGGAAAATTGACCTTTTTGTTCTCTGAATGACTCCCAATAAAACTTAAAAGCCTCTTTCAAATTTAAATCTGATAACAAAGACACAATAAAGTGCCAGTAAGGGCTACTTAACTTAACAGAACTCGACTTCAATGTACACAAAACCAAACTATGCTCAGAGAAACCTACAGGAACAAATGAGCTATTTATGAAAAAACTACAATGCTATTTAAAAACATAGAATCTGTCTAAGCGTGCCATTGGCAGCAAATTATCTCGAACGTGTGTCCATGTATATTGCTTAACTCTATAATTAAAATTCCTCCATACATCGCATAACTCATTCAATTCTATCATTTGTTTTAATTTCCTACGAGAAGCCATATGTGGCTCTACATGATTCCTAGCAATATTTTTCTCAACACAATTAAAATCCCCTCCCATAACTAAAAACTCCCCAATATCACACTTTTCTACAACTGTGTTCAACTTATCTAAAAACACAATTCTTTCCATTTGTGAAGTTGGTGCATATATACAGACAAAAGCAAAAACATGATCTTCAGATTGGGCCTTAATCTTTAAGCCTCTACCTTTAACAAATCCCTCTACTAAAAAAGATGAGGGAGTAGAATTTTTATGAAACAAAATAGCAACTGCACCACTGAGTGAGGTATTATGACTCAGAAAAAGAAGGCCACCCCATTGCTTAGCCCAATCAATAGCAATTTGTTCATCACTATGTGTCTCCTGCAAAAACAGGACATCAATTCTATTTTGTATCACTACTTCATAGATCTGTGCTCTCTTCCTATAGTCTCTAGCCACATTCACATTTAAGGATGCGATGCGAATGTTACTCATCAAAAGAAATAAGAAAGAGGCTACACTACAGAGAGCAAGACGTCCAATCAGGGCATTCAAATTAAACCATTTCATCATCTTTGCTCAATTGGAGTTGAATTTTTATGACAATTTTCTTTAACCGATACACTTCTTTATCAGTAAATCTCCCTTCACTCATTAAACACTTGATGTTTTCCAGCAATCTTCTAAGGTCTGGAAAATATTCTACAATTTGCACTCCTCTCATATTTTTAGTCACCTTCAAAAACGTTTTAATTTCATCCACTCCATAGTCAAGGCATGACCAACTAGACTGGGAAGAAACCGAAACGTCTGAATCAGAGCACTCGCTCTCGCTACTTTCATTGCCTACCTTTTCCTCCTCATGATTCTTTCTGGCCTGTTTTGAAACCAAGCTCTTGTCACTTTTTTTCCTTTTCAAAGGTGTTTTAAAAACAACCCGATCCATGTCCATTAACATGCCATTCTGCACCACATTCTCCAAATGCAATTCGGTATCAGAAAGTTGACTCAAACTCGTTTGTGTATTCACTACTGCTTCCTCTCCACCATCAGTAATGTTACTTTCATCCATCTCAAAGATAATCAAATCAGATTTTTTAGTGTGTTATCTGCTAAAACAACTTTTTTCTGATGACTAAAATTAAAGTCGCTAGATGTAGTAGCAACTTCTCCATTTTCGATTCCCATTTAGTATCATATATGTAAATCGTCTAAACGATACTACATGTTTCACCGACTCCAGTTTACTCCCAATAGCAATCTTTTTAATGGGAGCAATAATTTAGCCAAAGCGTGACAATTCTTGAGTCAACATCTCATCTTTGACAAAAGGAGGCACATTTGAAATGATGACTTTCTTAGCGGGAGTAGAAAGAGGTAGTACTGGGGTAAACAAACCATGTATGTTTATTCCCTTACCAACAACTTCATTTGCTTTCTCTACTGTACTCAGAAACAACACGACTGAATTATTCATTCTGGACGCCGCAAGCACACACTCATGCCCAACGACATCGCCAACGGCTACACTACATTCCTCCACACTCCCCGCAGACACCACCTTCACCCCGTGGCGCCGCGTGAGGGAATCCAGAGCATTAAAGACTGGTTTTGGCGCTCAACAAACAGGTTTCTCCTCTAAATTCAAAACTTTAACTTAACAACAATCAACGAAAAAAGAAAGCAAGAGAAAAAATAAATATTACTGCCACAGCGGGCAAAAAATCATGCACTCACCACACCACTCACCCCACTCACTCAACAAACGCCCGCACATGCGCAGAGAGAGAGAGAGAGAGAGAGAGTCTAATTGAATTGAATTGAATTGAATTGAGATAGAGAGAGAGAGAGATAGACAGAGAGTGTGTGTGAGAGAGATAGAGAGAGGGAGAGAGAGAGAGAGAGAGAGAGAGTGTGTGAGATAGAGAGAGAGATAGACAGAGAGTGTGTGTGAGATAGAGAGAGAGAGATAGAGAGTGTGTGTGAGAGAGAGATAGACAGAGAGTGTGTGTGAGATAGAGAGAGGGAGAGAGAGAGTGTGTGTGAGAGAGAGATAGACAGAGAGTGTGTGTGAGATAGAGAGAGGGAGAGAGAGAGAGAGAGAGAGAGTGTGTGAGATAGAGAGAGAGAGAGATAGAGAGTGTGTGTGTGTGAGATAGAGAGAGGGAGAGATAGAGAGTGTGTGTGAGAGAGAGAGAGAGAGAGAGATATAAACTTTTAACACAGTCTGGCCGTAGAGACGGGCCGCAGACAGACCTGGCTCTCTCGTGAGGACAGACTCTGCTCGCACTGCATCCTGGGAGTGACGGAGACGGAGCTGCACTTCCTCACAGAATGCACAAAATATAAAGCTATCAGAGACCAATACTACCCCAAAATTAATAAAATATTCCCCCAATTTAGCACATATAATCCAACCCAAAAACTCGGTTTCATTCTTGGCGAAGAAGCCAAATGTTGTAATATAGCTGCAAGATTTGTAGCATCTTGTCATCTCCTGAGAGACAGCCAGAGAGAAACAAACAGCCAATAAACACACACTCACTCACAGCACAAACACACACACATTACAGCTACACACATCTATATCATCTATACAATGTTCAGTTTCTAAGTTCAGTTGTTACATGATGTCTGTAGTATAATCTTTTATTGATTATTATAATTCATTATTTTATTAACAGCTAGCATTGTTTTGTTTTTGTTATATCTAGCCATGTGTTTATGTAATAATGCTTTTATTTAGTTTCATTATTACTATTATTTTCTATAAGCTTTACTAAATTTTCTATGTTGTTTTAATGCTTTGGCAATACAGAATGTATGTTTTTGTCATGCCAATAAAGCTTTCTGAATTGAATTGATATAGAGAGTGTGTGTGAGAGAGAGACAGAGAGTGTGTGTGAGATAGAGAGAGTGTGTGAGAGAGAGAGAGAGAGAGAGAGAGAGAGAGAGAGAGTGTGTGAGATAGAGAGAGGGAGAGAGAGAGAGAGTGTGTGTGAGATAGAGAGAGAGAGAGTGTGTGAGATAGAGAGAGAGAGAGATAGACAGAGAGTGTGTGTGAGATAGAGAGAGGGAGAGAGAGAGAGAGAGTGTCTACAAAAACAAAAGACTGACTGACAACCCAGAAACACTTTTTGCAGACCTACATAAAGATGGCAGCATAAGTAACCTGATATTCTACACCAACAAGCCCTACGCATGGCACAAGGCCATCCTTACACACTACCCCTCTGCTGAAAGAAAAGGCATCTGTGGGGGTTTCCAGCTAAAAATAAGAAACGAGGAAGACACAACTACCACCAGCGTTAATATCTACAAAACAGCGGGTATAGTGGTGGTAAAGAGCATCAATGGGCTCTTCGAACAAGACTTGCATCAAAGACAGAGCACAGAAAGAGACCATAACCAGCGACCAACTAATCACTCCTGAGGAGTCAGTCTCCCACACCATCCACACAAATGAGGATCAGACAGAACAGAGAGACCCTTCGAGCATAAACCAGACCAAAGACCCCCATTCACACTGCTATTGCACTGACATGAGGGAGAGGTTCACAGAGCTAGAGGGAGAAATGGTACAGCTCAAGGAGATGATCTTTTCCTTGCAAAACGTTCAGACACCAGACCAGCAACAGCCCCACAGCCAAGCACAGAGAAAGCCTCAGGAGAGAGCTGTCTATACTGCAGACTGAGGTGAAGGAACTCCAGCAGGTGAGAGAAGACACTGGAAACACAGTTCTTACAACAGACTGAGATACACAGGACACAACTAACAGCAATGAGGATGGAAATAAGAGAACTGAGGCAGGACAGAGGAGCACAGCACAGCGAGACACCCCTCACCCTGATCACAGCTCACAAACAACAGAGATTCAGCACAGCCAGAATCCTCCTCTCCCATCAGACACGTCCCTCACATCACACTCAGACGACCCCTCCACACCAACAGAAGGATCGCTAAAACCAGAAGTCACTCTTTTAATTGATTCAACTGGGAAATTTATTGATGAAAAGAAACTCTTTCCCAAACCCAGTGAGACCAAACTCTGGTGTCCAAACACTCAGAGCACACTCAAATCAGTAAGTGTAGACAAACTGGGATCCCCAAGCCATATAATAATCCACACCGGCACAAACGACCTGAGAGCCAAACAGGAGAGGGTGGCTACATCATTACAAACAGTGATTGAAAAGGCCTCAACCACCTTCCAAAATGCTAAAATTATCATCTCTACACTGCTGCCCCGAAAAGACTTCCATCCTGACAGTATCCAGCGGGTGAATGCCAACCTCTCCCGTGCCTGTGCGCTTAAACCCAATGTGCACCTGGCACACCACCCCACCCTGGACTTCACATGCCTCTACGACCATGTCCATCTGTACAAAACAGCTGTTCCTGTCTTCGCCAGGACCCTCAAAGATGTGGCCCTGAATCGGGACCGCAACAGCACCCCCAGGAGCAACAGAGTGCACCAACCTCCACCCAGACCTGTAAGAAAGCACAGTGTACCCCCAGAGAGAACATCCAGAAGACAACAGCACTCTCACATGCTAAGACCATCCCAGCCAACACCTGAGCATCTTCTCCCAGCCCTCACATCCTCACATTCAGTGAATCAGGCCAGACCAAAGCCACTCCTGCCAACCCCCTACCCCCCTCATACACAGCAGGCCCCTGGCAGTCACAGCTATGCTCAGATTGTGAGCAGAAGACCCACAACAGCACCAGTGCAAGCCACAACAACAGAGCTAAGAGACATCCGTCAGATGCTCAACCTACTGTCATAGGTCAAAACTTATCAACAAAACTAAGACCCTATGAACAACAAAGCATTTATAATATCAAGTTGGAATATTCAAGACCTGAGATCATCTACCTTTGGCCTCAAAAGCAGAAACACAGATTTCAACTCAGAAATAAAGAATTGAGACATCCTCATCCTGCAGGAGACCTGGAGCAGAGACGGACCCACCGGCTGCCCCAAAGACTACAGAGAACTCCTCATCCCATCTATTAAACTGCCTGGAGTGACACAAGCAAGAGACTCAGGAGGATGCTTATTTGGTACAGATCAAATCTTGTCCATGCCGTCAAAGTAGCTAAAACAGGACAATTCTATACATGGTTAGAAATTAATAGGACAGTCACTGCAACAGAGAAAAACACCTTCCTATGTGCCACTTACATCCCTCCAGCAGAGTCTCCCTATTTTAATGAAGACAGTTTCTCCATTCTTGAAGAAGACATGAATTACTTCCAGTCACAGGGAAGCGTACTGGTCTGTGGAGACCTAAATGCCAGAACAGGTGAAGAACTGGACACACTTAACTCTCAGGGGGACAAACACCTGCCTGGAGGTCACGTCCTCCCCACACCTATACACACACGAAGACACAATTATGATAAATAACAAACAAAAGCGGAACACATCTTCTTCATCTGTGTCGCACACTAGGTATGCAGTCAATGGCAGACTAAGAGGAGATTCCTACGGTAGATACACCTACAGCTCTCCTTTTGGTAGCAGAACAGTCCACTATTTTCTTACAGACCTTAACCCATATTCCCTCAGAGCGTTCACAGCCAGCCAACTAAACCCACTATCAGACCATAGTAACCCTCTACTTAACCAGAGAAACATCTAAACAAACCCAGCTCCACTCACTGAGAAACACGTATAGATGGAAACAAAGCAGTAAAGATACAATGCTGGAAAAAGGCTTTATTTTTTTACTTTGTAAATTGTTGTGATTATTAAAGCTTACCCCGTATAGTGTGACAGAGCAGTGCTTTTGGTGGCTATAGTTGTGAAGTGACAGAAGTGTCTGTTATAATCAGACTGGGAAATATGAAATATTAGTGTGTCTAGTCCTGATGTGACTGTATTTCACACCAGAACATGAGTGTGACTGATTATTACCCATGATTCCTGAGCTCTCAGAGGAAACAGAAGCTTTCCGTTCTCCTCTGCAGTCGTGTCACATCCAGCAGAACACACACCAGCTCAGTCACACGCGTGTGTGTGAACACGAGACAGAGTTTGATCTTCCACAGATGAGTGCTCACAGCAAACAAACACTCACACACCGGAAATAGGGCTCAAAGCTGTTAAAACAGCACGTTTTACTCCGTTGTTCTACTTCTACTGAAATGTCACATTCACTTCTTTGTGTTATTTGAACAACAAAACACTTGTCTAAACATTTTTCAAAACAGAAATTGTCTTGTCAGAGATGGAGACGTTTGATGCCTCGAAACACAATTAAAGAAGAGACACACAGAGTCCTGAGTCATCATTTCTGCAGGAAGGATGCAGTTGTTTATATAGTGTGTTGGTCACAACAGAGCTTGTGAACACACACACACACACACACACACACACACACATGGTTGGTTTGACCCAGTGGTTGTGTTAAATGTCTAACCCAACCTCCCAGGTAGTTTTATTTAACTATTGCTTAAATGTCTATATTTCTTGCTTAAAATGAACCCAAAATAGGATTAATAAACATGTATTAATATGTATAATGAATGAACATTAAGATGTTTAATAGTAAATAAACATTTTTAAGTTTTTTTATTAATAAATGTTCATTTTAAGCCAGCCATAGAACACTTCTTATACAATAGTTGAGTTAAATAAACTACCCAAGGTTAGACATGTATCCCAGCCGCTGAGTTTCTCCAGATTTCACTCATTTCCTTCTTTAGAGTAAACAAGCTGCTAAACAGAGGTGCACAAGCCACAATGACATATCCTCCAAACGATCGTGTTAAAGCTCACACTGGTTTACTTCTTGATCTCATGCATTCGTTTGTCCTTTTGTGACAGTTTGTGGAATATATTTAAGTTTCTACCTTAATTGCTACTTGTTATTATATGGAGCAGTTTTGTAAACACCCGTACTTCTTGAATTCTGTTGATGTGTGTTGTGAGTAAATGACCCGCAGACATTTCTCTCCCATCAGCACTGCTTCACAATTACTCTCTCGCGCTGATTTGCCCCGTTTAGTCAATCTGGCTCCAAATATCTCATGTTTGAGTGAATAAAGCAATCTTATAAATCAAGGATAATGATTCAAAATTAAAGTACTTTAATCAGTGCCAAATTAAATCCCATCAAATCAAATTCATCAGTTCAACACGATTTCATTTGCTTTGGTTAGAAGCATCTGCTAAACGCAAATATATTTCATTATGTAATAGTCGATTTAGCAATAGTATTTTTTACAATCATTGAGATGTTAATATTTTTAACCTTTTTAGTTTAAGTTTCAGTAATTTCATTATTTATAAATGTCTTTTTTTTTAGTTATTAGTATTGTTCTTTAATCTAAACAAAAGTGAGAAATAATATCTTAGCAACTAGGAGAAATAAAACGAGCAAGTTTCTATATTTGAATTAGTTTGACGAAGTAATGAAATGTTTTAGTTACCGGTGATCAGGCTAGTTCTTGACCGCTCAGTCAGTGTATTCAGCCAGTGTGCAGCACTTGTGTTATTCAACCCCTCAGCACTCCAGGAATGATGGTTTCTTCAGATGTCTGTGCCATTAAACCACAGGCGTAACCAGATAAACATCAACAGACCCGCACGGAGAAATCAGACCAGGACTAACAGAGCTAAAACTCTCCGAGTGAGGCTTCTGACCACTGACCCATGAGGAAAGCACATCGAAAGAGAAATTACTGAAACCTCAAAGTTTATTTCACTCATACAAAATCAAGAGAATGTTAAAAGCGAACAGACGAGAGAAGTCACCTGACTCTCTCCAGCTTCACAGCAAACATTAAAAGAGTCTAAAAGATATAAAACAGAGGAAATCATCTATACACGTGCATCGCCCGGTGTGTCTGAAACAATTAAATTGATGCATCAGATGAACAACCTGGAACAGAATGAATTATAAACTGCATGAAAGTGCCGCTAGACAGTTTAATCGCTGCAAGAGAGAAGCTTTAATCGTAAAACTAGCTTAAAAAGGACAAAATCCAGAAACATATGTCACAAAAGCAAAAGAACAGAAGTGTTCGCTCTGCATTTCCCTTACAAAACAACTAAAACCAACCAAAAGATCTCCTGGACTTCCTCAGACGCGAGTGATGTGCTCTTAAAACATGACCGGAGACGAGAAGAACCAAAGAAACAGGCTGGATCCACACGCTCTCGCTGCTGGGGCCGCTCATCCAAAGAAAAGAAACGCCGACTCCGTAAAACAGCCTCAATAAAATAAGATTAAAAA
>NC_136730.1:1170000-1290000 GCF_936440315.1 Barbus barbus
TACTGAAGCGCTCGTGCTGACGCGGCGAGTATACACCCGGCTCTACTGAAGCGCTCGCGCTGACGCGGCGAGTATACACCCGGCTCTACTGAAGCGCTCGCGCTGACGCGGCGAGTATACACCCGGCTCTACTGAAGCGCTCGTGCTGACGCGGCGAGTATACACCTGGCTCTACTGAAGCGCTCGCGCTGACGCGGCGAGTATACACCCGGCTCTACTGAAGCGCTCGTGCTGACGCGGCGAGTATACACCCGGCTCTACTGAAGCGCTCGCGCGGCAAGTATAAAGCAGGCTCTACTGAAGCGCTCGTGCTGACGTGGCGAGTATAAAACAGGCTCTACTGAAGCGCTCGCGCTGACGTGGCGAGTATAAAACAGGCTCTACTGAAGCGCTCGCGCTGACGCGGCGAGTATAAAGCAGGCTCTACTGAAGCGCTCGTGCTGACGCGGCGAGTATAAAACAGGCTCTACTGAAGCGCTCGCGCTGACGTGGCGAGTATAAAGCAGGCTCTACTGAAGCGCTCGTGCTGACGTGGCGAGTATAAAGCAGGCTCTACTGAAGCGCTCGTGCTGACGCGGCGAGTATAAAACAGGCTCTACTGAAGCGCTCGTGCTGACGCGGCGAGTATAAAGCAGGCTCTACTGAAGCGCTCGCGCTGACGCGGCGAGTATACACCTGGCTCTACTGAAGCGCTCGCACTGACGCGGCGAGTATACACCCGGCTCTACTGAAGCGCTCGTGCTGACGCGGCGAGTATAAAGCAGGCTCTACTGAAGCGCTCGCGCTGACGCGGCGAGTATACACCTGGCTCTACTGAAGCGCTCGCACTGACGCGGCGAGTATACACCCGGCTCTACTGAAGCACTCGCGCTGACACGGCGAGTATAAAGCAGGCTCTACTGAAGCGCTCGTGCTGACGCGGCGAGTATACACCCGGCTCTACTGAAGCGCTCGTGCTGACGCGGCGAGTATACACCCGGCTCTACTGAAGCGCTCGCGCTGACGCGGCGAGTATAAAGCAGGCTCTACTGAAGCGCTCGTGCTGACGCGGCGAGTATACACCCGGCTCTACTGAAGCGCTCGTGCTGACGCGGCGAGTATACACCCGGCTCTACTGAAGCGCTCGCGCTGACGTGGCGAGTATAAAGCAGGCTCTACTGAAGCGCTCGTGCTGACGCGGCGAGTATACACCCGGCTCTACTGAAGCGCTCATGCTGACGCGGCGAGTATACACCTGGCTCTACTGAAGCGCTCGTGCTGACGCGGCGAGTATAAAGCAGGCTCTACTGAAGCGCTCGTGCTGACGTGGCGAGTATAAAACAGGCTCTACTGAAGCGCTCGTGCTGACGCGGCGAGTATAAAGCAGGCTCTACTGAAGCGCTCATGCTGACGCGGCGAGTATACACCTGGCTCTACTGAAGCGCTCGTGCTGACGCGGCGAGTATAAAGCAGGCTCTACTGAAGCGCTCGTGCTGACGTGGCGAGTATAAAACAGGCTCTACTGAAGCGCTCGTGCTGACGCGGCGAGTATAAAGCAGGCTCTACTGAAGCGCTCATGCTGACGCGGCGAGTATACACCTGGCTCTACTGAAGCGCTCGCGCTGACGCGGCGAGTATACACCTGGCTCTACTGAAGCGCTCGTGCTTACGCGGCGAGTATACACCTGGCTCTACTGAAGCGCTCGCGCGGCGAGTATAAAGCAGGCTCTACTGAAGCGCTCGTGCTGAAAGCACCTCTCTTCACGTGATCAGTGAAATCTGACTCCTGCTATAATGTGCTGCGGCTGGCAGCGCGCGCTGTATGAAGCAGACGCTTTGGAGCAGCGCAGACCAGCCACTCGTACAAATGCGACCACGTCAAATTTTAACTCGCAAACAATTACCATTTTGTTCGCAGTCTAGAGCCCTGTCATGTTCAATTTAATCTTCGTATTACAACAATAAAAAACATTTATAAAAAGCTTTAGCAGCAACACTAATATTAGCAGTAAGCAAAATAAATGTAGAATGTCTAATGTTTTCAAATGGAGAAAATAAGGACAGGAGTCATATCAACTTCATTTTTAAGTTTTAGTAGGTTTATAAGCTGTTTAATAGGCTAAAGAGTGAAGAATAATTCACTGGATAATGTTAATTCACGGAATAATATTCTCTGGAATATTGGAATATAACAAGCATTGTATTTTATTGCATTTCTCAACTGGCATGCTCTAAATTATGCTGCTGACAGCGCGGTTATCTATGCATTTACACAGAACTATAGGCTACTCAAACTGCCATCGATTGCAGAGAATTTCCATAGAGTTGTATTAATTTAGATGTTTATAAACGAAATAATGGTTATATAGTAAGTGTTAACACAATTTAGGGTGCTTCAAAAAAGTGAGTCTTGTTAAAAGTTACATGCAGTGGCTGTGCTGAGTATTTCTTGAGCATCAACCGCTGAGTGAACTGCAATATGAAAGCGGCTTCACGAGACTAATGATGAGCATATAGACAACAGAGAGAGCATTACATTCAGTACTTTTATTTCCAACACGCAATCATTCATGGCTGCATTATTTAATTCATGCAAAGTTACGTCTTTATTGGGAGAGGACTTGACGGATTATCTACGTGACTCCGACTTCACGAGACTAATAGACCACAGAGAGAATTAAATTCAGTGCTTTTATTTCCAACATGCTCTAATTCATGGCTGTGTTATTTCAGGCAAAGTTATATCTTTATAGGGACCGGGCTTGACAGAGTATCTTATTTATCATATTTCTTAGAGCCAAGTTGGATAAACTACATATCAGGCATTTATGTAATACATCTAATTTGTGCATTAATGACTGTAATATTAAATAGTTTACTAACTACAACAAATCAAGTACCTGCACGCCGTTGTTGTCTCATCTCCCCTCAGATGCGCTGCAATTGCGATCCTGCGCACAATTCTCAAAACACCCACAAGATGGCGGTGTTTATCTGTGAATCCGATATTACAAAACCGATATCCGATTATGGAAAAATGCTTAAATATCGTGAAAAATATCGGTAAATCGATATATCGGTCGATCTCTAATGTCAAATCACACATCGTTTAAACAACAATTATAAAATCCAGAAGAACTGTGTCTCTGCTTCTAGAAACCTCCTGTAAAGCTCCTGAGAAACTCTGCTCAAGTGCACCGAGGACAAAAGCTGCTTTAAACACAGCATGCTCACAACAAACGTTGTTCAGAATCATTGAGAGAATCGCAATGCATCGGGTAATCGATTTTCTCTCCCACCCCTAGTGTACATATATACGCAAATAGTAAATCCTACACTATGCCATGATTTTTTTGAGTGCAGGAATCTGACCCGTTTCATTAATGTATGACTCACATTAATTTATTAGTTTGTGTTAAAACGGTCTAATCCAAATGAACAGAAATGTGGTCTGTGGTGGTCTGAGCTGTACCTGTGGAAGAAAGCTGCAGGTTGTGTGTTTGTGCTGGTGTGAGATGTGTCCTCGTCCTCCTCTCCGTCTGTCTCACTGTCCTCTGAATCGTCCTGAACACACAAACATATTCAGACCTGACTTCCCTTCAAAACTTCATGCAGCAAATGCACTGAGCAGGCTTTGCACGCTTGATGTTCACTGCATTATATCACTTGCTTCAGAGTATAAATCACAGCATGCTTCACACGATCAAAATGTGACATACAGCGCTGGCCAAAATGATCAGAACACTAGTATATCAGCAGCTAAATATGGTGTTAAGTCAGTTATTTCTATCTTCTGCTGTAGTGTGTCAGTAGGAAATATCAGTTTACATTTACAAACATTCATTTTGCCATTAATTGTAATAATCCAGTGAGATTTTTGAGATCTGATCATCATCAGTCTGTCTGGAATGACATGAAGAAACAGAACAAACTGAGACAGACTAAATCCAGAAGAACTGTGTCTCTGCTTCAAGAAACCTCCTGCAAAGCTCCTGAGAAACTCTGCTCAAGTGCACCGAGGACAAAAGCTGCTTTAAACACAGCATGCTCACAACAAATGTTGATTTAGTTTAGTTAATAGAAGTTAATTGATAGATGAAATCTATGAAATCTATTAATTTTGAGAGCATCCTCATTTTATAGCATTTTTACACAAGTGCCTAAAACTGTTAACAGCACTGTAGCTTTGCAGGAGGTTTCTTGAAGCGTCTTGGAGACGTTGCATTTCTAATCAAGTTTTGTGTGGACGTAAAGATGGCATTGTGGGATAGAGTCTCACACGGTTTACTCGTTTACCTCTTGCTCTGATTCGGTGCCGGAGAGTTTCTTGTCTTTGCCTTTGGCTCCAGCGCCGCCATTCTTACGTCCTGAGCCAAGTTTACGACCTCTGAAACACACACACACACACACACACACACACACAAACACACACACTTCCTTATATACACTTTTTTTGACTCCACATTACAAGTCAAATTTCATTTGTAATCTAATTTTTTGATTGCTCCAACAGATTAAAACAGATCAGCACATTATGGATTAACAGTTCTAAGGGTACAGGAAACACACTCCAGCTGTGAAACAACACCCTCTCACTCACACACGATAGCTATGAAACCACACACACTCACACCCTCCCACACACTCACATTCCCCAGCTGTGAAACCACACTCACACACTCCAGCTGTGAAACACACACTCACACTCTCCCACACACACTAGCTGTGAAACCACACACACACACTCTCCCACACACTCCAGCTGTGAAACACACACTCACACTCTCCCACACACACTAGCTGTGAAACACACACTCACACTCCAGCTGTGAAACACACACCCTCACACGCCAGCTGTGAAACACACACACTCACACGCCAGCTGTGAAAAGCACACGCACACTCCAGCTGTGAAACGCACACTCCAGCTGTGAAACGCACACTCCAGCTGTGAAACGCACACTCCAGCTGTGAAACGCACACTCCAGCTGTGAAACGCACACTCCAGCTGTGAAACGCACTCACACTCTCCCACACACTCACACGCCAGCTGTGAAACACACCCTCACACTCCAGCTGTGAAACACACCCTCACACTCCAGCTGTGAAACACACCCTCACACGCCAGCTCACACGCCAGCTGTGAAACACACACTCACACGCCAGCTGTGAAACGCACTCACACTCCAGCTGTGAAACGCACTCACACTCCAGCTGTGAAACGCACTCACACTCCAGCTGTGAAACGCACTCACACTCTCCCACACACTCACACGCCAGCTGTGAAACGCACTCACACTCCAGCTGTGAAACGCACTCACACTCTCCCACACACTCACACGCCAGCTGTGAAACACACACTCACACGCCAGCTGTGAAACGCACTCACACGCCAGCTGTGAAACGCACTCACACGCCAGCTGTGAAACGCACTCACACTCCAGCTGTGAAACGCACTCACACGCCAGCTGTGAAACGCACTCACACGCCAGCTGTGAAACGCACTCACACTCCAGCTGTGAAACGCACTCACACTCCAGCTGTGAAACGCACTCACACGCCAGCTGTGAAACGCACTCACACGCCAGCTGTGAAACGCACTCACACGCCAGCTGTGAAACGCACTCACACGCCAGCTGTGAAACGCACTCACACTCTCCCACACACTCACACGCCAGCTGTGAAACACACACTCACACGCCAGCTGTGAAACGCACTCACACTCTCCCACACACTCACACGCCAGCTGTGAAACACACACTCACACGCCAGCTGTGAAACGCACTCACACGCCAGCTGTGAAACACACACTCACACGCCAGCTGTGAAACACACACTCACACGCCAGCTGTGAAACGCACTCACACTCTCCCACACACTCACACTCCAGCTGTGAAACACACACTCACACTCCAGCTGTGAAACGCACTCACACTCTCCCACACACTCACACGCCAGCTGTGAAACACACACTCACACGCCAGCTGTGAAACGCACTCACACTCCAGCTGTGAAACGCACTCACACTCCAGCTGTGAAACGCACTCACACTCCAGCTGTGAAACGCACTCACACTCCAGCTGTGAAACGCACTCACACTCCAGCTGTGAAACGCACACTCCAGCTGTGAAACGCACACTCCTGACCTGTGAAACACACACACACACACACACTCCTGACCTGTGAAACACACACACACACACACACTCCTGACCTGTGAAACACACACACACACACACTCCTGACCTGTGAAACACACACACACACACACACACACACACTCCTGACCTGTGAAACACACACACACACACACACTCCTGACCTGTGAAACACACACACACACACACACACACACTCCTGACCTGTGAAACACACACACACACACACACACTCCTGACCTGTGAAACACACACACACACACACACACACACACTCCTGACCTGTGAAACACACACACACACTCCTGACCTGTGAAACACACACACACACACACACACTCACACGCCAGCTGTGAAACGCACTCACACTCCAGCTGTGAAACGCACTCACACTCCAGCTGTGAAACGCACTCACACTCCAGCTGTGAAACGCACTCACACTCCAGCTGTGAAACGCACTCACACTCCAGCTGTGAAACGCACTCACACTCCAGCTGTGAAACGCACACTCCAGCTGTGAAACGCACACTCCTGACCTGTGAAACACACACACACACACACACTCCTGACCTGTGAAACACACACACACACACACACACTCCTGACCTGTGAAACACACACACACACACACTCCTGACCTGTGAAACACACACACACACACACTCCTGACCTGTGAAACACACACACACACACACTCCTGACCTGTGAAACACACACACACACACACTCCTGACCTGTGAAACACACACACACACACACACTCCTGACCTGTGAAACACACACACACACACACACTCCTGACCTGTGAAACACACACACACACACACTCCTGACCTGTGAAACACACACACACACACACACACACACACTCCTGACCTGTGAAACACACACACACACACACACTCCTGACCTGTGAAACACACACACACACACACACACACACTCCTGACCTGTGAAACACACACACACACACACACACTCCTGACCTGTGAAACACACACACACACACACACACTCCTGACCTGTGAAACACACACACACACTCCTGACCTGTGAAACACACACACACACACACACACTCACACGCCAGCTGTGAAACGCACTCACACTCCAGCTGTGAAACGCACTCACACTCCAGCTGTGAAACGCACTCACACTCCAGCTGTGAAACGCACTCACACTCCAGCTGTGAAACGCACTCACACTCCAGCTGTGAAACGCACTCACACTCCAGCTGTGAAACGCACACTCCAGCTGTGAAACGCACACTCCTGACCTGTGAAACACACACACACACACACACTCCTGACCTGTGAAACACACACACACACACACACACTCCTGACCTGTGAAACACACACACACACACACACACTCCTGACCTGTGAAACACACACACACACACACACACACACTCCTGACCTGTGAAACACACACACACACACACTCCTGACCTGTGAAACACACACACACACACACACTCCTGACCTGTGAAACACACACACACACACACACACTCCTGACCTGTGAAACACACACACACACACACACACTCCTGACCTGTGAAACACACACACACACACACTCCTGACCTGTGAAACACACACACACACACACTCCTGACCTGTGAAACACACACACACACACACTCCTGACCTGTGAAACACACACACACACACACTCCTGACCTGTGAAACACACACACACACACACTCCTGACCTGTGAAACACACACACACACACACTCCTGACCTGTGAAACACACACACACACACACACTCCTGACCTGTGAAACACACACACACACACACACTCCTGACCTGTGAAACACACACACACACACACTCCTGACCTGTGAAACACACACACACTCCTGACCTGTGAAACACACACACACTCCTGACCTGTGAAACACACACACACTCCTGACCTGTGAAACACACACACACTCCTGACCTGTGAAACACACACACACACTCCTGACCTGCGAAACACACACACACACTCCTGACCTGCGAAACACACACACACACTCCTGACCTGCGAAACACACACACACACTCCTGACCTGTGAAACACACACACACACTCCTGACCTGTGAAACACACACACACACTCCTGACCTGTGAAACACACACACACTCCTGACCTGCGAAACACACACACACACTCCTGACCTGCGCGGGATCTTCTCTCCCTCCGTGTGGTTCTCCTCTCCCTCACCCTGCATGTCAGGAACCGCCGCCACAAGATCCTTGAGGAAGTCAAACTGCTGCTCCAGCTCGATGCACTGCTTCCTGCACACACACACACACACGCGCGCGCACATGAGGAACCGGGCCAGCGGGCAGCTGGAAAGACACGTGGAAGTGGAAGGCGGCTGTGACTCACAGGTGTGAGGTGGTCATGGTTTTGGCGTTGCGTGACTGTGTGACGTGACACGCTTTGGTCAGGAGAGACTCCAGGAACAGCTCCAGAGCACGAGCTCAGATCAGAGTCAAGGAAAGAGCACCAACACACACTTTACATCCATCCATGCGGCCGACACACACACACACACTTTACATCCATCCATGCGGCCGACACACACACACACACTTTACATCCATCCATGCGGCCGACACACACACACACACTTTACATCCATCCATGCGGCCGACACACACACACACACTTTACATCCATCCATGCGGCCGACACACACACACACACTTTACATCCATCCATGCACCGACACACACACTTTACATCCATCCATGCACCGACACACACACTTTACATCCATCCATGCGGCCGACACACACACACACACTTTACATCCATCCATGCGGCCGACACACACACACACACACACTTTACATCCATCCATGCACCGACACACACACTTTACATCCATCCATGCACCGACACACACACTTTACATCCATCCATGCGGCCGACACACACACTTTACATCCATCCATGCGGCCGACACACACACTTTACTGATCTGAATGAAGAGACAAATCTGCACAGATCAAGCAGCGTTTACAAGACAAAACAACTCTAAACTTTACCATCTTTTATCTTCTCCAGATGTTAACTGATGGACTGGAGTGGTGTGGATTATTGTGATGTTTTTATCAGCTGTTTGGACTCTCATTCTGACGGCACCCATTCACTGCAGAGCATCCATTGCTGAGACACTGATGCAGAGACACATTTATACAAACCTGATGATCCTAAAATCAACAAGACGATGTGTGGAAGCAGAATAGCCCCAAAACAACACAAACAGTGAGAGCAAAAGGATACAGATGATGACCGGAACTGCGGCGGCGACTTTGCCGATTTCTTCATCCGTCTGCATGATCTTCTTAATCCTGGCCTGCAAAACCAAACACAAAGACTCTCCAGTCATTCAGTCGCCGGCGTGCTTCATCTCTATATGAGAAGTGAAAGACGTAAGGCAGAGATCAGTCATGCGTGAGAGATGTCAACACAAGCACATGTCTGACTGTATCTGACACACAATCACAGACCGGAGTCAGTCTGAATGAGTCCAGTGTGAACACGGACTAAACCGGATCAGATGAAGGATGGGTCTGATCTCACAGTGCATGTTTCACACTAAATCGAGTCTGAAAACGCTGTTAAACACATCAGACTGGATCAACAGAACAATACAGAGAGGGACGGGGCTAGCTAGCATTCATGCTAACTCCCCTGATGAGCAAATCTCCACAGTTACCCTCACTAAAACACTCTAATCGAGTAAATATGACGGGATCCAGCCCCTCGCGTCACAGACTGATAGACTGAGTCAGATTGAAGCGGATTCGTCGCAAACACACTGGTTGTAGCGAGCTAGCGGCTAGCGGGCTGAGGCTAACTCCCCGGCGTTTGCTCATCTGGAGCACATGTGCATCAGAAGCCGTGTGTTTGCTCGGCTGTGTGTGGATCAGTGTCGGGGCTCACCGGGGGGAATCTGGCGTTGTATTTCTTCTTCTTGCTCGGCATCTCGGCGCACAAACGCGGCTCTGGCTCGCTTCCGTCGCAGTCTGCTCTCAAAATCAATAAATACGAAGGATAAACTCGCTGGATTCCTGCAGGTCCGTCGCTAAAACGATTAAAGCGCCAGCACTGATCACCGTCCGTGCCTTTCTGCGATATTTATCGGTATTTTACGGTGGTTTTTGCGGGATTTCTGGCTGCGCGAGCTCTCGCTGCTTTACGGCGCTCTTTGTGCTTCCGGGTGTTTAAATAAAGTTACAAAGTCGGACACCGAAACAACTTAAAATAAAAACACGTTTTTATAATAGAATTTAGTCACAGATATAGAGTAAATATGATTTTTTATTATCGTTATTGTTTTTATTTTCGTTAAACACAAGCGCTTCACCCTCCATCACGGGAGGTGGCGGAAATGAGCTAACGACAACCGAGGAGCAGTAGAAGAAGAAGAGTTGATCTCTCAACAACAACAACAACTGAGAGGAGTGCCACAGCTCCACAGCTCCACACACAGTCAGTGGCCATGTGATGAACACCAGCGACTCAGGCCTCAGTAGTTCTTCTGATGGACTCAATAGGAAAGATCGAACCCAAGAACCTCTTCCCCAGACAGCGGTGCTAGCTGCAGAAACACAAGACGTGTTCACTAGTGATGAACGGCAGCCCGCTATGTATTATCATTCATACAGGTACGAGTGACCTCCATAGTTTAAATGAAGCTACAACCAAAGCAATCCTCACAGACGTGTACTGGTCTCCAGCTTGCTCCCACACTCTGTGATTAATAAGATCCTGTTCCAGTCTAACCAACGCGCATAGTCCACAGCTCCAGAACACCGTGGCACCTGTATGACAGAGAGATAGTGTGTGTGTGTGTGTGTGTGTGTGTGTGTGTGTGTGTGTGTGTGTGTGGTGTGTGAGCTCAGTCAGTCTCAGCACCAGCTGAAGGAGGGGACTCTTACTTACGCTCAGCTCTTGCTGTTTTAGGGCTTTGTAATGGTATGTGTTGGGGTCGCTTGTTTTTAGGTGTTTCCAGAATTTCAGGGCTCTTTTTTGGATGTTTAGAAGCAGAGGGTATTGGCCTAATTCTGCTCTGCATCCGTTGTTTGGAGTTTTTCTTTGAACTTTAAGTATTCTTTTACAGAAATCTAAATGTAGAGTTTCGATCGGGTGTTTTTCCCAATTTAAGAAGTCAAATTTTATAGAAGGACCCCACACTTCACTGCCATATAAAACAATTGGTTCAATTATAGATCTGAAAAGTTTGAGCCAGATTTGGATTGGGATGTCAATTTTAATGGATCTTTTTATGGCATAGAAAGCCCTTTGAGCTTTCTCTTTGAGTTCATTCACAGCCAAAGCAAAGTTACCGGTTGGGGTTATTTTCAGGCCGAGGTAAGTGTATGTTTTTGTGGTTTCAATGGTTCTGTGTGATAGTGTGAATGTGTGTGTTGGTCCCTGAGATCTGGAGCGTTTCTGGAACATCATTACTCTAGTTTTTTGGAGGTTGACCGTCAGGGCCCAGGTCTGACAGTAATCCTCCAGCAGATTCAGGCTGTCCTGAAGCCCCTCTTCAGTGGGCGACAGGAGGACCAGGTCATCTGCGTAGAGAAGACACTTTATCTCTGTGTCGTGTAGAGTGAGACCTTGAAAGGGGGCGTGTTCTAATGTGTTGGCCAATTGGTTGATGTAGATGTTGAAGAGGGCGGGGCTTAAACTGCATCCCTGTCTCACTCCACGCCCCTGGGGGAAGAATTCGGTTCTTTGGTTCCCAATTTTAACCGCACAATGGCTGGCTGTGTACATTGATTTGATCAAATCATAGAATTTTCCCCCTATTCCACTGTCGATAAGTTTTAGGTATAGTCCTTCATGCCAGATTGAATCGAATGCTTTCTTGAAATCAACGAAACAAGCAAAAAATTTTCCTTTGTTTTGATGTACATATTTGTCAATTAGTGTTTGTAATGTAAAAATGTGATCGGATGTGCGACATTTTGGGAGAAAGCCAGTTTGGCATTTACTCAAGGCATTGTGCTTCGTAAGGAAGTGTAACAGTCTGGTGTTTAAGATGCTACAGAACACCTTCCCCAGGTTACTGTTCACACAGATGCCTCGGTAGTTGTTGGGGTCTAGTTTATCTGCGTTCTTGTGAACGGGGCTGATGAGGCCCTTGTTCCAGATCTCAGGGAAGAACCCGACACACAGAACATCATTGAAGAGTTTGAGCATGGCCAGTTTGAAGCTTTGCTCTGTGTGTTTCAGCATCTCGTTCAGGATGCTGTCGACACCACAGGCTTTCTTGGGCTCAAGGACCCCTAATTTATCTTCCAATTCTCAAAATTCAAAATTCAAATTTTATTTGTCACATACATATACATACGTAGTACGACATGTAGTGAAATGTATTGTACGACTGTCCAACAAATTGTCCAACAAAATTAGAAAAACCTCAAGTTTACAAAAATACAAATAGAAAAAGTACAGTAAACATATATACAGAATAAACTAGCAATACAATAAAATAACAAATAGATATGAGAATAAAAAATAGAATATGATTCTATATAGATTCTATAAAAAGTAAAGTGTATGTCAGTGATAAAGTGTCCGTGTGCTGTGCAGTGCAGTAAAGTGTATAAGTGAGTAAAAGGATACTAAAGACAAAGACAAATGGTATGTAAGTCCCACTCATTTATCCTTCCGTAACCTTCTACAAATTAGTGCAGATTGTACTTGAAAAATGTGCAAAGTGGAAGTGTGGGGTGATGTGATTAGAGTGGAGAGTGGTTTAGACTCCGAATGGCCTGCGGGAAGAAGCTCCTCCTCATTCTCTCTGTGTTCGCCTTCATGGAGCGGAAGCGTCTCCCTGAACGCAGCAGAGAAAAGAGTCCATTGTTGGGATGGCTGAGGTCCTTCACTATCTTCCTGGCCCTGGTCAGGCACCGCTTGCTGTAGATCTCCTGCAGGTCAGGGAGCTCGGTGTGAATGGTACGTTCCGCTGAACGCACCACCCTCTGGAGGGCTCGTCTGTCCTGCATAGTGCAGTTCCCGAACCAGGAAGTGATGCTGCCCGTCAGGACGCTCTCGATGGTGCAGGTGTAAAAAGTCTTAAGCACCCGAGAGGGAAGTCTAAAGTCCTTTAAGCGTCTCAGATGGTACAGACGCTGCCTGGCCTTCTTCACCAGGGTGCTGGTATGACAGGACCAAGTCAAGTCCTGCGTGATGTGAACACCCAGGTATCTGAAGCTGTCCACTCTCTCCACTGGAGTCCCGCTGATCGTGATCGGCTGGTACGACCGCTCCTGCTTCGTACTGAAGTCCACTATCAGCTCCTTAGTTTTGCTGATGTTCAGGTGTAGACTATTCACCTGGCACCAACTCTCCAGGTTCTTAATCTCCTGTATGTAGGCCGTCTCGTCGTTGTCTGAGATCAGGCCCAACACAACAGTGTCATCAGCAAACTTAATGATGGTGGTGGAGTTGGAAGTGGCCACACAGTCATAAGTGTACAGTGAGTACAGCAGGGGGCTCAGAACACAACCTTGAGGGGCTCCGGTGCTTAGGGTGATGGAGGATGAGGTGTGTTTACCCATCCGTACGCTTGCTGTCTGTCCTTCAGGAAGCTGGAGATCCATTGGCACAAGTATGTGCTGAGACCAAGGACCTCCAACTTGGAGGTGAGTGTGGAGGGAATTATGGTGTTAAACGCTGAACTGTAGTCCACAAACAGCATTTTTACATAATTCCCTTTTCTGCAGTCCAGGTGACTTGTTGTGGTGTGGAGGAGGTGTGAGATGGCATCCTCCGTGGAGCGGTTATGTCTGTATGCAAACTGTAGTGGATCCAGTGTGTCTGGTAGTGATGCAATGATGAAGTCTCTGACCAGTCTCTCAAAGCACTTCATCACCACTGATGTGAGGGCTACAGGGCGATAGTCGTTTAGGCAGGTGGGCTGCGGTTTCTTGGGGACAGGAACAATGGTGGACTGCTTAAAGCATGAGGGGACTATGGACTGTTCCAGGGAGAGGTTGAAGATCTCGGTGAACACCGGTGCTAGCTGGTCAGCGCAGGCCTTCAGAACCCGACCTGTGATGCCATCTGGTCCTGCTGCCTTCCTGATGTTCACTCTCTTGAATGCCCTCCTCACGTCATGCTCCGTGATGGTGAATACGTTGTCCTCACCGGCTTCCTCAGCGTGCATGCAGTTAGCACTGCTAGCGCCGTTAGCGTGATTAGCTGCAGCCTCGAAGCCAGCATAAAAAGTGTTCAGCTCGTCAGCCAGAGAGGCGTCCGCATTCCCCGATCTGGAGGGTGGTGTTTTCTTTCATTGTTATGGGGAAATCTAAGGGGTTTTGATTCGCTTTAATCGATCTTTCTAAATTGTCTAGTTTATTAATTATTTCATTTTGATTCAAATGTTGTATTTGGGTTGGGCTATATAATTCTTGGAAATGAGTTTTCCACGTCTCCCCATCTTGGATGGCCAGAGTTTCTTGATTTGGTTTGTATAATAATTTCCATTTATCCCAAAATTTGTGTGAATTTATAGATTTTTCAATTTCTTCAAACTGGTTTTGCAAAAACTGTGCTTTTTTCCGCCGGAGTGTGGCTTTATATAGTTTTAGTGCCTCACAGTAATGAAGGCGGAGGATTATCTGGTTGTCTGTGTTTCTGATTTGATAGATTTCTGAGGTTTTTTCTCAGTCTTACAGTCCAAATCAAACCATTTGTCAGTATCTAAACATTTTTTCTTTGGTTTAACAATGGTCAAATGACTCTTTTGTGCTGTTTTGTATAATATGTTGTTTAGATCTTGTACTTCCTGATTGATGCCGAATTGATTTTTAGGGTATGCCTGTGTTTGGAATGAGTGTAAGAGGGACTGTATTTCTGGAGATTCAACAGCATTGATGTAATTTGTGGCTCTGTTTTCTGTCCATTTGAATGACATAATTTTGATCATTTGATATTGTGTCCTAATTGGTGTGGGTGATGTTTCAGATTGCTTTATATAGAGTGTGATTTGGCTGTGGTCTGAGAAAGGTTTCAGGGGTTTGACTGTGAATGCTCTCAAAGAGGAAAGGTGGAGATCTGTGATGGTATAATCTACAGTGCTGTTACCGAGAGCTGAGCTGTAGGTGTATCGGCCGAGCGAGTCTCCTCGCAGTCTTCCGTTGACGATGTACAGAGCTGCAGCAGCTGCCGTCCGTGAGCGTTCACTGTCTGATCACAGTTTTCTCTGGCGGGGTAAGAAGGGTACAAGTCGTTATTGCCAGTGATGAATCTGGTACCGTGTGATTCTAAGAAATCTAATTGTTCTCCGGTTCTAGCGTTTAAATCACCCATAAGCAGCACGTTTCCCTGGGCCTGGAAATGGCTGATTTCTTGTTCAATGTTTTGAAAGGTTTCCTCTTGGAAATACGGAGACTCGAGGGGGGGTATATATATGGCACAAAGGAAAACAGGCTGAGATGCTGATATTAATCCTTTTTGTATTTTCAGCCACAGGTGGTATTGATCTCTCTTAACTAATTCTATGGCCAGTTCAGATTGAATCCAGATGATCATCCCTCCCGAGTCTCTCCCCTGTGTGACTGATGTGAGTTTGACTGATGGTAATATTATCTCTCTGTATCCCGAGGGACAGCCAGTGAACACATCTCCTCTACACCAGGTCTCCTGTAAGATGATGACATCTATGTCTTCAAGTTCTTTCATAAAGTCACAATTTCTACTTTTTAGGCCAAAGATTGAGGAGTTTAGACCTTGAATATTCCATGTAGAAAAACTAAGTGATTTCATCACAAACTTTTAAAATAATCGGTATGGTTTGTTTGCCATTTTGAGAAAAGAGAATGATACAAAAATACAATAGAGTAAAAGAAAATAATGAATGATGGAAGTAATGTTATGGTAGGAACTCAAACACATCAACAAATCCATTTTAAATTACATGTACACTTATACTAAGAATGTGGCTTGGTAAATGGTATATCTAAGTATATATATATATATATATATATATATATATATATATATATATATATATATATATATATATACACACACAGAGATATTTTTATATATATATTTTTTTTTTTTTTTTTTTTTTTACCACTGTCCACTGTGTGTGAGTAAGTGAGAGCAGATGATACTCAGCATGTGTTGGATGTCGTGGAGTTCAGCGTTAGCTCGGCTCGCTCCTCCGCTGACAGCTTGGGCGTAGCTCGGTCTGTCTGGCTGGGCCGGGCTCTGCTGTGGTCGGGCTTCAGCCGCTGGAGCGTTGGGGCTGTTATATGACAGTCTCTGTCCGTACGGATACTCTCTGGGCGCTGAAGCTCTGTGTGGACCCCTGAGAGCTGAAGGTCTGGGCGGTGCTCCAGTCAGGGCTCTAGATGAGGTGTTGGGATGTAGTTTCCTGAAGTGTGTCTCGTTGGGTTGGCTGGGTTAAAGCTGGTTCTACTTGTCTGGTTGGTCCTGTTTAGAGTGACATCTTTGAGTTTCTTTGCAAAAATATGTACCAGGTTCTTATAAAGGTGGACGTGGTCATATAGGCAGTCGGTGTCCAGGTCTGGATGGTGGGCCAAGTGTACGTTGGGCAGGAGGGCACAGTGTCTGGAGATGCTAGAGTTTATTTTATTAATTGTTATCTCTGTAATCTCTGGAGTAGAGTGGACAGGGTGATTTTTGAGTTGGGGAAGGTTTCTCTAGCGACGAAGGTTTTTCCACGACGGCTCTGAGGGAGTCAGACACTCGATCCTGTTGGCTCCGCAGGTCGTTGGTGCCCGTGTGGATTATGATGTGGCTGGGCCGGCCTAGCTGGGATTCTGTCAGGAGCTCCAGGGCTTTGTCGGTGGTGGGACACCAGAATTTAACAGCTCTGTGTCGGGGGAAAAGTTTCTTTGTATCAATGAATTTGCCGTTTGAATCGATGAGTAGAGCTACTTCAGGTTCCTCTGTGCTGGTTTGTGCTGGGCTGCTGTGAGACGAGGGCTGATGCTGTTGTGCTGGGGAGCCTGACAGGGGGCGCTGTGATGGCTGTGAGCTGTCTGGGTCGGTTCTCTCTGAGTCTGCGCTGAGGGGTGGGTGTTGACTCCCTGTGTTAGGTGAGTTTGGGGTGGAGGGCAATGTTTGAGTTCTGTGGGTCTGTGCTGGTTCTTCTCTGGCCAGGAGGAGTTCTCTCAGCTGCTCTTTCAGGGCCTGGATCTCACTGTTCAGCTGTTCTCTCTCCTCCTGTATCTCTCTCAGCTGCTCTTTCAGGGCCTGGATCTCACTGTTCAGCTGTTCTCTCTGCTCTCTCTCCTCCTGTATCTCTCTCAGCTGCTCTTTCAGGGCCTGGATCTCGCTGTTCTGCTGCTCTCTCTCCTCCTGTATCTCTCTCAGCTGCTGCCTCATCTCTCTCTCTCTCTCACACACACTCTCTCTATCTCTCTCTCTCTCTCTCTCTATCTCTCTCTCTCTCTCTCTCTCTCACACACACTCTCTCTATCTCTCTCTCTCTCTCTCTCTATCTCTCACTCTCTCTCTATCTCTCACACACACACACTCTCTCTATCTCTCACTCTCTCTCTATCTCTCACACACACACACTCTCTCTATCTCTCACTCTCTCTCTATCTCACACACACACTCTCTCTCTATCTCACACACACACTCTCACTCTCTCTCTCTCTCTCTCTCTCTCTCTCTCTCTCTCTCTCTCTCTCTCTCTGTGCATGCTGGGAGTTTGGGGAATGTGAGGTTCACTGGTGAGAGGAGCGTTTCTGGGGGTAGTTTTCTTTACTATTCTGTTTTCTTTTCTTTTAAAAATAAGTTTATGTAGGTTATAGTTATAGTGTTTATTTGGTTTTTGTTTATTTTATTTTTTGAAGAGTAATAGTCACCAGGTAGGAGTTTTTTGACCTCGTGGCGGAGGACCGAGATGGAGTTTTCCTCCCTGTCACTCCGCCATGGAGTCAGGTGTGTGCCTGACGCTGGTGCGACAGTCGAAGATGTGCTCATGGCGATTGGAGAACAAACAGGGTTTGAAAATATTGTATCCGCATCAAAAATGAACAAGGCCGTGGTGATTTTTTTAAAGGATCAAAGTTTTGTGAGTAAACTCATCGTGAGCGGCGTTTGGGTAAGTGGAGCTTTTGTTACTATTTCACCGTTGGTATCGCAGTCGACAAGGGTGAACATTTCTAATTGTCCACCATATATATCTAACGAATGCATTGAAAATGAACTGCAAAGGTTTGGGAAAATAGTAAGCGGAATGACATTAATTCCACTCAGGTGTAAAAATGATGCCCTAAAACACGTGTTGTCTTTTAGGCGGCAGCTGTTTATGGTTCTAGAATCGCCGACGCTAGATATCTCGTTTCGGGTTAAACATGAAGACAAGTCATATATGATCTATGCGAGCACAAATCATTTGAAATGCTTTGTGTGTGGAAATTTTGGACACAAAAAAATGGAATGCCCACATAAAGCACAAACAGAAGAAAATACTAACAAAACAAACGAAGGTGAACAGGCGGCCGCTGGTGAAGGGAGGAATATAGATGAAAGTAATGAAATAGAGACAGATAATAGAACTGACAAAGAGCAGAGTGGAAACAATAAACTGAGCACTCATGGACAAAGTGAATCTACTGAAGGCATAGAACAGAAGGAATCGAGTGAAAAGAAAGTGGGGAAAAAATGGAAAAAAAAAATAATTGTGATGGAGAAAATAAAAGGAAGAATTGGGAAGAGGCAGGGATAAGTGATGTGAAAAAATCTCATTTTGAGAGGTCTGATCATAATGTTGAAGACATTGTTGAGAATCTAATTGATAATATATCTCTGTCTCAGCTCTCTGAAAGCACTGATGTGACTGAGGAGATGACAGACGATGATTGTCTTTCAGAAATGTCAGATTTTCCCTCCAGCTATGATGAAGAGCAGTTATATACTGTAAAAGAGATTAACGATTTCCTTGATGAAACCTTTGGTAGGAAAGTGGAAGTTAAGGATTTTTTTCCTGATGTGAAAAAGTTTTTGGCTTCAGTGATCAAGATACAAAAGACCGTCAGTTATGAAGAATTAAGTAGAAGAAAAAGATTTCGGTTGAAAAAAATGGTAACAAACTTGAGGAAAGAAAAAAATCTTGAAAATTCCTTGTAGTTTATTAATGAAAGAATCACAAGGGGTGAACTATCTGTTCCTTTCTGTAGTGTCTTCTTTATCTTTTCTTTTTCTGTCTTTTTTCATGGAGAGCTTTAAAATAGGTTCCATTAACATAAATGGAGGAAGAGATGTCAGAAAAAGAATGAGCTTAAATGAATACATACGAAATAAGAGTATGGATGTAACATTTGTACAGGAGACACATAGTGATGGGAAAAATGAAGTGGAATGGAAAATGGGTTGGAGAAGTGATTTATTCATGAGTCATGGTACAAATGTTAGTGGAGGAGTTGCTATTTTATTTTCAAAGACGATTAATATAACCACTGTGTCTGTCAATGAAATAGAAAGAGGAAGAGTCTTGGCTGTTCAAGCAATTATAAATGGGTTTGTCTTTATTAATATTTATGCACCAAATACTGGTGCAGAGAGGATACAAGTTTTTAAAAAGTTACATGAGTTTTTAAAACAAAACTGTGATGAAAATGTATGGTTGATTTTGGGAGGTGACTGGAACTGTACGGTAGATTTTACTTTAGATAGAAATGGAGAAGAACCTCATCCCTCTTCTGCTAAATGTTTCTATAATATTATTAGTAATTCTAGTTTAATTGATGTATGAGACTACAACACCCTACAGTTAAACAGTATACATGGGTAAAGTGTTCCCATGATCATATTAGTACTGCTAGGCTAGACAGAATTTATATTAATAAGGATAAAAGTAATAGAATTTTAAAATCTACAATTTGTCCAAATGGGTTCTCTGATCATCATTTATGTATAATTGAAATAAATGTAAGGAAGTCACAAAGTCATAGTTATCATTGGCACTTCAATGTGAAATTGTTACAAGATGTGCTTTTTTGTGAAATATTTTATATATTTTGGATTGAGTGGAAAAAACAAAAAAATAATTATGATGATATTGTTCAGTGGTGGGATATAGGAAAAGCACAAATTAGAATATTTTGTCAAAATTATATATATAATACAAATGGTAGAATTAAACAAACTGTTTTTGAATTAGAAAGAGAGATACAACAGATCGAAGGAGAGTTAAGTGTTGGAGATAATGTGAAAAAAACAAAAAGATTTAGCCTCGTTATTTCATGAAAAGGCAAAGGGAGCTTTAATTAGAGCTCGCTTTGCATTTTTGAGAGAAATGGATGCACCAAGTTCCTTCTTTTTTAATTTGGAGCAGAAAGTAAAAGAGAAAAAAACGATGTTGTATTTGAAAGATGTAAATGGGAATGTGATTTCAGATCTTAAAGAAATGAGAAAAATTGCTTCAGAATTTTATATGGACTTATTTGGAGAAGGACAATGTGACGTTGACTGCATGGAGGAGTTGCATAAAGACTTACTGAAACTCTCTGATGAACAGAGTAAACAGCTGGACTCTGGACTCCAGTTAAAAGAACTGTCTGAAGCTGTTCAAAAACTCTCAACTGGAAAAGCACCGGGTATAGATGGACTTCCGGCGGAGTTTTATAAACAGTTTTGGAACCTTCTGAAGGATGATTTATATGAAGTGTTTAATTATTGTTATCAACAACATGAATTGCCTACTAGTTGTAAAAGGGCAGTTTTATCCTTATTACCGAAGAAAGGTGATCTTGGTTTGTTGAAAAATTGGAGACCTGTGGCTGTTTTATGTACGGACTATAAAATTAGGCAAAGTGCCTTTCTAATAGATTAAAACCCTTTTTAGAATGTATGGTCAATGAATATCAAACGTATTGCATCCCCAATAGAACAATAATGGACAATCTGTTTCTTGTAAGAGACATGATAGACATTGCAAGTTTGAATGGTGAAAATTTAGGTATTTTTGCAATTGATCAAGAAAAAGCTTTTGACAGAGTTAGTCATTTTTACTTGTTTAAAACACTTCAAGCTTTTGGGGTTGGTCAGAATTTCATCTCATGGATAAAAATGTTGTATAATGATGCATCTGTAATGTTGAAAGTGGGGGGTGGGCTCAGTCGGCCCATTCCAGTGTTGAGAGGAATTAGACAAGGATGCCCGCTATCAGGGATGTTGTATTCATTGGCCATTGAACCCTTACTGTGTAGGTTAAAGAAAACATTACAAGGGGTTTTTGTTGAGAAGCCTATTAAGTTTGTTGCATATGCTGATGATGTCACAATTTTTCTTAAGGATGAGAGAGATGTATCCGTTTTAAAAGAAACGCTGAAAATGTATGAAAATGCATCGACTGCTAGAGTGAATTGGGAAAAGGTTTTTATTGTGGTCTGAAGGTAAATGAAAATCCACCAGAGCTTCCAGGTGGTGTTAAGTGGAGTCAGGAGGGGTTGAAATGTTTAGGGGTTTTAAGATGAAAAATTGGGAAGGAATTGTGGAGAAGATGTGTCTAAGTGGTCATGGGTGCTACCACAGTTATCCTATAGGGGAAGAGTTTTGGTCACAAATAATTTAGCAGCTTCAGCACTGTGGCACAAAATGAATGTCTTGGACCCTCCAGATGATATTGTCCATGAATTACAAAGAAGATTAGTCAATTTTTTTTGGACTGGACAACACTGGACTAAAGCTGCTGTTCTTTTCTTACCAGTAAATGAAGGTGGACAAGGACTAATTGACATTAAAAGCAGAATTAATACCTTCAGGCTGCAGGCAACACAAAAGTTGCTGTACTCGAACAGGTGCTGGACTGATACCGCTAAGAAACTGCTACACAAAGTTGATGTTTTTGAAATATGACTTACATTTGTTTTTAATTAAATTAACAGAAATGGATTTAAAAGACACATCTGCTTTTTACAAAACAATGCTGAAAACATGGTCTTCAAATTTTCAACTGAAGAGAGACCTGCTTTATTCTGAATCCTGGATAAACGAAGAACCTCTTTTTCATAATCCCTTACTTCAAGTAAAGGCGCTTATGTCCAAAAGTTTTCAGGAAGTAATGGCAAGAGCTGGATGCACAAGGATAATGGACTTAAAACATTATGATGGGTGGAAAAGCCCAGAGGAAATGTGTAACCTGACAGGAATCAAATCCAGCAGATTCATGAAACACGTAATGGATGAGATTGTCTCTTTTTTTCCTTCTACTCATCGTCAAAAATTAAGAGAAGAGGATATGAACGAAGAAGAGGAAGAGATAGAAGAGGAGTTTTTTCCTGACCTCAACGTTTCTGCTTTGGTGGAAGAAGAACCACAGGACGACTCAATTCTCACGTTCAGGACTCCAGAGATACATGGGTTCAAAGATGCTTCAAAGAAAACATTGTATTTGACTTGTGTAAAAGTTGCTCAGCAGTCAATTCTGAGGGACTGTAAAGAAACCAAGTGGTCAGATGTGTTGGGGCCAAACTCTTCTCCTAGAAGATGCTGGAGGTCAGTGTATAAGTCTCCTATTGAAAAACGAACTGCAGATCTACAGTGGAGAATTATACATTGGGCAGTAGCTACAAACAGACACGTGGCACATATCGATCCCACTGTAGAAAAGAAGTGCCCCTTTTGTGATTTAGAGGAATCAATTGATCATCTGTTCTTATCTTGCTCTAGATTGAGAAGTGTATTTCAGACGTTAAAAAACTGGATTGGAAAGCTAGGGGAAGAGTTTAATTATAATATTTTTATTTTTGGGCCTGAATATAAGGCTTCAGATAAGAAAAGAATTGGTATAATTAACTTTCTAATAGCGGAAACCAAAATGGCAATATGGGTAACACGGAAAAAAATGGTAAATGAAGAAGCTTTAGTAGACCCAGAGAGAATATTAAGAGCTTTTGTGACTTCAAGGATTAGAGCAGAATTTGTGTTTTTTAAACTGACAAACAAATCTGGTTTGTTTTAAGGAAACATGGGGTTTAAATGATGTGCTGTGTACTATGGATCATGAGGAAAACTTCATTCTTAATTTTTAATTTTGGTGGAAAGTTAAATGTTATGTAGTTTTGAATGTGATATGAGATCAGTATTTTGGAAATTGTGAGAAACACGTAAAAAGTTATATATATATATATATTTTTTTTTTTTATAAATAAAGAGATATAAATGTCAAATGTCTCTCTATCTCTCTCTCTCTATCACACACACACACACACTCTCTCTCTCTCTATCACACACACACACACTCTCTCTCTCTCTCTCTCTCTCAATTCAATTCAATTCAGTTCAGAAAGCTTTATTGGCATGACAAAAACATACATTCTGTATTGCCAAAGCATTAAAACAACATAGAAAATGATTTAGAATTTCTGAACATTTAATAAAGCTTAGAGAAAATAATAGTAATAATGAAACTAAATAAAAGCATTATTACATAAACACATGGCTAGATATAGTAAAAACAAAAAAAATGCTAATACTGTTAATAAAATAAAGAATTATAATAATCAATAAAAGATTATACTATAGGCATCATGTAACAACTGAACTTGGAGAACTGAACATTGTATAGATGATATAGATGTGTGTAGCTGTAATGTGTGTGTGTTTGTGCTGTGAGTGAGTGTGTGTTTATTGGCTGTTTGTTTCTCTCTGGCTGTCTCTCAGGAGATGACAAGATGCTACAAATCTAGCAGCTATATTACAACATTTGGCTTCTTCGCCAAGAATGAAACCGAGTTTTTGGGTTGGATTATATGTGCTAAATTGGGGGAATATTTGATTAATTTTGGGGAAGTATTGGGCCGCAGTACTGGAACGACACCGGAGACGTGGAGGGGCTGCAGGACAGCTGGGAGACGCTGCTGGAGCTCAATCACAGCGTGCTCTACGGCAAGTGGCTGATGCACCTGGACACAGGCTTCAAGGTGGACCGCGCCTGGGAGAGCATCACTCGACGGCAAGATCGACTCGGCCAAAGTCAGCCCCCGAGACCCGCACTCCGACTCCAGGCACGTCATCTGTGTCTACAACCAGAACTTCACCGACGAGGAGCAGGTGATGCGTCTGGATGCTGCCATCGTCAAGTGCATCCTCTACTACAAACCTGAGGTCTACTCGTACCTGGGCATCTACCACAACAACCGCTGGAAGATCTGCCCACCATCTACGAGAGCATGTTCGACCTGGAGAGCGTTCCTCGCCACTCGCACATCATCAACCAGGAGGTGACGCGAAGCTCCTTTCCCTGCCCCGTCTCGTAGTCTCTTGTGTTGCCCACGTCCAGCGATGACTGCACGTGAAGACGAGCCCAAGTGTTGAAGGGCTTTGAGATTTTTGAGTTTTTCCTTTTAAAGTGTCTTTTTTATATTTGACAAGGCCGGTTTGGTTCATTCGTTCATTTTGCCAAATATATCTGGGACATTTCAAACAGTGTTTTTCTGAGATAAAGCAGTTGCTTGCATTCATTGCAGCTCACATAATAAGACAAAAGTGTGTTTGATTTGTGCACAACACAGGTCCTCCTCGAATCATGTCAAAACAGGACATCTGCACCACACGACGAGATGAAAACAACTCAGTATTGCACGATGTAAACAAAATTATGAAAGGCAGAACTGAGATGTAAATGCATTTATTACAGCTCAAATAGTACAAAAGAATATTTCATAATTGTATTAACTGTGTTAAGGCCAGGAAACAGAAACGATTGGCTCGGTCTCTCTTCCCATGCAAGCGAGTGATTAACTATTGCAGTAACATGATTGCCTACAGTTACAACAGAACATCATGAAGGATGATTGCATTAAAGCTGCAGCGGTGGATCTTACTGAACTCGGTCACCTCTGTCCTTCACACAGTTAGCTCTTCTTCAGATCAGATATTTACAAGTCCTTAGAGCTGCAGAAGCGTGTGAATGCGCAGCGCAGCTGTCAGTGCTGGGTTCGGCACAAACGGCCAGGTATTGTCAGATTGACTCATGCATCATGTGTGTAACGGATCACCAGAAGAAACCAGCAGACAATAAAAGACAAACAGACGAGACGGGGAATGGGAATGAAGCCGAAGCTGAAGCCTTCAGAGATGCTTTTAACTCCACATCTGACTGGACCAGCACTAGATAAACAAGACTTACTAGTGCTCATAGTGATTTAGGGCTAGTCCTGCAGCTCCATTTCTTTCCTTTTCATTTTTCTGGATCCTGTTTTAATGGTAAATTACATTTTAGTAACCACAAAGCTTGTCTGATTAATTGAAATCATACGCAATATAACAAAATTTATATTTTGGGCCCTATGAAGTCAGTTTTATTTACTTTCAATTTTATAATTTTCTATTTTAAATTCCATTTGAGTAATAATAAAGTAGTGCTTATAAAGCATGGCTAATTCCTTGTCTAATTTAATAAGCAACAATTTATTATAAGTTTAACAAAAATTAATTTTGAAATCAGTTTTTGTTTATTCTTCTCAGTCCATTTTAATGGCTTGCTTAAATTTTTATAATAACATTTTAATAATGTATTAACATTTTTACACAATAGTGCTCTATGAAATCCTTTCTTTTTCAGAAAATCTCTGTTGTCTTAATTTTTCTGGATTTATGATTTAAAATAAAAGTATTATCAGTGGCAAGTAAATAACGGCATAAAACCTTAAAAGAATAATAAAACTGTAAATGTGTTATCCCTCCACTTTAACAGATTAATTAAATGATCAAATGAAAACAGGTTTACCGTTTAAAAAATAAGACAAAAACGGTGATGACTCCTTTAAAAGTGTTAATAAACTCTTCTTAGTTGAAGAAGTACATTCTACAGTGGCCATAATTGCTGGGTGAGCACTAGAGCTCAGAGTTCTCAACAGTCATTGGTCGGCGAGGCTGTGGATGCTGCGCAGTGATTGGCTGAGCCGGTCAGTAAGGCACCGTCTGGTTTAGCTGGCGATCCTGCTTCAGGGTGAGAGATGCGAGGAGAAAGCACTGTACACAAGACCGTCTGCAGTCATCAGGAATACAAGGGCCCTCAGGTTCCCGTGCTCTAGGTGGGGTGTCCGGATAGAAAGCCCACCTGGTTTGTGCTGGTGAAGATGGACATGAAGCGGTCGTCTTCGATGGAGTTGAGCACCTCCAGATCGTCCAGGACGGCCGGGGCCACGGGGGCCGCGCTATCCATCATGCTCTCGCTCTGGATGAGGCTGGCGATGCTGGGAGGGAAGGACATCCAGGTGGAGCCGGGCCCCGCGGGGTCCTCCGCAGGCCTGGCTTCGCCCGGCAGGCCGCTCTGACCCAGCAGAGCCTGGAAATCCTCGATGTTGATGTTGTCCACGTCGGAGCCATGCACCTCGGAGAAGCTGGGGAACTCGGGCAGCTCGTCGCTGAAGGCTTCCTGGGGAGCGGTGCTGGGTCCGGGGCCGGGCTCGGCGGCACTCGGAGCGCACATCTGCTCCGATGTGATGTAGCTGCTCAGGGGAAATTCCTGCAGGTCCAACAGGTTGACTGTGGGGAAGTCCTGCGGCACGCTGGGGCTCTGGAAGAGCACAGGTTTGGGCTGGGAGTCCATCGTCAGGCTCTGCAGGAACTTCCAGGTGTCGCTGGTGGAGCTGGAGACCGGCGGATCCAGCTTGAGCGAACTCTGAGTGGCTGGAGTGAAGAGCTGACCCGGGGGAGGAGAGAAGAACGCGGAGGTCTGTGGCTTCACCGACACACCCACAGACGCCACTGAAACACACAGAGAGAGACGCACTTTACACACTGTACCTGCAGCACACCTCACCCTGGAGCACTAAACCAGTCATAAACCATCTTTCCATTGATGTATGGTTTGTTATGATAGGACAATATTTGGCTGAGATACAACTATTAGAAAATCTGGAATCTGAGGGAGCAAAAAAATCTAAATATTGAGAAAATCTCCTTTAAAGTTGTTCAAATGAAGCTCTTAGCAATGCATATTACTAATCAAAAATGAAGTTTTCATATATTTACAGTAGGAAATTTACTGAATATCTTCATGGAACATGATCTTTACTTAATATGTGCTACTTATGACTGTTTTTGTACTCCAGGGTCACGTGTGGAAGAAACAGACGTGTAAGACCATCATTCAGAGCTCTGAACACATTAAACTGATCAAAAGTGTCAGTAAAGACATTTATAATGCTTCAAAAGATTTCTATTTCAAATAAATGCTGTTCTTTTGAACTTTCTATTCGTCTGTGAATCCTGAAAAATAAAATGTATCACAGTTTCACAACAAGCTTACAGAAAAAAAGAGATGTTAAAGGAATAGTTCATCCCAAAAACAAAATATCCTCACTCTCAGATAGTCCAGAGAGTCCAAACAGCTGATAAAAACATCACAATAATCCACACCAATCCATCCTTTAACATCTGGAGAAGACAAAAGCTGATTGTGATGTTTTTATCAACTGTTTGGACTCTCATTCTGACGGCACCCATTCACTGCAGAGCATCCATTGCTGAGACACTGATGCAGAGACACATTTCTACAAACCTGATGAAGAAACAAACTCATCCTGATCTTGGATGACCTGAGGGTGAACACATTTTCTGCACATGCTCATTTTGAACTATTTCTTTAACTCCTACTCATCCACATGAATCAGGTTAGCTCTGGTTACCTGGTGGGAGGCTGCAGGCCGCTGTGGGTTTAGAGAAGCCTAGTGTTCGTTTAGCGGTGCTAAACGGCCGTCGGTCTGCAGGCATGGAGGATCCTGCACCTACAACACATGCACTGATCATTACCTAGAGCTCTGTGTGTTCAGTAACAAGAAATAAACACTATACTGCAGTGATGCTGTGATACACACGCACACACACACACTCTCACGCACGCGTGCACGCACACACACACACTCTCTCTCACACTCACTCTCACACGCACACTAGCACTCTCACACGCACGCACACACACACACACTCGCACGCACTCTCGCACTCGCACGCACGCACTCTCACACTCACACACACACAAACACTCACACTCACACACACTCACACTCACACTCTCACTCAAACACACTCACTCACACACGCACTCACACACTCACTCAAACACACTCTCACTCAAACACACACACACACACACTCACACACACACTCACACTCATACACACACACTCTCACACACACACACGCACTCTCTCACACACACACACACACACGCACTCTCTCACACACGCACTCTCTCACACACGCACTCTCTCACACACGCACTCTCTCTCACACGCACTCTCTCTCACACGCACTCTCTCTCACACGCACTCTCTCTCACACACACACACACACACTCTCTCACACACCTGTGGTGATGCCCAGTTTGAGGTTCTGCAGCATGCCCTGTGTTCTCTTGCGCTTCTCCATCAGCCTGTGCTCATCTGCTCATTCAACACAGAACAAACAATATCACGATTCTTTCAGAAATATCACGATTCATAACTTCATCACAATTCTCTCTCATGTTGGTTTGACTATTTTGCAAGTTGTCTGAGCAGTACAGACAAACTAATTTCCCTATCAAGGTAACAAATATAAAAAAAGAATAGCAGATATTTAGGCTAAAGTGGGTGGAGATAAAAAATCTGTGTCATTATTTCCATTTTTATTTTAAGCAGCAAGGCTTTAAAGCACATGCAGATAGTGTTGTTTTGTGATTGTGAATCAGTGAGAGTAAATCTAGCGCGGAGTTAACACTGAAGTGAATGTGTTTGGTGTTGTAGAGTATATAGAGCTGGAACAGCAGTGTGGTGTTTCTCCTCAAGCGGAGCTCCGGTGTGAGGTGTGTCAGGGCAGGGCTCTCACCCGGGTCGGCCGGCAGGTACTGGAAGTCCATGGGCTCGCTGACCTCGCGGTCGGACGGCCTGCGCAGCTGCATCTTCACACGCACCGGCTCCGTCAGGTTAACGTCGCGGTAGGGCGGCGTGCGGAAGACGATAGCCACCTGCCGGTGAACATCAGCCTGAGAGAAACAGCCCTTGCTCTCCCACGAGTCCTGGAAGAACCGCACCTCGATGTCCTCTACAGCACACAGCGTCAAAACATTCAACAACACATCACTACTGACACACACAAGCACTCAAACTACACAAGCTGCAGAATAATAATGATTTACTTTACTTTTTTGTCTCAGTGCTGCTGAATGAGGCTGGCTTGTCGTGTGTTTGTGTGTGTGTATTCTGACCTTTCTGCACTTTGTCGCACAGCAGGAAGATCTCGTCTCCTCCTCCGCAGCTGCCCGAGTTCCTGTTGACGCGGCAGATCTTGAGCTCAGCCGTGTTGGGCGCTCCTGAGGAGAGAGAGGTTAGAGGGTCAGGCTCAGGTGTGAGCGGTCAGACGTGTGTCCGGCGCGGGACTCACGGTTATCGTAGATGGGCTGCGAGACGACGGGCTCCAGGGGGTACAGCTCTCCGCTGGGCAACGTGATGGACACCTGGAAGCACAGGCGCACCGCGTTCAGATCGTACTCCTCCTCCCAGATCTTGGGCTCGGGGACTGCACCACACACACACACACACACACACACACGGAGAGTAATTCTCATGCAACTGACAAAACATGATTCTACAGACGCCTAATCAAACATGTGACCCTGCAGCACAAAAGCAGTCATGAGTAGCACAGGTATATTTGTAGCAATAGACAACAATACATTGTATGGATCAAAATTATACATTTCTCTTTTATGACAAAAATCATTAGGATATTAAGATCATGTTCCATGAAGATATTTTGTAAATTTCCTACCATAAATGTATCAAAACTTAATTTTTGATTAGTAATATGCATTGCTAAGAACTTCATTTGAACAACTTTAAAGGAGATTTTCTCAATATTTAGATTTTTTTGCTCCCTCAGATTCCAGATTTTCAAATAGTTGTATCTCAGACAAATATTGTCCTATCATAACAAACCATACATCAATGAAAGATTATTTATTCAACTTCAGATGATGTATACATCTCAATTTCATAAAATTGACCCTTATGATGGTTTAGTGCTCCAGGGTCACATATTAGGGTCATAAATACACAATGAGCTTCAGTCATTGCACAAACCTATTATTTATGTAATTTATACCAGAAATATTATTTGAATTTACAAAAGATTTTATGTGTCAACATTTTGGAATAATTAGGATTTTTTTTATGTTTCTGAAAGAAGTCTCTTCTGCTCACAAAGCTGCATTAAATGGATCAAAAGTACAGTATAAACTGGGAAATATTATTATAATGTAAAACAGCCGTTTTCTATGTGAATATGTGTTAAACTGTAATGTATTTCTGTGATCTGCAGCTGTATTTTCAGCATCATTACTCCAGTCTTCAGTGTCACATGATCTTCAGAAATCATAATAATATACTGATTTACTGCTCAACAAACATTTCTGATTATTATCAATGTTGAACACAGTTGTGCTGCACAATATTTTTGTGGAGACCGTCATTCACTACTATTTAATAGTTTATGGTCAGTAAGAAATTAATACTTTTATTCTATCAAGGACTCATTAAATGGATCAAAAGTGGCAGTAAAGATATTCATAATGTAGCAAAAGATTCCTATTTCCTATAACTACTGTTCTTGTGAACTCTCTGTTCATCTGTGACTCCTGAGAAGTAAAGTGAATCAGGGTTTCCACACACAGGCTGAGTGTCCTGGTGTGTGTGTGTGTGTGTGTGTGTGTGTGTGTGTGTGTCTTACTATTGAAGGGGTTGTTTTGTGTCTGCAGGCGACAGGAAACTGCATCTCCCACATCCTTCTTCTTCACGCACTGAATACCCAGATTCTGGAAACTGAAAGAGAGAAATGAGTCTGCAGACGGATGAAAGCAGAGACAGACTGAGCTCTGGAAACGGACGGCTTCGAGCCGCGAGATGGAGCTCCCACCAACACACATCTGTGAGCCCAAACCGGAAGCAGCGCTGTGATGAGATGTTTCCGACAGCAGCACTAAATATAGCACTGACCAAAAATAACACGCACACTTACCAGAGACCAATCTGCTCGTTTCCATGTGTTTCAACAGAGTTGAATGAATTAAAATCAGTTGCTGGAAGAGGTGGACAGGAACAAGAGTGCTTTTACAGATACTGTACTTCTTTATTTTGGGGAACTTTACTGCATTCCAAACAAAGCATAATATCGCCATTTACACTCCACTACATTTCATAAAAACATCTTGTTCTTCATTACTTTGAACTGAAGAAATCACCACCTGCTCTAAGACACAAGAGCGATTGAATGAGCCGATTCTTTACAATCAAGCTGTTGAATCGCTTCACAACTCACTCCGAACGATTCATTTGTGAATCAAAAGAGTCAACAGCTCACTGATTCAATGATCCGCTCAAAATGAGCTCTGAACTGGATTTATTATTGTAAATCAAACTCATATTTACATTACTGTCAGGTATGTGTGAAGTAAACCTGATTTTAGGTAAAATAACACAAATTAATGTCTCCACTGCTGTAGATTCAAATGATAATAAACTAGTATGTTTTCATAACGTTCCCCTTTAAATGTTAATGTGTTTTGCTATCTGTATAATGCATTTCAATACTCTCTGTAGCCACGTTTACACTAATTTTGTGTCTTGTAATCGTCGTTCTTCTACTTGTCTGCACACGTATGTTATATATTTAAGTATACTGAAGAGTAATGTTTTGCTAGTGTATAAGAAGTTTTGGTAATAAAATAAAAAGTCTGCTTATTTGCATATCAATACATATTAAATGTCTGCACTATTCTTTCTTATTAGTGTATTTTCTGTTCATTCTGTAAATTGTAAATGTAAAAAAAATTACATTTTCTTAATTGTATTATGAACACACACACAGACACACTCACTTACACACAGACTCACACACTCACACGCACGCACACACACACACACACACACACTCACTTACACACAGACTCACACACTCACACACACGCACACACACACTCACACAGACTCACACAGACTCACACGCACGCATGCACGCACACACACACACAGACACACTCACTTACACACAGACTCACACAAACTCACACACAGACACACACACTCGCACGCACGCACAGACACACTCACTTACACACAGACTCACACACACTCACACACAGACTCACACACTCACACACACACTCACACACACACTCACGCACGCACGCACGCACACACACACACACACACACACACAGACTCACGCACACACAGACTCACACACGCACGCACGCACACACACACACACACACACACACACACACACACACAGACTCACACACTCACAGACTCACACACTCACACAGTCACACTCACACACACACTCACACACACCTGTGTATCCGCCGCTCCTGTAGGTCAGCCTCGTAGTATCCGTGTTTGCAGTCTTTGCCCACCAGCTCGTGTGGGTGTGGCTTGTACGGCTGGTTCTTGGTCACCAGAGAGATCCGCACTCTCAGCGCCCCGCTGTAGTTGTGAACCTATGAGAAGAGCCGCACAGAGTCATGTGACCGCCGCGGTGTCATGTAGGGCTGGGCGATATGAGCAGAAATTCATATCTCCGTATTTTTTGGCTGATTTGCGGAATATGGTATCTCAATATCTCAATATTTTGTATTTGGATTAAACAAATAAAGTGAATGTAAGCATGTAGGCATATATTATGTGCAAAAAAAGGGTTAAAATCACATTACATTCTAACATCGTCACATTGTAATCTAAAAACAAAAATAATGCTTTTAAAGCAGAAGTTAAATTTACTAAACAAAAAATTTAAATACTAAAAAAGCACAGACTAATTGAGTAAAAAGGCTGTTTTGATAACCCATTACAGTTAGTGCTATCATACAAATACACTTAGTTGTAGGTTTAAAATTCTACATTTATTGTCTAACTACAAAGATTTAAGCTAAATGTATATTTTAGTCAGAGTTATTGCGCTCCTATTGCATTGTGCTCTGTCTGTTTGGTGCGCATGCTCTCGTTCTGAATGAAGTCTGGGAAGTTTAGTGGAGACTCTGAAAAGCAAAAGCTCGTGCACTTCTTACAGCAAAATGGAAATATTTCCATGGCTTTCTAACATTTACAGATGGAGAATATACCTGTGAAATGTAAGTTATGCATTAAGGTAAACAGCAGATCTCAAACACATTAAACAGTGCGAGTCTCTGTCAGCGGTACACGCAGCCTTTCTGTCAGAGCCGCTTTAAACTCAAACTAGAGGCTTCTATATCTTACCAGTTTTTAAAGCCCTTCATATAAAGCTTGTCACATGTTTAGAACAAAGTGTATTATGCACTTTCTCCGCAGCAGTTCAGTCTGTGTCCTCCCTATAGATTTTTTTTTCAGACACACTCGTATCAAACTCTATATTAACGGTATCGCTTATAAAAATAAATCGATATATGGTACAAACTCGATATACCGGCCAGCCCTAGTGTCATGTGTCAGGTACGAGCAGGTCTCAGCGCCTCACCTTGATGGCGGGGTGTGTTTTTGTGGTGTCACTGCTCTTCTCTCCTGGGATGCTGCCGGCGGATCGACCCTCGCATTTATAGCGGAAACGCATCCCTCGTGCTTTCGGCTGCTCGATTATCTCCACGTACGGATGGCCTTTAGACACACACACACACAGTTACAACATGCTGCATGTTTGGGAATTCATCTCAAACAATCTACAGAATATCATCTAGAATTATCTATAGCTCATGTGCTAGTGTTCAAGCGTTTGGGGTTGGTAAGGTTTTTAAATGTTTTTTTAAGCCTCTTCTGCTCATCAAGGCTGCATTTATTTGATCAAAAATACAGTAAAATTGTGAAATATTATTATAATGTAAAATAGCTGTTTTCTATGTTAATGTGTTAAACTGTAATGTATTTCTGTGATCTGCAGCTGTATTTTCAGCATCATTACTCCAGTCTTCAGTGTCACATGATCTTCAGAAATCATAATAATATACTGATTTACTGCTCAACAAACATTTCTGATTATTATCAATGTTGAACACAGTTGTGCTGCACAATATTTTTGTGGAAACTGATATATATTTTATTTTTCAGGATTCACAGATGAATAGAAAGTTCAGAAGAACAGCATTTATTTGAAATAGAAACCTTCTGTAACATCAGAACCGTCTTTACTGTCACTCTTGATCAGTTTAATGCATCCTTGATGAATAATGGTGTCTCTGGGGTCTGTGAGAGTGCAGTGAGCCGTGCACAGCTCGGTCTATTATTATCGTTAAACATAACATGACTGTTCAGTAGAGAAACGTCATTGAGAGAATCCAAACACAGTGCCAGCGTAATGACAGAAATACTATAAACTTCTCCTACCTTGGGACACCGGGGGCTGTCCCCACTGGTGAAACAGTCCTGAAAGAACAAGTGAAGAGAGATCAGTGACACAGAGCAGATTACAGCACTCTCTCCAGAGACGCCACACGACACAAACCTGAACCAGACACAGATGCTCCTGACTCCATGTTACGCTTGGTTTACATGACACCGCTAGATCTGCTTATAATTCACATATTTCACTCAGAAAATCAGGTTTTAACAATAATAATATCATTTCATAATGGTGCTCATTCATTAGATCTTCATGATTCATTATGGATTTGAAATGAAAAGAATAGCTTAGTCAAAAATGAAAATTAGAAAATGAAATGTGTTCACTCTCAGGTCATCCGAGATTACGATGAGTGTGTTTCTTCATCAGGTTTGTAGAAATGTGTCTCTGCATCAGTGTCTCAGCAGTGGATGCTCTGCAGTGAATGGGTGCCGTCAGAATGAGAGTCCAAACAGCTGATAAAAGATGTTCTTAACTTCCGGCATAATCCACAATAACTCTTCCTCCAGTGAAGAAGTGCATCTCCTGTTGTCTCTCGCATCTAAATCCAGCCACATATTAGTTTAGATCTGTTTTGTCTTGTAAACGCTGCTTGATCTGCAGATTTCTCTCCTGATTCAGACCAGAACACTTTTTCACTGGAGGAAGAGTTATTATGGACTCTATGGTATTTGAGTTAAAAACATCTTAATGCTGGATTAGTTTCAGCTTTAGTCTTCTCCAGATGTTAACTGATGGACTGGAGTGGTGTGGATTATTGTGATGTTTTTATCAGCTGTTTGGACTCTCATTCTGACGGCACCCATTCACTGCAGAGCATCCATTGCTGAGACACTGATGCAGAGACACATTTATACAAACCTGATGAAGAAACACACGTATGAATCTGATGAACTGAGGTTTGTAGGTGAGTGAATCACATCAAAGTCAGAATTCATCCCAAAACCAAAAAACAAGGACTAATTTCGCTGGTACTTGTGACTAGTGACAATAAAGAGAGTGCAGTGAGCCGTGCACAGCTCGGTCTATTATTATCATTCTAGGTAATCATTCTGTATTACCTAGGTAATCATATCATTCTGGAGACCAGGAGGCTTACAGCTCAGCCAGAGCCAACCTGAGGAAGGGTATCTGCCAGGCCAAACTCACACACAAACAGAGGATTGAAGATCACTTCAATTCTTCAGACCCCCAGCGTATGTGGCAAGGCATACAATCTATCACAGATTACAAACCACCTAACTCTGTGCCCCCCTCCAGCTCTGCCTCCCTCCCAGACGAGCTCAATCACTTTTATGCTCGTTTTGATCAAAATAATAAGGAGATCTCACTCAAAGCTGAGCATCAACCCAGTGAACTGCCTCTCACTCTCTCCACATCAGATGTCTACTCCACTCTGCGTAAGGTGAATGCACGGAAGGCAGCTGGCCCTGACGGAATACCTGGTCGTGTGCTTAAAGCCTGTGCGGAGCAGCTAGCTGAGGTCTTCACGGACATTTTCAATCTGTCCCTGGCCCAAACAACTGTCCCCACTATCTTCAAAACCTCCACCATTGTACCAGTACCGAAACACTCCACTGCCTCGGTCCCTAACGACTTCCGTCCTGTTGCACTCACCCCCATCATTGCCAAGTGTTTTGAGAAACTGGTTGCATCCCACTTAAAATCCTGTCTCCCTGCTACACTAGACCCATTCCAATTTGCCTATCGTCACAATAGGTCAACAGAGGACGCCATCTCAACAGCACTTCACTCTGCCCTCACCCACCTGGACAGTCAAAACACACATGTGAGAATGCCGTTCATAGACTTCAGTTCTGCATTTAATACAGTAATCCCCTCCAAGCTGATCTCCAAGCTCAGCCAGCTTGGAATCAGCACACCCATCTGCAATTGGATTCTAGATTTTCTGACTAACAGACCTCAGTCCGTTAAGTTAGATAACCTCTCCTCCTCCATCATCACCCTGAACACCGGCGTGCCACAGGGCTGCGTACTGAGCCCTCTCCTGTACTCCCTCTTCACCCATGACTGTGTTCCTGTTTATGGCTCCAACACCATAATCAAATTTGCAGATGACACCACAGTGGTAGGTCTGATCAAGGATGACGATGAGTCAGCCTACAGGGATGAGGTGCAGCACCTGGCTGTGTGGTGTGCCACCAACAATCTAGAACTAAACACCCAGAAGACAAAGGAGATCATTGTGGACTTCAGGCGGACTAGGAGTCATGCACACACACCCATCTACATCAACGGAGCTGAAGTGGAGCGTGTGTCGAGTTTCAAGTTCCTTGGCATCCACATCTCTGATGACCTCACCTGGTCCCATAACACCTCCACTCTGGTCAAAAAGGCACAGCAGCGCCTTTACTTCTTAAGGAGCCTTAAGAAAGTTCACCTGAATCCCAGGATCCTTGTGGAATTCTACCGCTGTACCATTGAGAGCATACTCACGAACTGCATCTCAGTATGGTACAGCAATTGCTCCGCATCTGACCGCAAAGCACTCCAGCGGGTGGTGAAAACTGCTCAACGGATCACCGGCACCCAGTTAACTTCCATTGAGAACATTTATCATAAGCGCTGTCTGGGCAGGGCAAGAAACATCATCAAGGATGCCTCTCACCCTAACCATGGACTTTTCACCCTCCTTCCATCCGGCAGGCGTTACAGGTGCCTACGCTCTCGCACTAGTAGGCTCAGGAAGAGCTTCTTCCCCGAGGCTGTGACACTTCTGAACGCCACACCACCAATCTAACTCCTGCACCTGCTTATTATTACTGCACTGGTCACAGTACTTTACACACATGCATTTGCACTACTCATATTTTGCACAGACTGCACATTGTTAAAGTTATTACACTATAAACTGTATAAAGTTGTTACTATACAAAGCACAGTAAACTATTTCTAAAATATTGCACTACTGCTATTTTGCATAGAATACATTGTTCTATCAATACTTTGCACACTCATCCAGCTGTATTTATTTATTACCACTGTTCTCACGTTTCTGCTGTTCATAATGTGTATATATAATCTGTAATCTATATAATCTACATTGCTCTGTTCATAATGTACATACAATCCCTACATTGCATTCCTATTTATATTCTGTATATACTCTGCTCAATACTGTATATAGCAATTCCACTGTACATTCTGTAAAAAAAAAAAAAACAGCTGCAGCTCATCCAGAACGCTGCTGCCAGGATTCTGACTAGAACCAGAACATCTGAGCATATCACACCAGTCCTCAGGTCCTTACACTGGCTTCCAGTTACATTTAGGATTGATTTTAAAGTACTTTTACTCGTTTATAAGTCACTCAATGGCCTAGGACCTAAATATATTGCTGATATGCTCACTGAATATAAACCGAACAGACCACTCAGATCATTAGGATCGAGTCAGTTAGAAATACCAAGGGTTCACACAAAACAAGGGGAGTCTGCTTTTAGCTATTATGCGGCCCGCAGCTGGAACCAGCTTCCAGAAGAGATCAGATGTGCTAAAACATTAGCCACATTTAAATCCAGACTCAAAACTCATCTGTTTAACTGTGTCATTTTCTTTAAATTTATTTTAAATCATTTTCTATATCATTTTAAAATTCCTTGTTTTTATTATTTTTATTTCCATGTTTTTATTGATTTTAATGTCTATTTCACTTTCTTTTATGTAAAGCACTTTGAATTACCACTGTGTATGAAATGTGCTATATAAATAAACTTGCCTTGCCTTGCCTAAATCATATCTTCATTTACTCTGCACTTATATGTATATAAAACACTATATTCTTGCACTTCTGGTTAGATGCTAACTGCATTTCATTAGCTCTGTACTTGTACTCTGCATAAATGACAATAAAGTTGAATCTAATCTAATCTAATCTAAAGGGCTACTACTAAATATCATTTCGTGGCTTCATTTACTAAAAGTAAAAAATAGCTTCTTTGGGTAATTTTTTTACCCCTTATTTTGGAGTGGAATGCAACCTGACGTGCTTTATTGCAATCTAAAAAATAAATCACAGGTGATTTTCCTATATTTTGAATGAATTATGCGTTGTATTTTGCTGTGTTTATCGTGTCAGGAAACGGCCGCTACCTTTCCCATTTTCCTACAGTTTTTGTTTCTTACAGTGTGTTTTCATAAGATTTATGAATATTCATGAATCAGACACTAAACTAAAGACAATCCTGAGCGTGAGACAGACGGACAAAGAGGAAAATCCAGAAAGGGAGGGACACGGCAAACACACTTTGACCTACTTAAACCTGGTTATGACTAACCCGTCTGCTAGATGAAGCGTATCTAACATCTCAGGCTCCGTGTGTAAACATTCTGCAATGCTTTTAACATCAACGACAATCGCTTCAGCAACGCCACGTTTCCACACAACACTCCAGAAGCAAGCACAAACACCAGGAAGGAAGGGGATAATGAACGCTGAAGCGATGACTTCGGCTGACAGAGCAAGTGAATCATCTTGGGAACCTGAATCAAGACTCATGAGCTCAGACTGATGAAGAGCTGGAGGTAAAGCTGAGCTGCTTCATCATCTGTGCTGCTTCACTGAAGAACACACGATAGCGAGGAGATCAAGTGCTCTGCAATCTGACACCAGTACAGCTGCTGTGTTTCCTGAGACTCACAAAGATCATATTTCATACATAAAGGCCTCTAAAGGATCAACATTGCTGTTAAACCGGTTTCACACTCAATCTCCTCATCTCTTCTGATTGATAGTTGAGGGTTTTATCCAGTAGAAGCTCTTTTAGTGTAATTGTTCAGCTGCTGCTTCAGAGTCAAATCTTCTCTGATTTTGATCAAGTAAAGGTCAGAATAACTGCAGTCATATCTCCAGATGAACTCTTACTGGACTGAAGCAGCTCAGCTTTACTTGATTCTCCATCAATCATTTTCTAGATAAATCAGTGCGTCTCAAATCTGATCATCAGGATCTTTTGAGGAGCGTTTGTTTCCAGAAGCTTGACTTTCTCTGTTCACTGAGCGAGCAAATGCCATACACCAGGGGTTTTCAAACTGAGGACCAGGGACCCACTGGGGCCCACAAGAGAGTGCTGAGGGTCCGTAAAAAAGTTTACAGAAAAACTGTTTAAAAAGTGTAAACAATAAGATTAAATGAATAAATATATTTAAAATAAATCAATAAATACATAAATTAAAATAAGTAAATATTATTGTATTAAATATACAAAATATTAAAGTATATTACATACAAAAATATTTTAAATACAAATAAATAAAAATGACTTTAATATATAGATTAAAATAAGTAAATATGATATAAATACATAATATAAAATTTGTTTACAAAATATATGATACAAATATTTACATAAGTAAAAAAGATTAAAATAAAAGGCAGACAAAAATACAAAATTATTCTAAAATAAATAAAAAGATTTAAATAAATAGAAGAAAATATATCAGTGAATAATATACAATTACATAACACAAAATTTTATTAAAATAATACAATTCAATTTAAATAAGGAAATTAAAATAATAAAAGTACAGATAACTGAAAATACTAATTTATATCTAAATCTTAAGTGATTTAAATAAATTAATTAAAATGGTAAATAAATAAAAATATAAATAAACAAAAAAGTAAAAATGTAATTAGATTAAGATAAAGATTTATGAAACAGTTAACAGGTCAGTACTATAATGAGTAGAAAAAATGTATGTAATTTAAAGGAGTCATCGGATGCTCATTTTCCACAAGCTGATATGATTCAGGGTCTTTAAGGATTCTTTAGGTAAAAAAAAAAAAAACCACACGCTTTTCACCCTGTCAAAATCAGCAGTTTTCAGCAACCCATTTTGTTGCATGTTCCTTTAAATGCTAATGAGCTCTGCTGAGCCCGCCCCTCTCTTCCCTGGAGTGAAGCAGTTCTCACGAGACCGTTTACTTTAGCCGTGGAACATGCTAACTAGCACATTATTAGGAAAGGTGATGGGCAAAGATTCACAAAAGAACCTTATCAGGCATGTGATCAGCTACAGACAAAATAGGAGGAAAATCTGACCACGCCCCAAGCCACGCCCCCAGTACTTATAAAAAATATATATTTTAGCACATTAAAAGACATTTTATATTGTAATAATACATACTATTGTCCCGTAAAAAATAAAAAGCAGCATTTAATAATCATGATAACAATATAACAAAGTATTAATGTAATTATTATTATTATCAAAGTACCTGCCAAAGGTTTGAAAACATTACAATTATTATTGATTTTGAAATAAATATCTTCTGCTCATCAAGTCTGAATTTATTTGATCAAAATAAAGTAAAAAACAGCAATATTGTGAAATAATATTACAAATAATAAAAAAAGTGTTCAATTTTAATATATTATCAAATGTAATGTTATTCCTGTGATGCAAAGCTGAATTTTCTTCATCATTACTCCAGGTTTCAGTGTAATTTTCAAACATTTCTGATTATTATCAACGTTGAACACGCTTCAGCGCTGATTCTGCTGGCCTCTCTGAACTGTCCTGCAGATGGCGCTCTCAGGATCATGCGTCCATGATGTTTATTAGAAAACAATCTTTTTGCAGTTTATTTAGATAATAGCTTAAGGCCATCTGCACGATTTCAACCATCATGTAGTAAAATAACAAAACTCGGATCTGTGCGAATCACATGGGTCACCCGTATCTATAGGGAAAAATCCCATCCCTGCTTACACTCACTTCTGTAGATGAAGCTGATCCCGAATGATTCAGGAGAACATAGACACATGTAGGTAGAGCAGACTGCTGTGTGCATTACTACATTCAACAACAAAACACCTCGATCGCTTAATCGGAGACATTCTGGTCTTCATCTGCTCCGGCGCTGAAACAATGGAGGACTGATGACTGCTCACTCAGGGCGGGGCTAAGGTGAAACGCTACTGTCAATCAATCAATGGTGGGTGGGGCCTGGGTTTGTGTGATGTCACACCACCAAGAATCTGAGAAAAAGGTTTAAATGAGTCTTTGTAGGATGGGGTCTCTCTCATAATTGGGGTCTGTGAATAATATTGAAACGCCTGGCACTGCTCTACTGAACACAAGTGAGTGACGTGTGTGCGTGTGTGTGTGTGTTTATATGTGTGTGTGTGTGTGTGTGTGTGTTTATGTGCGTGTGAGTGTTTATGTGTGTGTGTGTGTGTTTATATGTGTGTGTGTGTGTGTGTTTATATGTGCGTGTGTGAGTGTGTTTATATGTGCGTGTGTGAGTGTTTGTGTGTGTGTGTTTATATTTGCGTGTGTGAGTGTTTATGTGTGTGTGTGTGTGTGTTTATATGTGCGTGTGAGTGTTTGTGTTTATATGTGTGTGTGTGTGTTTATATTTGCGTGTGTGAGTGTTTATGTGTGTGTGTGTGTGTGTTTATATTTGCGTGTGAGTGTTTGTGTTTATATGTGTGTGTGTGTTTATATTTGCGTGTGTGAGTGTTTATGTGTGCGTGTGTTTATATGTGTGTGTGTTTATATGTGTGTGTGTGTGTGTGTGTGGTTACATGTGTGTGAGTGTGTGTTTACGTGTGTGTGTGTTTACATGTGTGTGTGTTTATATGTGTGTGTGGGTGTGTATATAGATGTGTGTATATATGTGTGTGTGTGTGTGTATATATATATGTGCGTGTGTGTGGGTGGGTGTGTATATATATGTGTGTGTGTGTGTGTATGTGTGTGTGTGTTTATATGTGTGTGTGTGTGTATGTATATGTGTGTTTATATATGTGTGTGTGTGGGTGTGTGTGTATGTGTGTGTGTGTTTATATGTGTGTGTGTGTGTATGTATATGTGTGTTTATATATGTGTGTGTGTGTGTGTGTGTATGTATATGTGTGTTTATATATGTGTGTGTGTGGGTGTGTGTATATATATATATATATATATATATATATATATATATATATATATATATGTGTGTATATATATGTGTGTGTTTATATATGTGTGTGTGTGTGTGTGTGTGTCTAGTTGAGGAGCAGGTTTAGTTTCACTATTATCTGTGAGGTCATGATGTTTTTGAGGAGGTGATGTTTACTAACTCTAACCCACCCAAAGGATTAACCCTAACCACCTGTAACCCACCCGCCCCTTAACCTACCTATCACACTACTAACCAGCAGAATCAACCTGTTAAAACAAGTTTACCAAATAAGCCAGTCCCGAACTGACATGTTTTACTTTATCGGTGACTTTTCACAAATCTGTCCCTCACACACTCTCTCTCACACTCACACACACATATACATATATATAAACACACACACACACACACACACACGTGTATATATATATAAAATAAATAAACACACACACACACACACACACACACACACACACACACACACACCTGTAGGCCATAACGCGTCAGAACTAAAGTCGTGTTGGCGCGTCTGATTCTTGTCGGGATCAGCGGAGAGCGGAAAAAACCGAGAGCAAAACTTCGGCGGCGGGGCTTTCCCTCCCGCGCAGACACACAAACAAACCGTTCCCGCCGCTCAGAGGAATAGCGCGGCGGTACAACGCTGGACTTACCGTCCATGTCGCGCGTCGCTGCGGCTCGGGTCGCTCTCCGTCGCGTTTCCGCGCTGCAGTGAAGAATGAACGACACGGAACGACGCTCTCTTCCGCGCCCCCGCCTCGACTCTTTAGCGTGCGCGCGCACGTACGCGGAAATACCCGGATGACGCGCTTACATCGCCAACACAAAATCACAAAAACTCTGAAGAAACGCCTCAAAACACACACTTCACCGCCGGAACCGGTCAAACCAACCAATTAACCACTACACGAGAAAACACCGTTCAGCCTGTGACCCCAGAGAGAGTCAATCAATCAATGCACCGAGAACAAGTGGATGTGTGACCATGAATGAGCAGAGAAAACAGCTAACTTTCCTGAAAAATGTTAAAAACTAAAATCAAAAATGAAACTAAAACATTGTTTATTCAGAAGATCGGAATTCTCCAACAGAGGGCGCACTAACTCTGTTACTTTTGAAACTTTTGAAGTAAAAATACTAAAATAGTGTTTTAATAATATTAAAATATGATTTAAATATGATTAAAATACTTTGTGCACAAAAAATGTATTGTGCAGCAAAATAAATAAAATTACATTTAAAAGACTGCAGCAAAAGGTGCACTTTAAAATTATGAATCATACACCTAGCAAAGGATTTCATGTCATGATAGTACATAAACCCATTTCCACCACGTTAGAATATATATATATATATAAAAATAAATGTGCTTCAGACTATACAGACTTACACATTACACTTTTAACTAGATACGGATCATTATCAGTGTGTTATGAGTGTGTCCCAGTGTGAGGCGTTCAGACTGCACTCCAGCTCTGCTGTCGATTGGTTGTTTGAGCTGTAGTAATCACATTGACCTGTAGGGGTCAGTGAGGGACCCGGGGCCCTGTGCCGTTTGTGTTCATCATGTTCTGCTGGAGATAATCCTGTGTTTCCAGACAGAGCTTAAGAGGCTCCTCGTTTATTCCTCCAGACTCTTTCCATGACACTGTTTGCTGATGACACTGCTGTAAAACACTGTAAAACACTGCTGTAAAACACTGCTGTAAAACACTGTAAAACACTGCTGTAAAACACTGTAAAAAACTGTAAAACACTGCTGTAAAACACTGCTGTAAAACACTGCTGTAAAACACTGTAAAACACTACAGTGTAAAACACTAAAGTGTAAAACACTGCTGTAAAACACTGCTGTAAAACACTGCTGTAAAACACTGTAAAAAACTGTAAAACACTGCTGTAAAACACAGTAAAACACTGCTGTAAAACACTGTAAAACACTGTAAAACACTGCTGTAAAACACTGCTGTAAAACACTGTAAAACACTGCTGTAAAACACTGTAACACACTGCTGTAAAACACTGTAAAACACTGCTGTAAAACACTGCTGTAAAACACTGTAAAACACTGTAAAACACTGTAAAACACTGCTGTAAAACACTGCTGTAAAACACTGTAAAACACTGCTGTAAAACACTGCTGTAAAACACTGTAAAACACTGCTGTAAAACACTGCTGTAAAACACTGTAAAACACTGCTGTAAAACACTGTAAAACACTGCTGTAAAACACTGCTGTAAAACACTGCTGTAAAACACTGCTGTAAAACACTGTAAAACACTGCTGTAAAACACTGCTGTAAAACACTGCTGTAAAACACTGCTGTAAAACACTGTAAAACACTGCTGTAAAACACTGTAAAAAACTGTAAAACACTGCTGTAAAACACTGCTGTAAAACACTGCTGTAAAACACTGTAAAACACTGCTGTAAAACACTGTAAAAAACTGTAAAACACTGCTGTAAAACACTGCTGTAAAACACTGCTGTAAAACACTGCTGTAAAACACTGTAAAAAACTGTAAAACTGCTGTAAAACACTGCTGTAAAACACTGCTGTAAAACACTGTAAAAAACTGTAAAACACTGCTGTAAAACACTGCTGTAAAACACTGTAAAAAACTGTAAAACACTGCTGTAAAACACTGCTGTAAAACACTGCTGTAAAACACTGCTGTAAAACACTGCTGTTGTAGTTCACTCTGATGCTCTAGAAATATAGTTTTTACATTCCCTGTGTCTCAGCTCTCACTTCTGTGTCGTTTCAAACATATTTACAATTCTCTTCTCTGTTTTTAATAATGTTTATATAAATTCTCATGCTTTTACTGTTTATTAACGAAATTGAAAAAAAAAAATTGTACACTTGTTCAGATGTCTATGCATAAAAATATCTCTATTCATTTACACATCAGACACATATACAGTATTTTACATTAAAATCACAGTCATCTACATACTGCACTGCATTACTTTAACAAATCATTTAGAAAATGTAAAAATGTTACAAATGAGTTATTTCTACCTGAAGCTAGTTTGAGATCAAATCACAGTTTTATAATCATGCGCGTCACACTTTTCCAGAATTCATTTCTATGACTTTTCCAGACATTCATGAATTCATTTCACTGAAAATACTTGGCAATCTCCATTCATATATTAGGAAAAAATGTACAAAATGAACAGATTTAAACTATTATAGTTATTAGCATTACTCCATAAAGACCAATATCTAGTCCATGAAATACTATAGAGTAGAGAAATGCATTTTGATTACAGAAATCACTGCAGCCTTCATCTGCAAGTCACAGTTATAAACATCTCAGAAGTTTCCAGTTTTTCCCGTATCGTCTGCTGTTGGATCAGGATGAGGGTGTTATCTCACCGACAGCATCATCACAAACTCTGGAAGAGTCAGATCATATTCACATCAGATCACTGCTGCTTCACATCTCTGAATGCTTACATTTCAGCATGTTACTATATTGCATTGTATTATAAAATATTATATTGCAGTTCGAACAGATCTCTCACCGTCAAAATCCACGATTCCGTCTCCGTTCAGGTCCAGCTCCTTCAGGATCTCCTCCAGCTCTCCTTTCTTGAGTTTTTCTCCTAACAGAGACTTCAGAGCCTCCTTCATCTCGTCCAGAGAGATCTTCCCGTCACCGTCAGTGTCAAACTGACCACAAACACCAAACACACACAGCTCATTCACTGCTCAAACTAAACTGCTCAGTAACATCTGAAGCAAGACATTACAGCTGAACAGGGTAAAAAATAGATTTCACCATACTACAACTGATTGATGCAAAGGTTTTTTTGTATTACAAGTTTTATGAAATGTTATGTTCAAATATGCAAATGAGACATCTAATTAAATATGCACTAATTTGCATACATGTCCAGCCCATTAATCTGAACACTGGGTGCACTCAGGTTCAAAACTATAGTTTGATTTAGTAGGTTTTCCACTCCATAAATCAGAAAATAATGTCAACTTATAGAAAACAAACACATTTTCACCATGTTTTTAGGAGTAAAATGTTGTATAAATCAGTGTGAATTTTATTTTTCAGGATTCACAGATGAATAGAAAGTGTTAATTTCCTTTAATAAATCATTCTGACCCCAAACTTGATATGAGTGTTTGTGGTTGTTTTTGTACCTGACAGAAGGAGCTTTTGAGCTCTTTGAGTCCCAGCATATCCGCCGTCTCCACCATCATCCTGGGACCCATCAACTCACAGAAATCATCGAAATCCATCAGACCTCCAACTGAACACACAGAAACACCACGTGACCTGAGACGCTGATATATGATACTTCAGTTCATTATTTTAGTGTGTACAGATACAGACGCCTCATCTTGATCTGCTGGATAATCTCCAGCAGCTCCATCTCTGTGGGCATGTAGCCCATCGTCCGCATGCACTCGGCCAGATCCTTATAGTTCAGATAGCCGTCCTGATCATAATCAAACTCCTTGAAGGCCTCGGCCAGCTCTGGAACACAAGCAGGTGTGAGCTGATGTTGAGAGGAGGTGTGATGTGATGATCTGAGATGATTTGATGTTGAGTGGAGATGTGAATGTGGTCAGATGGTGGGATACTCACCATCCAGCTCTGGCTGAGACAGCTCTCGCTCCTGACAGAGAACACAGAGACATCACATTAGTTGCGTATGTGGTTGTTATAAGAGCTGATGATCTGAAAGAATCAAGTGTTGTTTTGATTAGAGGCTCAGAATCATCGACACATTCAGATTAAAGCTTCCGACTCAATCCATGATGTGTTTTGGGTCACAGAACAGTCGCTCAAGAATCCACTGCATGGTCACTGTTTACTTGTGTGCTTCTCTTTCATATTCTCACTCTGCCTCGATTAGCATCGCATGCTGTGATATGCAAATCAAAAACATTTAAAAAATAATCTGATGAAAACATTTCCTAGTCAGTTTCTCACTCTCTTTTCTGTTTTGCTTTTTATTGTCCAATTTTACACAGCATAAATGGTGCTATTTTGCTATTTCATTGTGTTTTACTCACTTTTACTTACACTTAACTCCTTACATGTTGAAATGTTATACATTTGAAAAAAAAAAAAAAATCAATTCAGTTTCTCTATTTTGCTTTTTTGTTTTTTATTATACATTTTTCAGAATGAGAATGAGCTTTATTGGCCAGGCATGTTTACACATACGAGGAATTGGTTGTAGTGTCAGAAGCTCCACAGTGCAACAGAGAGACAGCAACAGGACAGGACTCAGATATTAAAATAATAACATATAACAAATATCAAAATAGGCAATGTACAAAACAGCAAAAACACAAACACTCTACTTGCTGCAAATACCAACATATTAAAATTAAAAAATTGCAAATTAAAAACATTTTTAAAAAATTTCATGATTGTCTTTTTTTTTTCTTCTTTTTTTTTACTCAAATAGGCCTTGGTGTTTCTGTCACAATGTCATGAGCTATCAGTCGAGAAATGTGTGTCAGTGATCAGAAACGTTGTGGTAACATCACCTGTGATGACAGCAACACAAACAGAGTCACTAAACTCAGTTCTGATGAGGTTCAGCAAACACTCATAACTGAGAATAAAGTACAAAATAAAGTCTGAAACTCTCAAAGAATGGAAATGGTGATGGTGACCCCTAAAGGTCAAACTGAGTATTAAATGAGCTCTTTCATCATCTTCAGTTGATTTTTAATATGAGGTTTGCAAGCCAGATACCAATTTTTTAATTGAGTTTGCCTATCAAAAAACATTAACATCAAGTTTACATAATTTGTTTATTTTATTATTTTAAGAACAGCAGAATGGGAACAGATTTGATATTTCCTATAAAAGAAGCCCGAAACATTTATAAAGCATCAAAACATTTGTGTTCAACACTATAAGAAAGAATGGATCTGTATGGCAGGTAGGAAACACACGTGTAGAGCACGAGTCAAGTCATGAATCAAACACCACCCCTGTCCTTCAGTCCCGTTCCATCCGCTGAAGCCTCGTTAAACCTCGTTAGAGTAAATGAAGAGTGACACTGAACCACGTCATGTGCTATTATTACAGTCTGAGTGCGATTACAGGGGTTAACGAGTGTTTAACAGACGCACTACACACATCCCGCTCTGAGACGCACAAAACACAAGAGTCAGTGCACTAAATACAAAGACACGGCACTCTGTGCTTGATATCATCATGAAATCAACAGGAATACTGCTGTCATCAGTGCCGAATCCCAGCAATAAAGCATAGAAGACTCTACTGTACAATATTGCATGCACTGTGCTTGAGCTCGATTGTCAATGGAACGTTCCAGTCACAAATAAACATTCAATTAATCTCATTCACACATTTAAGCATGGAAACGTCAGATACGTCACTAGGTGTGACGCTTCTGACGTCTGTAGGCTGTTGTATGTTTAGTGACCATCATGAAGGGAAGGTTATCAGCCAATAATGACTTCAGTTTGGGTCTGTGCATCACTCAATAGCTATTAAATGACTTCAAAACTGGCATTTCATGGCTTTTTCTTTCTTTGCGGAGCTTGTTAGGTTGTGATCACAATGAAGCGGTATTAGAAAGGCAGAGTGAAAGAAATTAGTGCTTTGCAGAAGAAAATGCCTGGGCAGAATTGTCATTTCTGCATGAATAATTGATTTAAAGATCTGATTGAGGTGCTTAAGGCTGTAGTAAGAATCTCTAACAGAAGAGCAGGAGTGACGGAGTGTGAGATACCTGTCCGAAGATGCTGCTCAGCAGGTTAGTGTACACCTTGTTCATGGCATCCTCGTTGGATTTCTTGCATTTCTTCTTCTTGGAGGCATCACTGGACTCCGTCTTGTGGAGGACAGATTTGGGGGCAGAGCCATCAGCTGATGGGCTGGATTTGGTTCAGTTTGATGAAGAAAACATGCAGATGTGTGAGAAACTAATCAGAACAGACACATTTGCATGCAACACTATTTCAGATTTTCAAAAACTGAATCAATCTGGGTTAGGACATTCTGTATTATTCTTCATCATTCTTCTTTGGCTGTGGTTTAACACGAGTTCAGTTGATTCAGAAGACCGCTGCAAACGTCTCTCACCTCTCTGTAGATGGAGTTCTGTCTGCTTTCTGGGCCATTCTTCAGCTGCTCATGGGAGACATAATCAGAATATCATATGTGATGACTAGGGATTCTCTTTAGAAAAGCATCACCTGATTCACAGCAAACAGTTCAATGAATAACTTACTCACAAACACTTTATAGGTTTTCATCAAGAGTGCTTTACTAAAGTACTGTAATTTTATTTCAGATGTCAAACTGCTGTAGTTCTTTTGTCCCTGAACATCAACCATCCCATATGGCAAAACATGTCATTGCAGTTTTTTTCAATCTCTTACAAGCATTTGCCAACACTTCAAGTACTTTTTCTAAACTCTTAACACAGGAACATATCTACATCACACAGTTAGCCAAATAGTTAATTTTTTGGCCAAAACCCCATTTTGTTAAATAAATACAAACTCTACTGAATACCTTTTTCTTCGTATACTAACTCTGTCAAAAAACAGCAAGCCAGAATCAAAATCGAGTCACTTGGTCAGAACATTAGCACTGGTTTTCTATCCAACAGGAACATGTAGTAAATTATACTGCATAGACTCTGAAAATGCCAACAATTAATGGCCTTACAAAACCTGCATTACTTATCATGTCTCAGTGTGACCTGTATAGAACTTACAATATGAGATCCATTAAAAAATATAACAACAACTATAATAATAATAATAATTCAGCCAGCAAGGTCATTTTAGTGCGTGTGAGTGGATTAATTTGAGCTAGTATGTGTACAGCATAGTGAAGGATCATCAGTACTTTATGGATTGTAAAAGAAGTGGCAGAATTGCAGCAGTAAAGGCTTTACTGGCTAAATGAAATTGCTGTCAGTGATTAAAAAAAACTTTAAATGAATGAACAGATACAAGTGTGCAGTTCACAAATGAACAATCTTTGGTTTTCTCTGTATAAATGTGCCAGTTATGATGGACAATGTATTGTTATGAATTGTTCAGGCTCAATATAGCCTGTGTTAAGAACAGTTCAAGGAGAGAGTGGGCTGGGTGTGAGGGTCCAAAGTGATTTTCCTCACTCTGGAGATGTAAAGTCTTGGAGGGTGGGCAGGGGGGCACACATATTCCTCTCAGTAGTCCTGACTGTCTGCTGTAGTCTCTCGATGCCTGGTTTTGTAGCTGAACCAAACCAGACTGTCCTGGTCCACCTTGTGCTCTCCCTGGTCCAGCCAGTCCTTTTCCTCATCCAACTCTCCCTCATCCAAACATTTTCTTTCTTTTTATGCTTCTCTGCCTTGTTCTGTATTGTTTTGAACAAAACCAATCCAGAGAGTGCCTTTTTATTGTGCATGGCCTTGTATGGAAAGACTTGGAATTATTCATTAAGATCGGAATCATCTTTCTCAATTATTAGTAATTAAAATAATTCTTAGCAGAACCTTTAAGCTGCTTTTGTTGCAGAAATAGAGGCTTTACACTATATTTAAAGTTTGGAGCATTAGGTCTTCATTTCTGTCATGTTGTGTTTAAGCATTTGTAAAAAAGATAATAATTTTTGGTATGGGGCAAGCTTGTGTCAAAAGAACATTTAAGCATTTTAGAAATGTGTTAATTGACTGAATATTGTGTGAAAACAGCGTGAATTGTGTTAATGGTGTGGTCACAACAGACGGATGTTGTTTAGAGTTTAGAAAAGGGATGTTAGCAATTGAAGAAAACTGTAATTGAGCTTCACTCTTTAAAAATATATTCTGGACAGAAAGCCATATGTGATTTTTTCCCAGCACACATTCTGCATTTGAATGAATCAAAAAATGACATCCACCCTTAACCCTACAGATTCAGTCTGAAACCACATCAAAGCTCAGACCACACACTCAAACCTGGTTAAACTGAATGCAAACCTCTACTTCTCTGTCAAATCCCAAAGCAGTTGTTTCTTCAGACAGATCTTACCTTTGACAGAAGAAGATGAAGCTCCTCCGAGGATCTGAAGGTCCTGCTCAATCTGTGCCTCCGTCTCTGCGTCAGAACATCTTAAAGGTGATTACCTGGCTAAACGTGTCCAGATTAAAACAGGGAGCATGTGTGCGGCCAAAGAGAAAACACCAGAGGAACCTGATCATGCAAGGGCTCTGGCGTAACCTCAGCTTTCCTGCTGGAACAACAGAGAAGAGCAAATACAGTTAAACAGTATTTTCCTCAAGTCTGGCTGCTTCAGTGATTATATAGGCCTATTCATTTATTCATTAATATAGAATGGTCCTGGAGTTATTAAAGCGCAGCAGAGATCTCAACATTCAGAATTATAGCTGAACATCGTGGACAGAAAATCAGTATAAGTCAGGGAAACAATATCATGACACTCGGCACTTTTCATGACTGTGTCTAATTAGGACAAAACTTTCAGGTTTTTGTCTTATTGTTTAAGGTTGTAAACTACAGTAGAGATCAAACTCAAAACAAAAACCAGCAGATTTCTAAGTTATCAATTGATTAATGGACATTAATTGACCGAACATTTCTTTACCTGTCTGTAGATGGCAATCTCTTTGTGCTAATCTGTAGCTGAATAACTTGCATGCATGCATAAATACATACAGAAATATACAAACATATATAGTCTACAACTTCTATAACATTTTTTACAGATGGATGGACTGACGGACGGATGGATGTATGTATAGAATAAATCCATCTGTCACCCAGCCCAGGCTGTTAGAGGACCAAATACAGCCTGAAACAAACTGATCACTTAAACCTCAGCAGAGGAACAGAATGAAGCTTCCTTCTTCTCCAGTCTAGCCCTCCACTAGAGACACTGAACGCCCTGCTAAATTAACAAATGTTCATTTATTTTCACCAGTAAAATACTCTATGCTGTATCAACATCTGTAGGCTACATTAAATAGTTTAATGTCTTATTATTATCCTTTATTTTACCAGGAATTGTCCCATTGAGATATAGATCTCTTCTACCAGGGAGTTTATTTAGAGATAGAATTGTTTCTAACATCATAACACTCTGCATTTCATTCCATAGCCTATAGGACCATAGGAGGAAAAGCAGTTTCGCCATACTCGAGGAACACAGCACAGTACTTTTTATTATCTAGGCATGTAATAATATCATTCGTAGTCAACACAGCAGCTGTAATAGTGCTATGACCTGCCCGGAAACCTGACTGAAATTCATTTAAAATATTATTTTCCATTAAAACCTGTTTTACTTGGTCATTTACAAGAGATTCAAATACTGTCACAATAGCTGATATCCTTGAAATAGGTCTGTAATTGTCTAATTCAAAAGGGTCACCCCATTTTAACAAAAGGAGAACCATAGCTGATTTCCATGCATGTGGAATTACATTTGAAGTTAAACTGAAATGAAACAGTAATTGGTTCCACTATGAAATCTGCTGCAATTTTTAAAAAAGTATGGCTCGTTATTGTCCGGCCCTGCTGATCTTTTACAATCTAAATGTAATAGTCTTGCAGTTCATCAATAAATGCACGCTGTTTTTCCCAAGCCCTGTACATAGGCCTAGACCTGCTGTATTTCTGCTGACGTGTATTTGTTTATTGAGGGTCATAAACTAAAGCTAAAGTGAAAATAAAACACAAGGAAGAGAACGCTTGGATTCTGACTGATTTATATTTGACGCTATTGTTGTGTTGAACACATCTTCAGCTAACTGTGATTCTTTAACAGTCTCCGGTGAGTTGAATTGTGTCTCATATCATTTACTCTGGAAGAATCTCGCTCAGAGTTTGTTTTGTGTGAGTCTGTCTGTATTTTCACAGGCATGTTGTGGATTATTATCGCTTTACTGGTGAATCTCCTCACAGAGACTTCAGGTAAGAACACCACAATTAAATATTAAATATTTCATACTGACCGGATGACATCAAAATGTTCATCTTTATCGAGTATTTTATATACATGATCAATTTAAATAGCATATTACAGCTTTAGATTCAGAATGTGGACAGTGGTTTAGACTAATCTGAGACACAATCTCTTATCTCAAACTTTACTCTAAAGTACTCATTAAAGTGCAGTGCACGGGTCTAAAGTGCAAAACTTTACACTGATCCATTGTTTATAGTCCCTACCTGTATTTATAATGTGTGCAGATTATAAATGCTGCAGAGCTGGAATCACAGTAAATAACGAGTAATGCACTGCTCGAATTGAAGGGGGGCTGGGGGGATCCGGGACCCCCCATAAGGCATTAGGGACCCCTCATAAGAAGTAAAAAATCGACTTAGGGGGGTCCCTCAGACATTTTTATTTGAGTGAAAATGATAATGACAAATGTGATTAAATTCAAGCAATGGATATGGTAAATTAAATTTCGTGAATTATTTACAATAATTTATATTAAGTTTGTTTATGGGCTAGTTGTCATGTCTCTTTAAATTTCAAACGCCCCGCCCACATCTAAAGACCGCTAAGCGCAGGACATCGTTGACATGACTGCTTGATTGGCGCCGCTCCGTCAAGCTAACTTCAGCTAAAAAAATGCAGAATAACAAACCTCCACTCGCAGTCGGGAAGAGGAAGCTTCTTACTGACTTTTTTGAGGGGTAATTTTCTCTCTATATCTCTCCACTATATTTATCAACTCCATGTCTTTTGTATTCCTTGCATAAATTATTATTAGGCCTGGTTCTGGGGTGCTAGAGATCTCGATGAAGATGAGTGACAGCTTTTTAGTAATTATAAAGGGAGTGCTCGTTGTGCGGTTTCTGTGCTATATATAATACATTCAGAATTGTATAAAACTTGTTTTTCATGCTGCTAAGACCAACGGCCACATACACGCTGCAAAGTTTCGGGAATTACATCGGCATATAAATGCGGGATTCACTCTTGAAATAGCTATGATTGACATATTGATAGCCATAGTAATTTCCTGAATAAAGCAGACTTTTGGACAGAAATGGTTGAATAGTCTGCTGACTGACAGACTCACTCATAACAGTCCACGCCGCCAGCTACTGGACGTAACTATGTCAACTGCACTGAAATCATTGAACGTACACTACTGTTCAAAAGTCATTTCTGTTCACCAAGCCTCCATTGATTTGATCCAAAATACAGTAAAAACACTAATATCATGAAATATTATTACAATTTAAAATAATAATAATACAATAGTAAACAATTTTCAGCATCATTACTCCAGTCTTCAGTGCCTGTACTGTTTACTTCTGTTTTTTTTGTTTTTTACTGCTGTACTAGAGACACTACTTTGTGAATGAATTCTTGAAGAGTTTCCTTGTGTGTGAGTGCTGTGATTGCAGATAAAGCCAACACTCTCTCTCTCTTACGCTTTCATACACCTTTAATGGTATATGCTACTTCCCCGTCACCCCTAGAATAAAAGGGAACGTAACACATGATCTTCAGAAATCATTCTAATATGCTGATTTGCTGCTCCAGAAACATTTATGATTATTATCCATGTTGAAAACAGTTATGTACAATTTATTTTTCTGGATTCTGTGATGAATAGAAAGTTCAAAAGAACAACATTTATCTGAAATTTAGATATAATTTGTAACATTATACACTATCGTTCAAAAGTTTGGGGTTTTTGGGTGGAAATAAATTAAAGAAATTAATACTTTTATTCAGAAAGGATGCATAAATTGATCAAAAGTGACAGTAAAGATTTAAAATGTTACAAAAGATTCTATTTAAGATAAATGCTGTTCTTTTGAACTTTCTACTCATCAAAGAATCCTGAAAACCGTTTGTACACAACTGGTTTCAACATTGATAATAATAAGAAATGTCTGAGCAGGAAATCAGCATATTAAAATGATTTCTGAAGGATCATGATCATGATGTGAAAATAGACAAATATAGAAAACAGCTGTTTCACATTCTCACAATATTAATGTTTTTACTTTAAAAAAAATAAAAATAAATAAATATATATACAGGTGCATCTCAATAAATTAGAATGTCGTGGAAAAGTTTATTTATTTCAGTTATTCAACTCAAATTGTGAAACTCGTGTAATAAATAAATTCAATGCACACAGACTGAAGTAGTTTAAGTCTTTTGTTCTTTTAATTGTGATGATTTAGGCTCACATTTAACAAATTTGTTATTATTTGTGTTGACTTTTGACTCCTGGACATGCCTAAGTTAAACTTATAAACTATTATAAAGACTATATCCTGTTTGCCCAGTTGTCTTGCACTCTTTGAATAATACTTAATCTCATCTCTATAGTATCATTACAGCCTGATAACAGTTTTCCATCCTTTTGCTACTGTTTAAGCAATAAAAAGGTCCTTAAACAGGTCCATTTGAAGTTACTGACTGCTCCTTTATCACTGCTTTCTGAAACATTATGAAATAATTATTCCTGTGCCACTGCTGAATTTGAATACCATTCAGTGTGTCTGAAAGCCATCTGAATATTTTCTACAGTTTTTGAGAAATTTCAATGTATTTTTATGTCACATGCTTTTACGGATCTTCAAGTGCCTTATATGTAGTCCCCTGGTATATTTGCCATAGTTGCCCTTTTGGGTCTGCTGCTTTGTCACCCTCTAAATCCAGTATTACTTGGAGTAAGCCATTTAAAAGAAGAATAGTAGCTTATCTCTCTTTGTTATGCAACATTAAATAGTATATAGTTATGCATATTACGATCAAATATATTGTTTATTTTGTATAAATTGTATATTGAGAGACTAACCCCCACCAAAAAAAAAGTCTGATGGTGGGGACCTCCCATAAGACTTGATTCAATTCGAGCACTGGAGTAATGAGTAGTATATTTAATTCTCTCTCAGAGTCGTTCACTGTAGTGGTTCCTGGTGATCCTGTAGTGGCTCATGTGGGATCCACAGTGATTCTGCCCTGCTGGATCTCTCCTCCTGAGAACGCTGAAGCTCTGGAGATCCGCTGGTACCGCCAGGATCAGTTCAACAACCCTGTACTGCTCTATAATCATGGGAAGATCCAGGATATCCAGGAGGAACTGTACAGGAACCGAAGTTCACTGAAGCCATGGTCAGATCAGTCTGGTGGACTGAAGGATGGAGACGTCTCTCTACGGCTGGAGAAACTCACACTTCAGGATGAAGGTTCATTTCACTGCTATGTGAGTGGAGACACAGTATATGACAGCCGAGAGGTGGCTCTCAATATCACTGGTGAGTCAAACATGACAATTTGTTACAACATAATATGCAACATATTCTCTAATAAGTCTTTTGTAGTCCTACAGTAGTTTTTTGTGAAGTTATTTTCAGCAAACGTTGTTTAACATCATGAAACTAAGCCTGATGTGAACATACATGAACATGAGCACTAATGCAAATGGCATTTCATACTGACTTTCATTGTTTTTTTTAAAACTTAATATTATTGATTGATTTTTTTTTTTACTCTAGATTTGACAATAATCTGGATTTTCTTTCTTAGATCCGTCAGATTCATCAAGTCCATGGAAGGCTCTTTTCTTCACCGTTCTCATCTGTGCTCTTCTGGGTTTGGTTGGGTTGATCCTCTACAAATACAGACACAGACTAACAGGTACAGTCTGGATGAAATTTTAGTTTTCAGAAGGTTTTTGTTTCATCTCATGTGTTGATATTTTTGATCTGCTCTGCAGGAAAGAAACCAGCTAAAGAAAGTGAGTAACTTCATTTAACATCTGAACACAGTCTTGATTTTATGTGCTTTACGAAACCTGGAGTATATGTGAAGCAGATTAATAATTCAATCTTGCATTTATGTTTTCTCTAATTGTATGTGGTGAAGAAAAAACTATGGAGAAACTGGCAAAAGAAGGTATTTGAAGACATTGTTTGTTCTGTGCTAAATATTTGTAAGAATTGAGAACTACTGAGATCTGTGTGTAACGGAGCCGACGAGACATGAGGCGTACGGATCCATGTGCAAGCTTTTCTTTAGAAACACAGTCAAACACAGGCAGGGTCAAACATCAGTAAACAGAGATGTCGAGGGCAAGACACAAGAGTATTCCGAGAGCATGCGTGGGTCGTCGATCAGCAAACAATATCCAAAGGGCTTGACAAGATGGGTAATCCGAGTACACGAGTAATAGTCCAAGCAGGGGCAAACAGAGTCTAAACTGCCAAACGGCAAGACTGAACAGATCAGCTGTGTAACCAGTGCTTCTAGCTGTGTGTGTGTCATCAGTGCAATGGATGATGGGAACTGTAGTCCGTGGTGAAGTGCAACAGTTAATGTAGTGCAGGGCTGTCCAAGCTCGGTCCTGGAGAGTTTAGCTCCAGCTTGCCTCAACACACCTGCATGGAAGCTTCTAGTATGCCTAGAAAGAGCTTGATTAGCTGCTTCAGGTGTGTTTGATTGGGGTTGGAGCTAAACTCTGCAGGACACCGGCCCTCCAGGACCGAGCTTGGACAGCCCTGGGTAGGGCAAGAGTCCATGTGGTGAGCGGGTGACCTCTGGTGGTGAGTGAACAGACGCTCATGGACCAGATTCGAGACAGAACTCAATTTGTTTTATTGCTTGTAATGTGTTTCTTTTTTCTTCAATTTTTGTATTTTTAAAGCTATTAATTTAGGTGAAAAATACGTGATGGACCAACATTGTTCTACTTTATTATTCATTTTTTAAAACTATGTTAAACATAACTTTTCTTATTTTTTTTCATAATTAAATATTATAAATTAATAGTATTAATCAGAGAGTCTGTCTCTCTGCCTTAACATTTTTTTTTCTCATTTTAGATTGTGAGAAGGAAACTATAAAGAAACCGACAAAAGAAGGTACACTCTTACAAATAAAGGTGCTTCATGATGCCATAGAAGAACCTTTTAGTCTAAATGGTTCCATAGAGAACCTTTAACATCTGAAGAACCTTTCTGTTTCACAAAAGCTTATTTGTGTATCAGGTTATATATTGATTACAACTGTAGTTTTCTTTAAAACATCTAATTATTGATTTTTCATTGTAGTTGTGGGAGAAGCTGCAGATATAGAAGAACTGAGGAAATATGCCGGTTTGATATAATCTCAGTATTATATGCACATAGATGTTTAAATAAATGCATGTATGTATAAATATGATCTCACACATGAGTTTAAGAGGACTAATAATTGCTGCTTTATTTATTTATTTCCCTCCCAGATCAAAAGTTTGGTATTGATCGTCTGCATGCATGTCCAAATCTGAAGGTTTCTCAGGATGGAAAATCCATGAAGGAAAATCAAGGATATCATCACACTGGAGAGGCATTTCCTTACAAATTACATGCATTTGGAGCCCAAAAATATTCTTCTGGTCGACACTATTGGGAGGTAGGGCTGGTACAAAAAAATGTCCCAAAAAACTACTGGTTAATTGGTGTGATGAAACAAGAAAACATTGGTGTCAAAAACAAACTTGCTTTAACTCCATCAAACGGATACTGGTTCCTGTGTTTAGAGGGACAAAATGGCATTTACAGCAACACTGATCCATCAGTTAAATTCTCTCTGACACCGAGACCTGAGCGACTGGGAGTTCTGTTAGATTATGATGACGGTCAGCTGTCATTTTACAACGTCACAGAGAGAAAACATCTCCTGACCATCAGCAGCAGATTCTCTGGATCAGTCGTTCCTCTGTTCAATCCTGGTGTGGGTGATCAGAGTCCACTTAAAATCCTGGATTGTTCAGAACCTGTCGAATCAGCTGCAGAATCAGAGTCCAGTCAGCCTTTACTGGGTCCGGTTTCTACACCAGCCAAGAGCAGCACAACACAAAGCAACACGTCACACTGAAACCGAAACAGTAATACTGTCAGTAAAACTGTCTAAACTGGATGGGACACGATTCACGTCAGAAAACTGGACTGGACTGGATGGGACTTTGAAATACATTTCTTTACTAAAACATTGTAACTGATATTGAAGTACACGTTGCTTTGAGTGGTTGATCTTTAGATTACACTTTATTTTAAGGTGTTATTGTTACCGTGTAATTATACATTTAAGTACTGAGTAATATTAATTAACTAGGCTTACATGTACTTACTATATGGTTAGGATTAGGGTTTGGTTTAGGAATACTTGCATGTAATTATGAATAATTAAGTGTTATTATAATAGTACGTTTTTAGTCCAATAGGTAGCTGAATTTGTCCGCACACTGCAAGATCTACCAAAAATCCAATTATTTATTTTCCATATGCAAAAGTGAAAAAGTGAAAAAGTGCAAAGTGTATTAAAAACAGACCAGAGAGCAGGCGTTTCAGTGCTCCAAAGAAAAGCATGGGTTGAAACGTCTGCTCTCTGGTCTGCGGTGTGCAGACAAATTCAGCTAGCTATTGGACTAAACACTTTCTTCTTTCTGTTCTCCGCACCTGAGAACCTTTGTTTTGTTTGTTCTGAGTGCACACAATTCCTGCTTTATGATTATAACAGTAAATAAATGTAACGTGTAAAAAGGACACCTTAAAATAAAGGGTTACCGATCTTTGTCATTTTAATAAAAGACACAATAAATAAATCAATAATACAAATATTGTGAACTTCATTCATGCACTAAAAAATGCCCAAACACAAGCTGATTCAATCTGCATTTACACTGGCACAAAACAAATCAGATACATATCCGATATCAGGAGATCCGGCCGACTGTATGTCTAACACATATCCAATTCCTGAAGAACTCCCTGCCCATAAACACAGCATTTTATTGAGATGTAAACTTACATAGGTAAGAAATGGTTCATTCAGGAGCTGGTTTTCAACGCTAGTCCCGTTCATTTTATAAATACACAACCTGATCTCATGAAAGTGCGTATAAATGGTACGCCAAATAAAAACAAAAACTCTTGGTATTGATACACAAATGTTGACTTTGGCGTGCATATGCTACACAGGGTTGTGGGGTAGATGCGTATTATTTGTTTCGTATATGCACTCCAACAAATTTTGTATCATATTGTCATGAATCCGACTCGTGGTTTTCCGTCTGCTCACCAGATGTTGCCTCCCAGTTACATTGACTGGCACACTACACAAACTGTTGCATGTCATTCGGGACTACAGTTCCCATCATCCATTGCACTGATTACACACACACACACACAGCTGCATCCAATCAGACACACTTTATAAGCCTTGGACTTCCTCTTTCGGATCGCCAAGTATTGTGTGTGTTTATCACTCTCCTAGCAACTTTATGGAGAAATTCTGATCTCTGCCTGTTCTGTAGCTTATAGTCTGTCTTGGATTTACCCATTGCCTTGCTATTTTGGACTGTAACCAGGTTTCCATTCAAGGATTTTTTTGTGAAAAAATATGTAGCGCTTTAAAATATTTACGATATAACTGACGGAAATGCCAATTATCGATTAAATTTCTCCTGTGTCAACAAAATCTTTTTTCATTTAACTTTAGTGCATAAATTGCATATCGACATTTGAAGTATCACCAAAATTAGTTTGGAAACAAGAAAAGGGGCTTTAACGCAAATAAATGTGGAGTCACATGACAGAATTAGCCTATAGGCAGCTCGTGTTCATGGTGTTGCTCACGTTAAAGCACCGTTCACCTGTAGTTCAAAAGAGCATTAAATCATATTCATATTATTAAATTGTATCTAAAATTGTTTGATACATGGTAAGAAAAAGGCGAGTTACCTCTCAAACATACTTATCTTAGTTTAGTGTTAGTCGGCAGCCTACGTTTATTATTATAATTATTTTACAGTGCACTGTTCAGTTTAAATAGCCTGTAGTCCGTGCCGTTCAGCTTGACCACCATAACCCGTGATATTATGCCAAGCACATTTAGTTTTTCATGGATATTGGAATGTTTAAGTAAGTTTAAATGAATTATTTTGGCTTGTTAGCTTCTTATATTTGTATTCTTGTTTTGTTCTGAGTTCTTTGTAAGGTTGAATTGAAAGGATTTGTTGTGGAGTGAGGGGAAATAAAATATTGTTTTCACGTTTCTTCAATATTTTTGTCTAAAGCCGGGCTCACACTGTGCGATTTTTAAAAGTCTTTTGCGATTGTTGCTTGTCACACTGTACGAACATGATCCCCATGTCAGACTGTAGGATCTCAGTTGTCTTAATGTCAGACTGTACGACAGTCAAGACGCGATAAAAACGGACGTACTCAAGAAGACTTGTCCGGAGTTTTACGTCATCAATACGTGACCCGCGTTCTCTCGCTATAATGGTAGCTAGCAAACAACAGCAACGTGTAGCGTTAGTTTTATTAATTACATGCCTTGATGTTAAAAAAAATAAATAAATGAAAAAGACGACGTGTGTGGAGCAAGTCATGGCTGGGCAAAAGAGGACTTTATGGACTTCCAGTTCTACAGAGCGAACTTGAGCTAATTTTGTTATTCGACTTTAAACATCCTGCCCCTTAATAAATAAACTTTAAGTAAACTTTACTTTGTACATATATTGTTTTTACAAATAATGAATGGTTTGAAGTTGTCGCGCTAATTGCGTCATCAAGTTCAGTGCTCCTATTGGTTCTTGGTTTGACGGTCGTCGTAGGAGATGTCACACTGCAGGAAACTTGAGGAAAGTGTCTGAAATCTTCTGACACTGCCAGAATTTAATCGGAGGAAAAAATTGATCGCAACGGCCATTAATCGGCTGTCGGTGAACATGTCAAACCAGCGATCTAGACAACCGATTTTAGCCTAGCATTATAGGAATCTTTTAGGATGTTAGGATTTTCAAAATTTGTCTCAGACGACCAAATCGTGGCCAAAATCGCACAGTGTGAGCCCGGCTTAACTGAATTTGATATTTTATTATGACATCAACAGTGACCTATCTAGATCTAGTCCATAACAAAGTACAAAAAAAAAAAAAAAAAAAACCTCATGTCACTTAATAAAAATGATTTTATGTAGGTTTATACAATTTAAGGCTGTTTTGTTTCTAATGGATGAAGAACAGCCTACGAGTCAATGGCCTATAATTTACGCAATAGGAGAAAGTATGTATGGAAACAGCTCAAGGGCAATTTTTTTTTGCGTTACACCAAAACTTATGCGACAATTCGTTTTTTTAGTCATCACGCACACCATATTATCGGTAAAAGGCCTGTTGGATGGAAACAGGCTGTAGATGTCAGACCTCTGTTGTGTGTCTTGTGTTTCCACGTGCTTCCTGTGTTTCCATGCCCATATTTGGTTTGTTTCCTGTCCTCATCCTATGTGATCATTAGTTAATCCTTGTCTAGCTGTGTCTCGTTATCTTTGATTTACCTGTGTATTTACAGTCTGTTCAGTTAGAGTTCGTCTGGTCTACAGTGTTTGATGTCTGTGAGTTTGCCTTGTCCTGCCCTGTCTCCAGTAAAGTCTGTTATTTTGAGTTACATCCGTGTCTGCGTACCTCCCTGCTGTGTGCACTGTGACAGTAGACAGAAGCTGTAGAAGTTTTTTTTTAACGCATATTCTCTTTGTCGATAACAAAACAGCGCAATAGCGCAAACTCTGGATGGAAACTAGATTTGTGTTTGCACCTTGCCTGGACTGTCTTCTGTTTGTGGATTCCCCGTTCACCTCTCCCTCAGGATTAAGTTTGCTGTTGATCAACCTATGCCTGTTTTAGGATCACTCTTGTGTATATTTTTCATATTTTCTTTCATATCTATTTTCATTATTAAATAAAGGCATTGTTGAGTGAGTCAACTTGTAAAAAGCGTTCACGTCCTGGTAGAACTCGTAATTACAGCTTGTGAACTGGGAGTTTTCTGAGAGCTACAAGCTATGGCTTGTACCACGTGGTGGCAGCACTTTCAAAGAAAGCTATTACTGCTCTAAAAAAGGGGAAAATAGATATAGATACTATAATGTACTATAATATAAAACCATATGTAAGTGTTCACACTGTTATTATTTTGTTGTTTCTTTAGGTTAGCAATATTTATTGCCGTCATTAATAACAAACAAACAAACTGTTTGTAATAATTTTTTACCTGACATGGTTTCTGTGTTCTGCAATATTTATCAGTAGCATACAAATGTAATGCATTGTGTTTTATAGCTGCCAGTAACATTTTTATGCAGTGGCAGGTTCATTTTGTTGACTGTCACTATAGAAACGGATAATCCCTAGTCAATTTTGTGTGAGCTTTTCACACTATACGCTTAATATTTGGCTATAAAGTTGGATTTACAGTATCTGACCCTTGTAACACATTTTAACTTATTCATTCTTAACACTTTTAAATGCCACATTACACTAATGCCAGTCATACAATTCTGCAAAATGCCGTTTATGGTTATGAAAAATGTAACATTTAAGCTTCATATTGATTTTGACACAAAAACATATGCAACATTTTAAGGTTACATAGTTTTATTAAAACAAGTCAAAATTAAAAATAGACCTTAAAAGCATTACTTTTACTTCAAAAATGAAGCCAAGAAATCAGGTGAACAAACTAACAATTTATATGCTTAATTATCTGTAATTGTGTATGCATTGTTGTGATTGATTTTGGCTGGAATTTTTAAGAACTTAGTAAGAAAGAATAATCAAATACTGAAAGTTCACAATTAGCAGTTTCTGGAATTTTTATTTCTAGAAAATAATCACATCTTACATTAAATGTACTGTATGTAAAGTGATGTAAGCTTCTGTAATGTCACTGTAAACTTCAAAAATCATCTGCCAACGTCTGCCATTTCTTCAGTATCATTGCTAAAGAAATGGCAGACATTACTCCTCGGGCGTCTGTGAACACCTGAGCAGTTGTTGGAGTCCAAGACAGTGGACATCATCTTTATTATAATTCTGACTTAACTAGCAAGGATCATTAAAGCCAATGAGAAACAAAGTTCAAGTAAATGTCTGCACTGACCATTTCACCATGTTATTTTCTGCAGTAGAAAGATCAAACATCTCTATTGAATTCACCTAATCTCTGCTCAGTTTGTGAAGTGTAAAATGACACAGAAAGAAAAAAGTCAGTTAAATTGAACAAATTCTACTGAATGAGGATGATATTGAATCACATTGATGCTTCATCCTCTCTGTTCCAGCATCCATCTGATCAGCTGAGATCTCAAACACTCTCTGTGCCATTCTGCATCTGTCAATAAGAGACTATTCCAGTGGTCATATACTGTATTCAAGTGTAATTGTTTTTCAATCAAGTGTAAGTATTTTCCATAATGTGCCACTATTTTGGTCTTTTAATAGTTAAAATAACCCATAATTTATTTCAGACTCTAAAGTGCTCCAATGTAGCACGTTTATTAAATAGAAATGCAGAATAAATCTCTCCCTAGCCCTTTTAGAGGATCATTCATTTTTTTCATTTAATTTATTTATATAACACAAATAAACATAACAGGAGTTGACCACTGTGCTTTACAGAGTATAAAACTAAGATACAAGATAAAAAGAAAGAAAGCAATAAGACATAATTAAAGCAAAACATAATTAAGAATTGCTAAATGCTCAGGCCAGAAGATCAGATTGAACAGGGTCAAATTAAAAGCAAACCCATACAGAATGTAAAAATTCCCAAAGCTGTTCATCCATCAAACACAGGAACAGAATGAAGAAGCATCTTCTAGCTGGACATCAATCGTGTTCATTATCAATCCATATTGTCATACTATCACATACTGCAGGGCAGGCTTTAATATAAATATCTCTCCACCCTCAATACCACGACTGAGGTGCCCTTGAGCAAGACACCGAACCCCCAACTGCTCCCCGGGCGCCGCAGCATACTGCTCGCGAGTGTGTGTTCACTGTGTGTGTGTGTGTTCACTGTGTGTGTGTGTTCACGGTGTGTGTGTGTTCACGGTGTGTGTGTGTGTTCACTGGTGTGTGTGTGTGTGTGTTCACAGTGTGTGTGTGTTCACTGCTGTGTGTGTGTGTTCACTGCTGTGTGTGTGTGTTCACGGTGTGTGTGTGTTCACGGTGTGTGTGTGTTCACGGTGTGTGTGTGTGTTCACTGGTGTGTGTGTGTGTGTGTGTTCACAGTGTGTGTGTGTTCACTGCTGTGTGTGTGTGTTCACTGGTGTGTGTGTGTGTTCACTGGTGTGTGTGTGTGTGTGTTCACAGTGTGTGTGTGTTCACTGCTGTGTGTGTGTGTTCACTGGTGTGTGTGTGTGTTCACTGCTGTGTGTGTGTGTTCACGGTGTGTGTGTGTTCACGGTGTGTGTGTGTGTTCACTGGTGTGTGTGTGTGTGTGTTCACAGTGTGTGTGTGTTCACTGCTGTGTGTGTGTGTTCACGGTGTGTGTGTGTTCACTGCTGTGTGTGTGTGTTCACGGTGTGTGTGTGTTCACTGCTGTGTGTGTGTGTTCACGGTGTGTGTGTGTTCACGGTGTGTGTGTGCACATTGGATGGGTTAAATGCAGAGCACCAATTCTGAGTATGGGTCACCATACTTGGCAGTATGTCACAAAATAAATATAAGCAATATAACAGGAGAAAATGTGAGGAAAAAATCTCATGCATGTTACATGTCAAAGTGGCAAGTGTGTATTTTCCATTACATTCAATTGCCTATCAACAATGTGTCAAGGTTAGCGCTTTCTGTTTTTTATTAGCCATATCTTATTTGGCCTGCCACCAATATATTGCAGCTCCCCCAGTCTGTAATCTAATGGTGGAATATAGCTGAAACGGCCCTTTTTAAAATATCTGGCCTCCCATTGGTTGGAGGTGATTTCATTCTTCTCAATGATTTCATTCTTCTTACTGTCCTTGGTCCACACCTGGCATATTGCTCTGGAACTTTCAACCTCTGCTCATGTAAACTCACAGTCTATATGCAGATATTCTGTTTTAGACTAATTTAACACATTATCCAATATATTGATTACTTTCATGATTTTACATTCTCTTTTTAGTAATGTTAGTAAGATAATAATATTTCTATATTTTACTACAGTAAGATAATAACATTTCTATACTTTACTACTAAATTTCACAATATATTCCCCCCTCTGAGACTTTATCAAGTCTCACCATCAAATCCTTCACCCAGAGTGCAATTACATGAGTCCACCCATCCTTCTACTCTTTCTATGAACCAATAATGGTCCCTCATTACCTCTTAACAATTGGTTTCTTCATGGAACTGCACTCCAGAGGAAGCCAGACCCAAACATCTCTCCTCACCCTTGACTAGAGAAGAGTAAAATAATCTGTCTTCCTATCTATACCTTCTTTGGGGGTCAATAATTCAACCATCATTGTGTATGTAAGCGTGTGCACAAAATGTTCTAGCCTTGCCCATGGGTATCATGGTTATGTAGAATATATGAATGATTAATTAACACATCTAATAAAAAACAAAACACTGGTCTGTCCCACGTAGCCAGAGGAACTCTAGGCATATCCGGTAGCCTAGAGCGCTATCTGGTGATGTTATCCCTCATTGCCAGAGGAGCTTTCTCCAGCCCTATCTGGTGTTGGAGTAGATGATGGGTTTTTAAACCTCCAGTTGAATCTAATCATGTTGCTAAGTACTGAGGTGCTCGTCGATCCTTTCTTTCCTAATGTGCTGTAATCACATTATACATTTAAGGTTAGTAAATTAACAACTTCAAAATAAATGATATAAGGAGTGAATGACTTCAGGAAGGGGCATATGCCAAAGGAAAATACATAGTACCCCTAACTTTCTCCCTACACTATCCAAATTCTCTAATATTTCTATGAAAGTTTTTTTTTTTTATGACTATTTGTTTATTGTAGAACAAAGCCAGCATACATAGCTTACAATAACTATATACAAGCCAGGGTTTGCATAAAAAAAAAAAAAAAAAAAAATAATAATAATAAAGAAAAATAAATAAAAATATACACTCTAGGGGTGACCACATTTATACACATCTGAAATATCCACTATTTACCTTTCACTATATTTATTTATCTAGTTATCATATCAGAAAGTTTCTCAACAAATTCTGACCATGCCTTAATTGTTCTTGGCTTAGCTCTATTAATTCTTGCTGTTGAACACTCTAACAGCACTATATTTTTTAATTCTATGAGCCACATTTTGTCAGCCGGAAATGTGGGTTCATACCAAATTTTAAAGATTACCTTCTTGGCTGCAGTTAGTGCGGTATGAAGCATTCTACGTTGGTAAACATTCAGATTAAGATCAGAATCATCATTCAACAGACAAATAATGGGATGTTTAGGAATAAGCCTATTGCAAAGTTCTGAGACCACAAGAAACACCTTATCCCAGAATTTACTAATAAGTGGACAGTCAAAGAACATATGCATGTAGGTCCCCACCGTATTTGAATTACACAATGTACACAAAGGGGTAGGCAATCACTTCATTCTGTGTAACACATATGGTGTTGCATAGGCCTTGTGAATCAGTTTAAAGTGTATAAGTTGATGGGCCGGATTCTTGGAGATCGCAGGAATGCTTTCCCATATCCCGTCCCAGTTTGGTTTACAAGGGGCCAGTTCCTTTTCCCATATTGTAGTGATGGGAAGTGCACCGGAGCCGTGATTAAGCAATTTGTTATAAATAAACGATACTACTCCACGTGTCTGAGAGAAATTTACACAGTCCATCAGTGGATGAGTGTCCAGGTTACAGTTCCACGGTACTCCATAAGCACGCATTGCACTTCTTAACCTTAAATACAGAAAGTAGGAATGTCCAGGAAGATTATAGCCTTCTTTCAAATCCTGAAAGGACCTTAGGCCCTGATTATTACAAATATCACCCAGAACAAATACACCTTGGTCAGACCAGGACTTAAAGACAAAGGGCTTTTTCCCAGATTGTATGTTATGATTATTCCATATTGGGGACTCTTTAGTAAATTTGCTAGAACATCCGATGAATTTACAGACATCATACCAGATTTTAAGAGAGTTGTCCACAATTTTGTTATCAAACTTTAGGGATTTCTTAGATAACCCAATAAATAATATATCTTGTAGTCGATGAGGATGCACCGCGGAAGCTTCTATATTACGCCAAGCAATCTCAGAGTTTACTTCCAACCAAGTCTTGATGGAGCGCAGCCGACATGCCCAGAAATATAGTTGGATGTTAGGAAACGCCAAACCTCCTTTGGCAGGACTTCTCTGTAAGGTACTAAGTTTAATTCTTGGACGTTTGTTGTTCCAAATGAATTTAATTATAATGGAGTTCAATTCTTTGAAAAAAGTTTTATGAGGAGAAAGAGGAATCATGGAAAATAAAAATAACAGCCTGGGGAGAACATTCATTTTGATGATTGCAATCCTACCTTGCAAAGAAATTAGTAATGCGTTCCATCTGTCTAGATCTCGTCTAATATTATTGAGTAAGGAACTATAATTTTGCTTGACCACTGCCTGAAGTGAGGGAAGGATCTGAATTCCTAAGTATGTGAATGTATTACTAACTGGGATTAAAGAGGGCACAGACGCAGTATCACCCGGCCCGGACAGAGGAATTAGTACTGATTTTTCCCAATTAATTTTATAACCACTTACTTTACTAAAATCATCGAATATTTTGAGACATTGAGAAATAGAGGTAGAAATGTTAGACAAATATAATAAGATATCGTCAGCAAAAAGAGAAATGTGGTGTTTAGAGTTATCTATAGTAATAGGGGAAATTATATGATCCTGACGAATTGCTTGTGCCAGAGGCTCTAACGAGAGGGCAAACAGCAGTGGTGACAGTGGGCAGCCCTGTCTTGTGCCTCTGCCCAGCAGAAAAGCACTTGAGCAACTCATCCCTGTCAACACCCGTGCATAAGAGCTTGTGTAGAGAGTTTGTGCCATATGTATGAAATGGGGACCAAAGCCAAAACACTTCAAGACTGACCAGAGATACATCCACTCGACCCGATCAAAGGCTTTCTCTGCATCTAGCGAAAGAATAGCTCGTTGATCCTCAGTCGGATTGGGCACGTCTATAATATTCAAAAGACGTCGGACATTATCCATACCACAACGTCCCTTAAGAAATCCTGTCTGATCATAAGAAATTAGAGAGCCAGCAACTTGATCTAAACGACGGGCTAGAACTTTAGCATAAACCTTAGTGTCCGTGCAGATTAATGAAATCGGCCTATAGCTGGAGCAACAGAGAGGGTTCTTCCCTTTTTTCAGAATCAGAGAAATAAGGGCAGTATTCTGATCTCTGTGGAAACAACCTGTCTCTGTTGCAAAATTAAAGGAATTAAGAAGGAGTGGTCCAATCATATCCCATAACACCAAATACAACTCCGGGGGTAGACCATCCAAACCGGGGGCCTTACCCTTGTTCATAGACTCTAGAGCTTCTTTTAGTTCACTTAGTTCAATTGGAGAGTCAAGAAAATTACGTTGCTCATCACTTAGGTGAGGGAGATTTAATTCTGATATGAATTCAATTCTCTGTTGATCCTCCAAACCCACCTCGGAACTGTAAAGATGCTCATAAAAATTCTTAAATATAGTATTCACCTCATCCGGGGTAGTATGAAGGATGCCCATACTATCCTTAATGGCTGTTATTGACGACATTGAGTCATTGTGTTTCAGCCTAAGCGCCAGCAATCTAGTGGGCCGTTCACCATTAAAATAGTAATTTTGTTTAGTGCGATGGATCAAGAACTCTGCCCTTTTTAGTAAGACTGCCTTATAGTCAGATCTTAAGTTACCTAAAATCTTACTTTTCTGTTCTGAAAAAGTTTCTTTCAAATCCTTCTCCATTATTTTGATCTGGTCCTCAAGACGATTTAGTTCTTTTACTATAGATTTATTATCAAAAGAGGCGTAAGAAATACAGTTTCCTCTCAAAAAACATTTGGTTGTTTCCCATAGAATCTGTGGGTTAGCAGCTGAACTGGAGTTCTCTGAAAGAAACGTTGACAAACTGGCCCGTAGCTGTTTAATAAAATCCTCTTTTGATAACAAAGTTATATTAAAACGCCATCTCTTTGACCTTTGGGATCTCACAGGAGGAGACAAATTACAAATCACCGCCGAATGATCTGAAATCAACCTGGGAAGAATACCAATACTGTTTACACACTGAATAAGACACTTAGATATTAAAATATAATCTATTCTCGTAAACGTCTTATGTCGGGAAGAATAAAAAGTGTAGTCCCTACAGTTTTCATTCTTCATCCTCCAAATATCACACAAGTTATTATCCGCAATAAGATCATTCAGAGCCTGTGAAGCCTGATCATCATATACTGTGGAAAGAGACTTATCAATCGAAGGTTTAACAACTGCATTAGCATCCATACCCATAACCAAGCTGTAGTCAGCAAAACTAAGGAGGAGTTTAGTAAGAGAGGGGAAAAAATCTACATCAAAATTATTGGGAGCATAAACTGAAACAAAAACTATTTTTAAATTATTCCATGATCCTGAAACATATGTAATCCTCCCATATCCATCACCTCCCGATTTCTCTATTAAGAATGGAAATCTTCTATTCTGAAGTATGATAGCTCCTCTCGAAGCATTCGTATGAGATGAGGAGGCTATGATTTTGAAATGCCTATTTTGACAACGAGTGACATCTGAGGCCCTAAGATGGGATTCTTGAATGAGAGCTATGTCGGCGCGCTTACGATGCAAGTAATCTAAGCATTTTGTTCTTTTTACAGGGGAATTCAAACCATTGACATTCCACGATATCAGATTGAAATCCGTCATCCTAACAATACGGCAAAAAATAAAAGCTTGCTGCAGATGAAACCATAGTTATCATGTAAACCAAAATGTCACCCCACATAAACACAATATTAATAGCATAATCGAATACGGCAAACCCTGGTGTAAACAACGTAGTGGTCAAACAAACCAACGAAAATACAAACAGAGTACAAATGGCAGCATGCAGAGAGATAAAACACACTCTCTTACCTGCCTGGAAAATAAAAGTATTTGAGGCCATGCACTCGAACAATGAGGCAAAACCCAGGTATCAGTGACCCGCCTATCCAAATGTCCATAACGGCAATAGAAACTTATGTCCCTACTTGAAATAATGAAGCACCGAGTCTAGGGAGCTGAAATTAGTCGTTGGGGGTTCCCGTTGTCATGGTAGATTCCATCCGCGTGTCGGTATCCAGGGAAGAGACAAATCTCTCGAGGTCTGCGGGGGTCTTGAAAAGGATCTGCTCACGGCCGTTTATCACTTTAACAACCGCTGGGTATAACAGGAACGACTCGATGCCCAACTGTTGAAGGCGTTTCCTTTTTTCTGACATCGCTTTCCTTTTTTGAGACGTGCCCTTGCTAAAATCTGGGAAGAACCACAGCTTGGCCCCTTCATAGCTCAGAGAAGGTGAATTTCTGGCTTCCTTCAGGATCGCTTGTCTGTCGTTGTAACGAAGAAGCTTGAAGATCAAGGGACGTGCTTTCTTCCTGGTGGGATCTTCGTTCGCGTACAGGCGATGCGCGCGTTCAATTTCAATCTCCTTCCCTTGTAAGGCCGGTAACCACTTAGGAATTTGGGTCTGCAAAAACCGGATTACGTTGCCACCTTCGACTCCTTCAGGTAGACCCACCAACCTTAGGTTGTTTTGTCTGGACTTGTCTTCATAAAGCCAAAGTTTTTCCTGCAAATCTTCCAGGCGAGATATGCTAGCAATCGAATCCTTTTTGATATCGCGCACAGTGGTTTGCATGTAGTCAAATCTGTCGCCAAACGCTTTAACATCTTTTTCCAAGGAATCAAGTCGCGTAGAAATCATTGAAATTTCCTCGCGAACGATCGACGACATGCTTAACTTTATGGCGCTCAATTGCTTTTCTAGCATCTCAGCAATGGCGTCATGTAGACGTTCGTCATCTTTAGGCCGCTTTTTGGAAGGTGAATGTGGCAATTCCCGTTTAGATGCCATCTCGGAAGCTTCTTAAACAGAAAGGTGACTCAAAAACTCAGCGTAAGTCTTAGCAGGGATAATTTATAGGGAAAAAGGACATCTGAGGCGGAGCGCCGAAACACTAAGCAGCCATCACCACTCGTCGCGCATGCGCATCATATTTCTATGAAAGTTTAAAATAAAAAATTATAAAAAATCAAAAGGCACCCCTTCCCTACCACTCCGTTGTTATACAGGAAGGTGTTACACAGCATCGTCCAGGTCAAAGTCATCCAATTCGTCTAGTCCAGGTCCACAGTGTGTCTGTGGGTATACCCAATGTCAATTCCAGTTGGTTTTATCGATATGTTAAGCATCTGTTTGGCTGCAGCATTGGCCAGCATGGATCTGATGAAAGGCACAACACAACAGAACAGTACAAAAAACACAACAATAGCAATGGCTATTAGGATGCCCACTCTAATCAACCATTCCTCCCAAGACCCAAAAATTTAATTTAACCAGTCTCCAATCTGCTTATCTGCTCCAGCATTCTTGGTCACTTCCTCTCTCAGATTTTTCAGTTTCTCCATTGCTTGGGTGAATGATCCATCCGGTGCTGTATTATTTGGGATATAGGTACAATAGTCAAAACCAAACATTACACAAACTCCTCCTTTCTCGGCTAAGAGCCAATTCAGAGCTTGTCTGTTTTGTCAAGCCATTTTACTTGTGGGACCTAATTGCTGTCCTAGAGCACTTAAGGCATCATTAGTGTAATTAATGAATCTCTGCTGATTGTAGTAAAAGTAATTGATCCATTCTAAGTTCTTATTTGGGGTTATCCATACAAATATAGACTCAAAACCAGACTTTATCTCATTTCTCGCTTTAAATTCTCCTGGTATCCCTCTAGTTTGGCCAATTGAATCTAAATACACATCTGGGTCTGTTTCATAAGCTCTTTTTACTCTGTAGATACCTTTCCAATCTTTTGGAAGTGTGGATCTTTTTCTTCTTGTTGAGCAGTTCTTCAAGTTGCATCTGAGTCAATTTTCTTTGCAGCTCTTTTTCTTGGTTTCTTATCTTTAGTTCTTGCTTTCTGTATTGTTCCACAGCATGAACCACATGGTCTCTGAATTCTTTGTGGGACTTTGAATTCAGACCCACCACATCTTCCAGTTTCAGCTTTCCTGATGAAGAGTGCTGTCAGTACTCTATCTTGCTCTGGATCTCTTTCCAGTTCTTCTTTCCATGGTCTCAGTTGTTTCTGGATGTAAGTGGTGGGGTTCTCAGCTTGCCCCATTGGCTCCCCCTTCAGGCAGCTCGGGTCAGTTTGCATTGGGTACTGCTTCCACTGGACAGGGTAATGTAGACTTGAGTGAGGTTGCATTGATCGAAGGTGCAGCAATTCATCCAGGTCTTGTTGTAGTGATCTCTCTACTTGATAGCTTGCTTGATCTTTTCTCTTGTCCTGTTGCATCTTTCCTCCATCTGTGCCAGTTCTTCCCGGATTGAGTCAGCAGAGGGCGCTCCTCCTTCAGATGATTCATCAGACTCTCCTTCCTCACAGTTCTCCCTGCCTCTACCCGCTGATGTCACTTGCTTGTGGCATTCTTCCAAGTCTTCTAGCATTGCTGAAAGATGTGTGAGGCTCACCTGATTTCTTTTTCTCTTTGTAGGTCCTGGTCCCACTTCTTTCAATCCTTGGCTCCTCTCTGTAGGTTGTTTTCTCTTTCTCTCGTCTGGATTGTGTGGATGTCCTCTGCCCCTCCTCCTGTGGCTCCAGCCCCTCCTTCACAGCCCTGTGAGCATGCTTTTCCTCCCTATAGTCTAATGGCAATGGTTCTGTGCAGCTCTGCTCATCTATTTCTTCTTCTGGATTCGTGTCATGTACATACCCCTCAAATTCAATGGGTCCCTTTATATCTATTTTTCCCTGTAATAAAGGCATCTGGTTAACAACCTGGTCACAGCAAGGAGCATATGGAGGTGGTCTTTCTTCTTTTAATTCATCCTTTTTACTTTCCCTCTCCAATTTTAATAATTTGATCCCATGCTGTTTGAATAAGGTCAACACCCCTAATTCTTGTTCCCTTATTGTTTCTCTACATGCTGGATTCTCAGAGGCCAATACCTCTACTGGAGTAAACATTGTGAAATTATTTATCAATTTGCTTGGTAAATTGTTTTAACTTAACTATTTCTCTTTTTATTAGGTGATTTACCTCTTTAATCCCAGTGATTTGAATTTAATAGCTATTCTTCACCAAGCTCATCAGACGAGGACCACTAAAAGTATCCGACCCCTGATTACACCTGGACTTTTACTGGGCTGAGGATTTGTCACCTTATTTATAGAATCTGGTTGGTTGGTCTCAAATATTTCAAAATAATCACAATGTGTTTTCTGGTTAATAATTTAAAATTTAAAAGCGTAACCCAAAGCCTTTTGGCTCTTTCATCTGCTTAACATTTCAAACTGTGATGACTCTGCTCTTTCCTGATCCTTGTGAATCTCCACCCACACATGCTGTGTATACTGAGGCTGACGTTCTTGCTCAATTGTCACCAGTAAACGTCTCAGAGTTCTGCCAGTCATATAAAGTGGCTATACGTTTCCTGTTTCTTGTGATGTAAACGGGATTTTAGATGTCCAAATTACTTCTCTTGTGTCAGCTGACACTCTAAGATGAACATTGCCAAGGACTGAAGCTCCTTTTTCAAGCACTGCCCATTGGCTTGTGCAGTTGCGTTTAAGATAGGGTGCTACAACTGGATCAACTGGAATGTCAAATACATTTAATTTATTTTCCAATTGGGAAGATGCTGGAGCACAGAGCCTAAATAAATTAGTTGTCAATTGTCGAATTGTTATATGTTTATGCATCACATCTTCCCAAAGTATTCCTGGCCATTCAAATGATTTTTCTCTCAGATTTGTAATTTTAATAAAGTTTCTAAGAAAATTATTTTTCTTGAATTCTGTCAACTTTTGTACCTGCCCATCCAAATCAACAAAACTTGATTACAAACAAAAATGGTTGTGGATGCTTTGTGTTTTTACCAAAGCTTCCTGAAACTGATTTTCTCTTTCACTGTCACATTCATTTGGTTTTTCAATGCGTTTCGTTTACTCTGTTCGTTTCATTCTACTTTGGATGAGACAGGCACAAAATACTTAAATATCCTCTCTTTATTTCCTCTCTCCTTAGCTCTCCCTCCTTCTTTCACACACACTTACACTCGGCTTACGCACACACACATAATCAGTTCATGTATCCTTTCACACACAATGAGCTCATGTACTCACACACACACAGCCGGACCCCACCTTTTCTCTCCTTCTCGCTCAACAGAGAGAAGTCAAACGCTCAATCTGTCTCTTCTCTTTTTACAAAAAACAACCAATTCTTCTTTCTCTTTTAATAGCAATTGAGTTTCACGGTTTGGATCACAGCGCTGACACTTTGGAGAATGCCCAAACAATCGACAAAGCCAATTTCTTGTTTTTTCAATTCTTATGATTCCATTAACATAGCTACTTAATTCAGTATACTGTCTTCCTCAACAAATTTACAATTATTTACACTGGTTCTTTCTTTCTACTTCTACCAATATTATTTACATATTTATATGTTTCCAGCAATAACAGCGCAATATTGCTAGCAGAGTTAGTGATTCAAGCAAACATTCAAAGCTTCTGTCACGAATCCTGACCATGCACTTCCGTTCACTAGCCACCAGAGGTCACTCGTTCACCACACGGACTCATACACAGCTGTTCACAATGATCACGCCCACACCTGAGAACCATCTCGCAATCACCATCACCCAAACACACACTATATAAGCCATGGACTTCCTCAGCATCGGGGCCGTGTATTGACCTGCGTATAGTGCTCACCTAGCGCTAGCTGCTTTACCGTGCCATTCAGTGTTTCTGTTTTGTTCCTGTAACTGTTAGCGTTTATCACTCTTCTAGCGATAGCAACTCTACAGAGCCATAATTCTAGTCCTAGTCTTGCCTTGTTTTCCTGCCGTGTCTGACCCTGCCCGTGTTTCCTGGATTAACCCTTCGCCTTGCCGTTTGGACTCTGTTTGCTCCCCGTTTGGATTATTGCTCTCGTCTCTGGATTATCTCTCTGCCTTGCCCCTTTGGATACTGTTCGCCGATCGTTGACCCACGCTTGCTCCACGGATTGCTCTGTCTTGCCCTTGCCATACCTGTTTGCCGATGTCTGACCCTGCCTGTTTCTGACCATGTTTCTTAATAAAGCTTTGCACATGGATCCGCACGTCTCACGTCTTGTCAGCCCCGTAACAGAATACTCGGCCACACAAGGATCCAGCAGCTATTCAGAGGAACATTGGCCAGGTATGGACATTGCATGGATGCTTTTAACCCTCGAGCAGGGCTCGCGACCGCTCGAGGATTATATTCAGGAGTACTTAGACCTCGCCTATTTTTCTGATCTGCCGGACTACGCACTTATAGACTTTTTTTGTGAGGGCATTAATCAGCCGCTCCGGTCAAAGTTAATCCGCGAGGGTCCCCGTTCATCTCTCAGTCAAATTCTGGACTATGCTTTGCTGTGTGTGGGCTCTTCATTCACTGTGGGTGTTTCGGAGGAACGCAACACCGTACTCACTCGCAAAATGGCAGTAACAACAACACCCCTTCGCGTCTCCGCTGTCAAGCCAGAGTCTGCTCGCGTCTCCGCTGTCAAGCCAGAGTCTGCTCGCGTCTCCGCTGTCAAGCCAGAGTCTGCTCGCGTCTCCGCTGTCAAGCCAGAGTCTGCTCGCGTCTCCGCTGTCAAGCCAGAGTCTGCTCGCGTCTCCGCTGTCAAGCCAGAGTCTGCTCGCGTCTCCGCTGTCAAGCCAGAGTCTGCTCACGTCTCCGCTGTCAAGCCAGAGTCTGCTCACGTCTCCGCTGTCAAGCCAGAGTCTGCTCACGTCTCCGCTGTCAAGCCAGAGTCTGCTCACGTCTCCGCTGTCAAGCCAGAGTCTGCTCACGTCTCCGCTGTCAAGCCAGAGTCTGCTCACGTCTCCGCTGTCAAGCCAGAGTCTGCTCACGTCTCCGCTGTCAAGCCAGAGTCTGATACCACAGATTCAATGTCAGTCCTTCGAGTTCTGATATCCAGTTTGATGGACCCACCACTGATGTCGGTGCGAGTGGCTGGCATTCCCAGGGCCTCAACCCTGGCTATTACAGAGACTGTTCCCCTGACCTCAGTGCTTCCCGTTATGGCGGTTGCCATTTTGAGTGTGTGGGCTGCACACTGTGCTCCTGAGGCCTCTCCTGTCCACGAGTCTGCTCCTGAGACCTCTTCAGTCCACGAGTCTGTCCTAGAACCTCCAGAGGAGGCGCCGTCCACTGCAGAACCACCAGAGGTGGCAGCTTCCGCTGCAGAACCTCCCGAGGTGGTGGCACCCACTCATGAACTCGCTGTTTGCCCTGTCACGGCCACGGAGGCCGTCCCTGAACTCGCTGTTTGCCCTGTCACGGCCACGGAGGCCGTCCCTGAACTCGCTGTTTGCCCTGTCACGGCCACGGAGGCCGTTCCTGTACTCACTGTCTGCCTTGTCACGGCCACGGAGGCCGTTCCTGACCTCATGGTCTGCCCTGTCACGGCCATGGAGGCCGTTCCTGAACTCACTGTCTGCCCTGTCACGGTCATGGAGGCCGTTCCCGAACTCACTGTCTGTCCTGTCACGGCCAAAGAGGCCGTCTGTGAGCTCACGCCCTGTCCTGTCACGGCTAAAGAGGCCGTCTGTGAGCTCACGCCCTGTCCTGTCACGGCTAAAGAGGCCGTCTGTGAACCCTCGCCCTGTCCTGTCACGGCTAAAAACGCCATCTATGAATCCTCGTCCTGCCCTGCCACGCCCTCTGTGATCATGAATGCTCTCCCTGTATTGTCTGTCTCTGCTCTCCCTGTGTTGTCTGTCTCTGTTTACCCCAGATCTCAGACTCTGCCATGGTTTCCTGCCCAGTCTGCTTCCTGTCGAGGGTTTTCTGCTCAGGTCTGGTGGTTCTCTGCCCCGCCGTGGTGGTCTTCTGCTCGGGTCTGGTGGTCGTCTGCCCCGCCGTGGTGGTCTTCTGCTCGGGTCTGGTGGTCGTCTGCCCCGCCGTGGTGGTCTTCTACTCCGGTCTGGTGGTCATCTACTCCGCCCTGGTGGGCTCCTGGTCCGTCTGCTCCGCCCTGGTGGGCTCTTGCTCTGTCCTGGTCTCCGGTTCCGCCTGGGTGTCCTGTTCTGCCTCAGTCCCCGGTCTTCCCACTTCCTCACGGACCTGGCCCTCCGTCCCTCCCCCTGTTCCGCCTCCGCTCCACCGCCCTCCTGGACTATATAGGAGCGTCTGGAAGCCGCTCCTTGGGGGGGGGCTATGTCACGAATCCTGACCATGCACTTCCGTTCACTAGCCACCAGAGGTCACTCGTTCACCACACGGACTCATACACAGCTGTTCACAATGATCACGCCCACACCTGAGAACCATCTCGCAATCACCATCACCCAAACACACACTATATAAGCCATGGACTTCCTCAGCATCGGGGCCGTGTATTGACCTGCGTATAGTGCTCACCTAGCGCTAGCTGCTTTACCGTGCCATTCAGTGTTTCTGTTTTGTTCCTGTAACTGTTAGCGTTTATCACTCTTCTAGCGATAGCAACTCTACAGAGCCATAATTCTAGTCCTAGTCTTGCCTTGTTTTCCTGCCGTGTCTGACCCTGCCCGTGTTTCCTGGATTAACCCTTCGCCTTGCCGTTTGGACTCTGTTTGCTCCCCGTTTGGATTATTGCTCTCGTCTCTGGATTATCTCTCTGCCTTGCCCCTTTGGATACTGTTCGCCGATCGTTGACCCACGCTTGCTCCACGGATTGCTCTGTCTTGCCCTTGCCATACCTGTTTGCCGATGTCTGACCCTGCCTGTTTCTGACCATGTTTCTTAATAAAGCTTTGCACATGGATCCGCACGTCTCACGTCTTGTCAGCCCCGTAACAGATTCAGTGTATCAACACTCACAGATAACAAACAAAGACTAACATTTCTATATTTTACTACTAAATTTCACAATACCCTTACCACAACACTGATGAAAAACCTTGGCATAACATTACATACGTAAGCCCCTTTCAATAGTTAGGTATCTCTCCTTTTTTATTTAAGAAAATAGGTTAAAAATCAGTTTGAGTCTAAGGTGGACTAATTTTCTTCACTCCCACCCTCTCTTTGTCACACACTCACACGCACAATCTCTCTCTCTCTCTCTTTCACACACACACACACACACACACACACACACACACACACATGTTGGTTTTTGTGGTTTATGGGGACTCTCCATAGGCGTAATGGTTTTTATACTGAACAAACTGTGTGTGCTATTGCCCTACACCAACCCTACACCTAAACTTAGCCCTCACAGGAGACTTTGTGCATTTTTAGATTTTCAAAAAAACACCATTTAGTATGTTTTTTAAGCCTTTTGAATTACGGGGACATAGGCAGTGTCCTCATAAACCACCTTCATATTGTAATACCTCTGTCATACCCATGTCATTATACAAATTTGTGTCCTCATAAACCACATAAACATGCACACACACACACACACACACACACACACATGTTGGGTTTCCATGTTTTATGGGGACATCCCATAGGCGTAATGGTTTTTATACTGTACAATCTGTATGTGCTATTGCCCTACACCAACCCTACACCTAAACTTAGCCCTCACAGGAAACATGCTGCATTTTTAGATTTTCAAAAAACGTTATGCTGTATGATTTATAAGCTTGTTTCCTCATGGGGACCAAAAAATGTCCCCACAAGATTAAGATTTACTGGTATTACTATCCTTGTGGGGACATTTGGTCCCCAGGACGTGATGAATACCAGGTGCACACACACACACACACACACACACACATGTTGGTTTTTGTGGTTTATGGGGACTTTCCATAGGCGTAATGGTTTTTATACTGAACAAACTGTGTGTGCTATTGCCCTACACCAACCCTACACCTAAACTTAGCCCTCACAGGAGACTTTGTGCATTTTTAGATTTTCAAACAAACACCATTTAGTATGTTTTTTAAGCCTTTTGAATTACGGGGACATAGGCAGTGTGAGCGGGGAGTGTGTGGAGTTACTGAGTGAGTCTCTAACTTTTCCTTTCTGAGTTTATTTATTTTTTTGAATATTGCTGTAGGTTAGAGGAGAAGGTGTTAGTGTTTTTTTTTTTTTGTCAGCTTATCTGATAAAGATGGGCTTAAATTCTGATGGTTTTTCCTGTTTGTCTGCTCGGCACGCGTCCAAGTGTATGCCGTCAGATTAGTCCATTTCTATTGAGAGTGTTTTGGTCGCTTTTGGTCGAGAAATAGGTGCACACAACATAATTTCCGCTTCAAGAATGAATAAAGCAAACGTCATATTTCTGAATGGAAATGGAAATGCTTAGTCAGTTGGTGGAGTGTGGTTTGACTGTTCAGGATGTGTTTGTTCCGATTTTACCACTGTCTAATCTTTCTAAAAAAGTGATGTTGTCAAATGTACCTGAGTTTATTTCTGATAAAGCGCTTGAGTCCATTTTAGCTCGTTATGGAAAATTGGTTGGGCAGATTACAGTATTTCTGAATTGCTAAAACACTAAAATCCATTTGCAAAACCAAAGTTGCAAGTGTACAAACCACTTTATTGATTGAATCACACAGTTTGCAGAACTTTAAACACTTCTCATGTGGTTAGACACAACTAGCAAATCGGAATCAGTCTTTGTGCAAAACTGTAAACACATTGTCATTGACAAGGCACATGTAGCATTGTGGTGCACTTCAACTCAGAATGGCACAACACAGCCCCAAAAGTGAAACACAAGCAACACACTGTTGTCATCGGTAACACACAAGCACTCAAAATTTAACACACCTGTTTCAAATCAGTAATGTGTTGCACCTAATCAATAATCAGGATATGAAGCCATGTCAAATCCAAATGGCATGTGTGATTTTCACAATGGAGGGCAGGAGAGAAGGAGGAAGTGGAAGTGGAAGAGGACGAGGACGACGAGGAGGAGGAGGAAGAGACAGAGGAGACAGAGGAGGAGGAGGAGGAGGAAGAGACAGAGGAGACAGAGGAGGAGGAGGAGGAAGAGACAGAGGAGGAGGAGGAGGAGGAGGAGGAAGAGACAGAGGAGACAGAGGAGGAGGAGGAGGAGGAGGAAGAGACAGAGGAGACAGAGGAGACAGAGGAGGAGGAAGAGACAGAGGAGACAGAGGAGGAGGAGGAGGAGGAGACAGAGGAGGAGGAGGAGGAAGAGACAGAGGAGGAGGAGACAGAGGAGGAGACAGAGGAGGAGGAGGAGGAAGAGACAGAGGAGACAGAGGAGGAGGAGGAGGAGGAGGAAGAGACAGAGGAGACAGAGGAGGAGGAGGAGGAGGAAGAGACAGAGGAGGAGGAGACAGAGGAGGAGGAGGAAGAGACAGAAGAGACAGAGGAGGAGGAGGAGGAGACGGAGGAGGAGGAGGAGGAGGAGGAGGAGACAGAGGAGACGGAGGAGGAGGAGGAAGAGACAGAGGAGACAGAGGAGGAGGAGGAGGAGGAGACAGAGGAGGAGGAGGAGGAAGAGACAGAGGAGGAGGAGACAGAGGAGGAGGAGGAAGAGACAGAGGAGGAGGAGGAGGAGACAGAGGAGGAGGAGGAGACAGAGGAGACGGAGGAGGAGGAGGAAGAGACAGAGGAGACGGAGGAGGAGGAGGAGGAGGAGGAGGAAGAGACAGAGGAGACGGAGGAGGAGGAGACAGGAGGAGGAGACAGGAGGAGGAGACAGAGGAGGAGGAGGAGGAGGAGACATAGGAGGAGGAGGAGGAGGAGGAGGAGGAAGAGACAGAGGAGACAGAGGAGGAGGAGGAGGAGGAGACAGAGGAGGAGGAGGAGGAGGAGGAGGAAGAGACAGAGGAGACAGAGGAGGAGGAGGAGGAGGAGGAAGAGACAGAGGAGACAGAGGAGGAGGAGGAGGAGGAGGAGGAGGAAGAGACAGAGGAGACAGAGGAGGAGGAGGAGGAGACAGAGGAGGAGGAAGAAGAAGAGCCATCATTTCCAATGAAATTAGAGCAACAATCATACACCATGTTCTGGTTCATGGAATGAGTATGAGGGAAGCAGGACTACGTGTTCAACCAAATATAAGCAGGTTCTCTGTGGCCTCCATTGTCAGGACATTCAGAGAAGAGAACAGGTAAGTGTACTATCATTTGTTGTCCCTCAAACTTACAGTACAGTATGTACAGTTGTGGAACGTCTCAGTAAATTACTGTAACATATCTCTAAAAATTGGCCCTTTTCTAGCAGTATTACAGTAAAACTAATAGTAGTACTAAAAATAATAGTATTTTATGTATTGTACATATTTGGTGACATTTCAATGCATTAGGCCTGTCTGTACAATTCTAACAAGAGGTTTTATTTGCTAGAATTGAAAGACTGCCACATGCCGGTGGAAGGAGGGGTATGTTCTCACAACAGCAGGAGACCATTATTGTCAATATGGTCCTTCAAAATAATCTCATTCGTCTGCGTGAAATACAACAGCGAGTTGAGGAAGACAACGTGAACTTTGAAGGAATCAACCGTGTGAGTCTCTCCACAATTGACCGTGTCCTGAAACGCAACCTGATAAGTCTCAAACAAGTTTTATAAATGTGTGCCTCCCACCATACTCGCCCTTCCTTAATCCCATTGAGGAATTTTTTTCTGCATGGAGGTGGAAGGTCTATGACAGAAATCCTTATGCACAGGAAAATCTCATTCAGTCAATGGATGCAGCATGTGACAACATTGGAGTGGAAGCGATTCAAGGTTGGATTCGGCATGCTAAAGGATTCTTTCCCCGTTGTTTAGCAAGGGACAGGATTGCCTGTGAAGTTGATGAGGTCCTGTGGCCTGACCATGCTCAGAGGCATGATGCTGAGGCAGAATGATTCCAAGACATTGCTTGCTATCGATCTGCTGCATTTTTTGTTTGTGACTACATTTATATGTGTGCAGGATTGTGCAAATACTTCATAATAAATAAATGTTTTCCCCTGCTCTGCCCTGAGTGCAATGTTTTGCATTTATCTCTGTAGTGTATAATGACTGCTGTGTAGTGTTTATGCATTAGCTGGATGTGTGTGTTATCTGAAAACAGTGTTTGGTTTTGGGTAAAGATAACATAGTTCTGAATCAATTGTTTGATATAGCAAGACAAGTCAAAGGTTTTGACAGTGTAGCTTAAGTTTGGTGATTTGTGTTTAAGGTTTTGAGAAAGTGAGAGAAACATTCAAAAAATGTGTTTTAGCAATTCAGAAATACTGTAAAATGATTCCTCTGGGACTAAAAACCCCAGAGTTGAAACATGTCATGTCTTTCAGACGGCAGGCTCTGATGATATTAAGTGCTGAATTTGAAACGCTTGAAGTGTCTGTTAAATTGACAGTGTTTGGTAGAGACTATACGATCTTTAATCACTACTGAGACCATGAAATGCTTTGTTTGTGGAAAATATGGCCACATTAAAACGGGTTGTCCTGTGGTTAAAGAGGCTCAAAGCGCAAGGAATGGTTCAGAAACTAATTCAGTGCAAGATTCAAGTGTTTTAGAGAATAATGATTTGGTTAAACCGACTACAGAAAGCGCTGCAGTTGATTTGAATGCGGACACTGACGCGTCTACTGAAATGAGAGAACAGTTGTCTCAGGGTGGTAATATTGAGGTTACAGAGACAGATGCGACCATTCCTGATGCTAGACAGAGTGGAACGAATGATCCTGTAGAAACTGTTGAGGAGTTAGAACAATCTGGAGAACAAGATGGGTCTGAAGTGAGTGATGTCTTGGATGAGGTACAGGCATCAAGCAGGAATATGTCTCAAAATGATGCTGATCTGATCATTGAAAAGCCAACATCGCAAGTTGTTGACAGTGATTTGGATAGTGAGTGTTCGGACTTAATCACTGATGAATTGGATGAATTCAATTCTCAGGAAAGTACTGTTGGGAGATTAAAGAGGCCTCGGTATTATAGTTTAGAACAGCTGGATGACTTCTTGAATGCTACAAAAAATCAGAGAAAACCAAAGATTGAAAAGTACTTTCCTGATTTAAAGCTTTTTATTGATTCCTCTGTAACTGCTATGAAGAAAGCAACACTTGAGGAATTAGATCAGCCCAAGCGTTATCGTTTAAAAAAGTTTGTAAGTGCTGTCAGAAAAAGAGTAAAGAAAGGTCCTTAAAGAGGTATTATGTATTGGAAATTACATCTATATTGGCATTTATTTATTTTCTCTTTTTTTATCCTGATGGTATCCTTTAATATTGGATCCTTAAATATAAATGGATGTAGGGATGTACGAAAGAGAGTGACTTTATTTAAGTATTTACAACTTAAAAAAGCAGATGTAATTTTTTTGCAAGAGACTCATACTGATGCCTGTAATGAGACAGATTGGATAAATGAATGGGAGGGCAGTATTAGTCTTAGTCTTGCTGGTGTTGCGTTTTTATTTTCAAAGCGTGTTAAAGATAATCCAGTTTTCTTAGAAATAATACCTGGACGCCTTCTTTGAGCTGATATAACAATAGGCAATAATAGTTTTTCTTTTTATAATATCTATGCTCCTAATATAGGAAGCGAGCGCTGTGATTTTTTTCTGAAACTTTCTGAAGAATTGTTGAAGTGTTCCGATGATAAGATCGTTGTTATAGGTGGTGATTTTAATTGTACTGTAGATCATAAATTGGACAGGAACCATGAAGAACCTCATTTTGGTTCAACAGACATTTTTAAATCTTTAATTAATAGACATAGTCTTGTAGATTTGTGGAGGGATGCTTATCCTCATGTTAAACAGTATACTTGGCTGAAAATGAATTCAAATAGGGGTTCTGCTGCGAGATTGGATCGTTTCTATACTGAGGAATGCAATAAAGGAAGATTTTTTTAATAATTGTATCTCTCCTACATCTATATCAGATCATCATTATATTTCTATGTCTATGTCTGTCTTGTCACCTAAATCCTATAAGTCACAGTGGCACTTTAATAATATATTACTTCAAGATCACATCTTTGTGCACTCCTTTGGTCTTTTTTGGAAGTTTTGGCGAGAAGAGAGAGGTAGTTATTCATCTCTAAGTCAATGGTGGGATCTGGGAAAGGTGCAGATAAAGGTCTTTTGTCAACAATACACAGCAAATCATACTGAGAACTTGAAAGTGAAGATGAAGATGATAGAGCAAGAAATTCTTCAACAAAGCCTCCGTAATCAGGGAGGAGGTGATATCATTAAAGAGAACAAAGGTCTTTTGAAGGATTTATTGGAGGAGCAGGAGAAGGAGACACTTGTCAGAACAAGATATGTGAAGTGCAATGAAATGGATGCTCCAACTGCTTTTTATTTCGGACTGGAGAAAAAATTAAAAGAGCAGAAATATTTTCACAAACTGAAACTTCCAAATGGCAAAGAAATAACCAATCAACGAGAGATTATAGTTTCTGCTATTTCTTTTTATGAAAAACTTTCAGTCCGAACTTTGTGATGAAGCAGCAGTTGAAGAACTTCTTCTAGATCTTCCACAGTTGTCTAAAGAAGAGAAGATAGAATTGGAGGATTTCTTCACTTTTTCTGAGCTTTCAAGTGCTGTGCAAGGGCTGAACAGTGGCAAATCTTCAGGTGTGGATGGTCTCTCTGCTGAGTTTTTAAAAAGCTTTTGGAATGTGATTGGACATGATTTGTACAATGTTTTTTTGGAGTCCTTTAACCAAGGTGTTTTACCCCTAAGCTGTCGAAGAGCAGTGTTGACATTAATCCCTAAGAAAGGAGATCTTGGACTTTTAAAGAATTGGCGCCCTGTGTCGTTGCTGTGTACTGATTTTAAAATACTGTCAAAAGCTATAACTAATAAGTTGAAGAAATGTATGGCAACTATAATTCATGAGGATCAGTCATACTGTATCCCTAAACGGACAATTTTCAACAACTTATTCTTGCTAAGAGACATTATTGCAGTTGCCAAAAAACTCTTATCTTTAGATCAAGAAAAAGCTTTTGACAGAGTGGATCATTTCTATTTACTAAAGACTCTGAAGGCCTTTGGCTTTGGACCACAATTTGTCTCTTGTATTAAACTGCTTTACAGTGAAACATCTAGTATGCTTAAGATTAATGGTTGTTTAACTAGACCTTTTGCAGTAACAAGAGGTATACGACAAGGATGCCCTCTTTCAGGACTTTTATATTCAATTTCTATTGAGCCTTTGTTGTCACATTTTGTGGTACTTTTTCCGGTACCAAGATGGCGGCGCGAACACATCGCGAGGCTCAGCGTCTTACCAGATTTAGGAAAATAGTGTTAATTTTTCCTGGTTATTTCACTCGTGTTCGCGCGATTCAGCTATGCGAACTACAGCTATACAAAACAGTCACTTTTGGACATCAACAAACAGTGTTCCAACATAGTTTTAGATCATCCTTTCGACTTCAGCGAACTCCCGCCGGAGCTACTGAGATCACCGCGGACAAGCGGATCACTTGTACCGGCCGGAAGTGCTCGGCGTCGGCGTCGAGACCGTAAACAAAGACGGGGAAAGCGTGGAGGGCTGCGTGCTAAGCTAAGGCTAAACCCACATCGACCAGCTCTGCCCAGCATCTTCCTTGCCAATGTACGGTCTCTGATGAACAAGATGGACGAACTAAAGATCTGGACCCTCACACAGAAATGGCTTATGGACTGTAATGTTATGTTCTTCACTGAAACATGGCTCTGCAACAATGTCCCAAACAGCGTGGTGCATATGGATGGACGCTCTCTCTTCAGGGCTGACAGAGTAGCAGCAACCTCTGGTAAAAACAAGGGTGGTGGAGTATGCATTTATGTAAATAAATCATGGTGCAAAGACTCTGTCATTGTTGATACCTACTGCTCTGCTGAGCTGGAGTTCCTGATTATCAAGTGCAGGCCATTCTATCTACCACGTGAGTTTACTTGCATTGTTGCTGCTGCAGTTTATGTACCTCCGGACGCTAATGCTAACGTGGCTATGAAAGAACTTTGTGCTGCTATTAGCAAATTACAAACCCTGCACCCGGATGGAGCCTTTATCGTTGCTGGGGACTTCAATCACTGCACTCTTAGATCTGTTCTCCCTAAATTTCATCAAAATGTCTCCTGCACTACAAGGGGAGATAAAACATTGGACCACGTTTATACTAATGTGAGTGATGCCTACAAAGTCACACCCCTCCCCCACCTGGGTCAGTCTGATCACCTCTCTTTGTTCCTGCTCCCCAAGTATACCCCAGTCATCAAACGTGTGAAACCTACAATAAGGACTGTTAAAATCTGGCTGGAAGGTGCTGACTCCACTCTTCAACATCAATTCCAGCACACAGACTGGAGTGAGTTTGCTGCCCAGGCCACCACAAACTCTCAGATTAACATTGACATTTATACCAACTCTGTCATGGAGCACATCAACAGCTGTGTGAGCAGAGTGACCACACACAAAAAAATAAAAATTTTCCCCAATCAGAAGCCCTGGATGAACAGAGAGGTTCGCCTCCTGCTCAAAGCAAGAGATGCAGCCTTCAGGTCCGGAGACCAGGAGGCTTACAGCTCAGCCAGAGCCAACCTGAGGAAGGGTATCTGCCAGGCCAAACTCACACACAAACAGAAGATTGAAGAACACTTCAATTCTTCAGACCCCCGGCGTATGTGGCAAGGCATACAATCTATCACAGATTACAAACCACCTAACTCTGTGCCCCCCTCCAGCTCTGCCTCCCTCCCAGACGAGCTCAATCACTTTTATGCTCGTTTTGATCAAAATAATAAGGAGATCTCACTCAAAGCTGAGCATCAACCCAGTGAACTGCCTCTCACACTCTCCACATCAGATGTCTACTCCACTCTGCGTAAGGTGAATGCACGGAAGGCAGCTGGCCCTGACGGAATACCTGGTCGTGTGCTTAAAGCCTGTGCGGAGCAGCTAGCTGGGGTCTTCACGGACATTTTCAATCTGTCCCTGGCCCAAAACAACTGTCCCCACTATCTTCAAAACCTCCACCATCGTACCAGTACCGAAACATTCCACTGCCTCGGTCCCTAACGACTTCCGTCCTGTTGCACTCACCCCCATCATTGCCAAGTGTTTTGAGAAACTGGTGGCATCCCACTTAAAATCCTGTCTCCCTGCTACACTAGACCCATTCCAATTTGCCTATCGTCACAATAGGTCAACAGAGGACGCCATCTCAACAGCACTTCACTCTGCCCTCACCCACCTGGACAGTCAAAACACACATGTGAGAATGCTGTTCATAGACTTCAGTTCTGCATTTAATACAGTAATCCCCTCCAAGCTGATCTCCAAGCTCAGCCAGCTTGGAATCAGCACACCCATCTGCAATTGGATTCTAGATTTTCTGACTAACAGACCTCAGTCCGTTAAGTTAGATAACCTCTCCTCCTCCATCATCACCCTGAACACCGGCGTGCCACAGGGCTGCGTACTGAGCCCTCTCCTGTACTCCCTCTTCCTTCCATGATTGTGTTCCTGTTTATGGCTCCAACACCATAATTAAATTTGCAGATGACACCACGTGGTAGGTCTGATCAAGGATGACGATGAATCAGCCTACAGGGATGAGGTGCAGCACCTGGCCGTGTGGTGTGCCACCAACAATCTACAGCTAAACACCCAGAAGACAAAGGAGATCATTGTGGACTTCAGGCGGACTAGGAGTCATGCACACACAAACATCTACATCAACGGAGCTGTAGTGGAGCGTGTGTCGAGTTTCAAGTTCCTTGGCATCCACATCTCTGATGACCTCACCTGGTCCCATAACACCTCCACTCTGGTCAAAAAGGCACAGCAGCGCCTTTACTTCTTAAGGAGCCTTAAGAAAGTTCACCTGAATCCCAGGATCCTTGTGGAATTCTACCGCTGTACCATTGAGAGCATACTCACGAACTGCATCTCAGTATGGTACAGCAATTGCTCCGCATCTGACCGCAAAGCACTCCAGCGGGTGGTGAAAATTGCTCAACGGATCACCGGCACCCAGTTAACTTCCATTGAGAACATTTATTATACGCGCTGTCTGGGCAGGGCAAGAAACATCATCAAGGATGCCTCTCACCCTAACCATGGACTTTTCACCCTCCTTCCATCCGGCAGGCGTTACAGGTGCCTACGCTCTCACACTAGTAGGCTCAGGAAGAGCTTCTTCCCCGAGGCTGTGACACTTCTGAACGCCACACCACTAATCTAACTCCTGCACCTGCTTATTATTACTGCACTGGTCACAGTACTTTACACACATGCATTTGCACTACTCATATTTTGCACAGACTGCACATTGTCAAAGTTATTACACTATAAACTGTATAAAGTTGTTACTATACAAAGCACAGTAAACTATTTCTATAAAATATTGCACTACTGCTATTTTGCATAGAATACATTGTTCTATCAATATTTTGCACACTCATCCAGCTGTATTTATTTATTACCACTGTTCTCACGTTTCTGCTGTTCATAATGTATATAATCCTACATTGCTCTGTTCATAATGTACATACAATCCCTACATTGCATTCCTATTTATATTCTGTATATACTCTGCTCAATACTGTATATAGCAATTCCACTGTACATTCTGTAAATCATATCTTCATTTACTCTGCACTTATATGTATATAAAACACTATATTCTTGCACTTCTGGTTAGATGCTAACTGCATTTCATTAGCTCTGTACTTGTACTCTGCATAATGACAATAAAGTTGAATCTAATCTAATCTAACATTTGAGGAAACGACTGTATGGATTTTGTATTCCTGGTTTTCCAGAGATCCCACCTGTAAAACTCACAGCTTATGCTGATGACATAACTGTTTTTATAAGGAACACTGATGATATGGTTGCTTTGACTTCTAGTTTGAACATTTTTCAAAAAGCTACATCTGCTAGAATTAATTGGGATAAGTGTACATCCCTTCTGTTAGGTGAGTGGAAGAATATAGATCCTCCCCAAATTCCACAGCAATGTGAATGGATTAAAGATGGTTTTAAAGTTCTTGGGGTGTATTTAGGATCTGATACTTATATGAAAAATAATTGGGAAGGGTTAGTTGACAAAATTGTGGGGAAACTACAGAAGTGGAGATGGATTCTCCCAAAGTTATCTTTTAGAGGGAGATGTTTAATCGTTAATAATTTGGCAGCCTCAATGTTGTGTCAGATTTACAGTGTTGAATCCCCCTGAAGAGTTATTGATTGGTATTCAAAAAGCCTTTGTTAAATTCTTTTGGGATGGTTATCATTGGCTTCCTCCTGGAGTTTTGTATCTCCCAGTTGAAGAAGGTGGTCAAGGACGTATAAATCTGGAGGCAAGAGTTAAGACAATGAGGTTTCAAACATTACAAAGGCTACTATATTGTTCAGATAAGATTAAACATACCCTGGATTGCATTAGGTTTGTCTGTTTTGCAAAGTCTTGGGGGAGTCGGATTAGCTAAGCAGTTGTTCTTAATTGAAAAATCTTTTGTTTCTAAAGTAAGTGTTTCTTCTAACTTTTATGTAACTGTATTAAAGGCTGAGAGATGATGATGAACATTATGGTGTTTTAGAACCATTGTTTTTTTAATTCTCTCTTTAAAATGAATTCTTCCATTCTGAGTTCAGTAATCGACAGGTTTTTAAACACAGGAATAGCTACTGTAAAAGATTTAATTGATCTTTCAAAGGGTCAATGGTATGCGGCTAAATCTATAGCTAATAGAGTTGGGCTTAGATCGGAAAGATATGTTAAAGGGGTAATTGGAGATCTTAAAAAATCTTTTCCTCAGTCTTTCTTGACCTATGTAAACTATTTTATTGAGAATGGTGAAAGGCCTTTGATTTTTCCATGTTTTCGAGTTAACATAAGTTTTGATTTGGATGAAGATCTGAATGATACTTTATTGAAAGGATTTGAAGATGTATTGTTTCACAATGTTGATAAAAGATACTGTATTGTATGTGTGTGAAATCCCTGTTTTATACTCCATTGAAAAGACGCGTTGATACTAAATGGAGAGAATATCTATCAATTTCTTCAGAAATAACTCCATCATGGAGGTGTTTGTATAAGCCCTCTATTCCTAAGAGGACTGGGGACCTCCAATGGAGAGTACTTCATTGTGCTGTCGCAACAAATAGTTTTGTGTCAAAATTTAATGAGATGGTTTTATCTACATGCCCCTTTTTGCAATATTCTTGATACTGTTTTTCATTTCTTTTGTGATTGTTCAAGATGAATTCCTTTGTTTGAATTGTTGGATAAAATATTTACTAAGCTTGGTTTTATGTTTACAAAAAATATGTTCATTTTGGGTGTGAAGTATAAGAAAGAATGGAAAGTGCAATGTACACTTGGTAATTTTCTAGTGGGACAGGCAAAGTTGGCCATTTTAAAATCCCATAAATGTAAGAATGAAGGAGAAGATGCTGATTTGCTTGGAATGTTTAAATCTCTAAATACTGTAAATTAACTAATAATATCCACTTTTTTGATGCGAGGTGGAGTGTGAGAAATGCTCTTGTGATAAGAGATGAGTCTGGAGAGTTATTGTTTAATTGGTGAATTGTAAAGAATGTTTTTAAATCAGTTGGTTGATTAAAAGAGTTGTAAAAGTCAAAAAAAGTCTCTCTCTCTCTCTCTCTGTGCGCATGTGCGGCGTGATTGTGAGGAGCGTGTGAGCGGGGAGTGTGTTGAGTTACTGAGTGAGTCTCTAACTTTTCCTTTCTGAGTTTATTTATTTTTTCGAATATTGCTGTAGGTTAGAGGAGAAGGTGTTAGTGTTTTTTTTTTGTCAGCTTATCTGATAAAGATGGGTTTAAATTCTGATGGTTTTTCCTGTTTGTCTGCTCGGCACGCGTCCAAGTGTATGCCGTCAGATTAGTCCATTTCTATTGAGAGTGTTTTGGTCGCTATTGGTCGAGAAATAGGTGCACACAACATAATTTCCGCTTCAAGAATGAATAAAGCAATCGTCATATTTCTGAAGGAAATGGAAATGGTTAGTCAGTTGGTGGAGTGTGGTTTGACTGTTCAGGATGTGTTTGTTCCAATTTTACCGCTGTCTAATCTTTCTAAAAAAGTGATGTTGTCAAATGTACCTCCGTTTATTTCTGATAAAGCGCTTGAGTCCATTTTAGCTCGTTATGGAAAATTAATGTGGGTATATAGTATTTATAGACTTGTAACTTTTAGTTTTAGTTACATTTTCTTATTTGTAAGTCGCTTTGGACAAAAGCGTCTGTTAAATGACAAAAGTAAAAGTAAGTAACATAAGAATACGCAGGACAGTACTCGGCAGAGAGGAAGAGGAAGTCCATTACATTTACATTTAGTCATTTGGCAGACGCTTTTAACCAAAGCGACTTACAATTGGGGAATACAAAAAGCGATTAATCTTGAAGAGGCAATCAGACAGAGGAAGTGCTCGTAACACCAAGTCTCAGTCATTGTTCAAATAAGTACAAGCTAGTAAGGGAGGGAGAGAAAGATAGAGGGAAAGATTAAGGTTTTTTTTTTTTGAGTTTAGGATGAAGTCAAGCACTGCCGAAAGAGATGAGTTTTCAGTTGTTGCTTGAAGATTGCCAGGGAGCCTAACTGAATCGTGAAGTCATGCTGTAGAGTCGGAGTGGCAGGGAAGACCAGAAGTTCCGTCTTTGCCAGGTTGAGCTGTAGGTGATGTTCTTTGATCCATGCCGAGATGTCCGCCAGGTAGCCTGAGATCCGTGCAGCTACCGTTGGGTCATCTGGTTGAAAAGAGAGATAGAGCTGTGTGTCATCGGCGTAGCAGTGATAGGAGAAGCCATGTGCATGTATGATGGGACCCAGTGATGTAGTGTATGTGGAGAAGAGGAGGGGTCCAAGAAGTCCATCTTTTTTACTAAGATGGCGCCGGTGAGATCGGCTGCCGTCACGACTGCTCCGACCAAACTTTGTCTTCTTTTGTTATTTTTTCGTATTGTTAACTATAAACACCGGTTTCTTTTTGTAAGATGGCCATTCTTACATACGACAGGGCCACTCTTATTTCTATTGGTGCACAATGCACTAACCTTTCGCCGTTTTTGAACCCGGACCCAACCTGGCCGAGCGAGATCCTGAGGAGGAACAAAGGACGCAACCCGTACCGGCGTCCTCGAGGGAAACGAGCCGGCGTCAGGAACAGGCTGAGGGCGCGCGCACACCGCGCTCCCCTACCAAGTGTCCTGCTCGCCAATGTCCAGTCACTGGATAACAAACTCGATGACCTCAGGGCAAGAGTCAAGTTCCAGAGGGACATTCGGGACTGCAACCTTCTCTGCTTCACTGAGACATGGCTGAACCCAGCGGTACCAGACCACGCCATCCAGCCGGCCGAGTTCTTCTCGGTTTACCGCATGGACAGAACGCTGGACTCGGGGAAGACTAGGGGAGGTGGAGTATGTCTGATGGTGAACAACCACTGGTGCGACAGCGCGAGCATTGTTCCCCTCTCACGCTCCTGCACACCGAATCTTGAACTTCTGACCATCAAATGTCGCCCTTTTTATCTCCCTCGGGAATTTAGCTCGGTCATCGTCAGTGCCGTTTATATTCCACCTCAAGCGGACACGGACACTGCGATATGGGATTTACATGAAACACTACACCTTCACCAGACACAGCACCGGGACGCCGCATTCATTGTTTTGGGAGATTTCAACAGTGCCAACCTCAAGCGTGCACTGCCGAACTTCCATCAGCACATCAGCTGCCCCACCAGGGGCGAAAGGACATTAGATCACTGTTACACCCCATACAAGAACGGCTACAAGGCACAGTCACAACCACCGTTTGGGAAATCGGACCACGCCGCCATCTTCCTCATGCCTGTTTACAAACAGAGGCTGAAACAGGAAGCCCCGGTGCAGAGGGAGGTCCAACGCTGGACGGACCAATTGGTGGCCGCTCTGCAGGACGCGCTAGATGACGCAGACTGGGACATGTTCCGGCGCAGCTCTGATGACGTCAGCTTGTTTACGGAAGCGGTTGTGGGATTTATAGAGAAACTAATGGATGATACGGTGCAGAAAACCATCATCAGGACGTTTCCCAACCAGAAGCCGTGGGTGGATAAAACCATTCGCGACGCCCTGAGATCCCGCTCCGCTGCCTACAACACAGGGCTCATCACCGGGAACATGGATGATTACAAGGCTGCATCTTACAGCGTGCGCAGATCGGTGAAGGAGGCGAAGCAGCGCTACGGGAGGAAACTAGAGTCGCAATTCCAACATGGCGACTCTAGGAGCCTGTGGCAGGGACTTAGAACCATCACGGACTATAAAACACCACCCTCCAGATCTGGGAATGCGGACGCTTCTCTGGCTGACGAGCTGAACACTTTTTATGCTCGCTTCGAGGCTGCAGCTAATCACGCTAACGGCGCTAGCAGTGCTAACTGCATGCACGCTGAGGAAGCCGGTGAGGACATCGTGTTCACCATCACGGAGCATGACGTGAGGAGGGCATTCAGGAGAGTGAACATCAGGAAGGCAGCAGGACCAGATGGCATCACAGGTCGGGTTCTGAAGGCCTGCGCTGACCAGCTAGCACCGGTGTTCACCGAGATCTTCAACCTCTCCCTGGAACAGTCCATAGTCCCCTCATGCTTTAAGCAGTCCACCATTGTTCCTGTCCCCAAGAAACCGCAGCCCACCTGCCTAAACGACTATCGCCCTGTAGCCCTCACATCAGTGGTGATGAAGTGCTTTGAGAGACTGGTCAGAGACTTCATCATTGCATCACTACCAGACACACTGGATCCACTACAGTTTGCATACAGGCATAACCGCTCCACGGAGGATGCCATCTCACACCTCCTCCACACCACAACAAGTCACCTGGACTGCAGAAAAGGGAATTATGTAAAAATGCTGTTTGTGGACTACAGTTCAGCGTTTAACACCATAATTCCCTCCACACTCACCTCCAAGTTGGAGGTCCTTGGTCTCAGCACATACTTGTGCCAATGGATCTCCAGCTTCCTGAAGGACAGACAGCAAGCCGTACGGATGGGTAAACACACCTCATCCTCCATCACCCTAAGCACTGGAGCCCCTCAAGGTTGTGTTCTGAGCCCCCTGCTGTACTCACTGTACACCTATGACTGTGTGGCCACTTCCAACTCCACCACCATCATCAAGTTTGCTGATGACACTGTTGTGTTGGGCCTGATCTCAGACAACGACGAGACGGCCTACATACAGGAGATTAAGAACCTGGAGAGTTGGTGCCAGGTGAATAGTCTACACCTGAACATCAGCAAAACTAAGGAGCTGATAGTGGACTTCAGTATGAAGCAGGAGCGGTCATACCAGCCGATCACGATCAGCGGGACTCCAGTGGAGAGAGTGGACAGCTTCAGATACCTGGGTGTTCACATCACGCAGGACTTGACTTGGTCCTGTCATACCAGCACCCTGGTGAAGAAGGCCAGGCAGCGTCTGTACCATCTGAGACGCTTAAAGGACTTTAGACTTCCCTCTCGGGTGCTTAAGACTTTTTACACCTGCACCATCGAGAGCGTCCTGACGGGCAGCATCACTTCCTGGTTCGGGAACTGCACTATGCAGGACAGACGAGCCCTCCAGAGGGTGGTGCGTTCAGCGGAACGTACCATTCACACCGAGCTCCCTGACCTGCAGGACATCTACAGCAAGCGGTGCCTGACCAGGGCCAGGAAGATAGTGAAGGACCTCAGCCATCCCAACAATGGACTCTTTTCTCTGCTGCGTTCAGGGAGGCGCTTCCGCTGCATGAAGGCGAACACAGAGAGAATGACGAGGAGCTTCTTCCCGCAGGCCATTCGGAGTCTTAACCTCTCTCCACTCTAAGCACATCACCCCACACTTCCACTTTGCACATTTTCATTACATCTGCACTAATTTGTAGAAGGTCACGTAAGGATAAATGAGTGGGACTTACATACCATTTGTCTTTAGTATTCCTTTTACTCACTTACACACTTTACTGCACTGCACAGCACACGGACACTTTATCACTGACATACACTTTACTTTTACAGAATCTATATAGAATCATATTCTATTTTATTCTTCATATCTATTTTTATTCTCATATCTATTTGTTATTTTATTTTATTGCTAGTTTATTTCTATATATATGTTTACTGTACTTTTTCTATTTGCTATTTGTATTTTTGTAAACTTGAGTTTTTTTTTTTTTTTTTTAATTTTGTTGGACAGTCGTACAATACATTTCACTACATGTCGTACTATGTATGTATATGTATGTGACAAATAAAATTTGAATTTGAATTTGAACCGATCCCTGAGGAACTCCAGTGACCAGTTGATGTGGTTTGGATACCTCCCCTCCCCAGGCCACCCTGAAAGACCTACCCGTGAGATAGGATTCAAACCAGCGAAGTGGAATTCCAGTGATGCCCAGTGATGAGAGGGTAGTCAGGAGAATCTGATGATTGACAGTGTCAAAAGCAGTAGAAAGATCCAGCAGAATGAGGACTGATGATTTGGAATCGGCCTTTGCAATTCGCAGGGCTTCAGTGACTGAGAGTAGCGCAGTCTCTGTTGAATGGCCACTCCTGAAACCTGACTGTTTAGCATCCAGCTTGTTGTACTGTGAAAGAAACCGCGAGAGCTGGTTGAAGACAGCTCGTTCGAGTGTTTTCCCTATGAATGGAAGGAGAGAGACAGGTCTGTAGTTATCTAAAAGAGAAGTGTTTAATGTAGGTTTTTTGAGCAGTGGGGTTACGCGAGCCTGCTTGAATGCTGTGGGGAAGATGCCTGTGAGGAGAGATGTGTTGATAATGTGTGTGAGTGCCGGTAAGAGTGTGGGAGAGATTGTTTGGAGAAGGTGTGAGGGGATCGGGTCGAGAGGACATGTTGTAGGATGGCTGGAGAGGAGAAGTTTGGATACTTCTGCCTCGGTGAGGGGACAGAAGGAGAAGATGGGAGCTAGAGCAGTGGATGTGGTTGATTGGAGGTCCTGTGGAGTTGAGAACTGGTTACTGATTGTTCTAGTTTTGTCTGTGAAAAAAGAGGCAAAGTCGGCAGTGGTTATCAAAGTGTTGGGAGGTGGAGGAGGGGGACAGAGGAGATAATTACATGTTCTGAAAAGATTACGCATGTCTGGAGCGCTGTTGATCTTGTTGTGGAAATGTGAGCATTTGGCAGTGTGGACTTCAGTAGAGAAAGATGAAAGCAAAGACTGATACCTACTCAGGTCCGACGGATCGTTTGATTTGCGCCATTTTCTCTCTGCCACTCTGAGTTTGGTCCAATTCTCCCGAAGAACATCGGATAACCAGGGGTTAGAAGGAGCGCAGGTTAGCAGGGTTACGTAGCCTTCTGCGTGTGTTTTTAGAGCAAGGTTGAGAGAGAACCGGAATGGTTTGGAAACACATGATAGACGTGGAAGGATAGAGGATAGGAAAGTGTGAGGGAAGATAAAAACGACACTTAAGTGTGTGCTCGGTGTCGTTGCTCGGTCAAAGTCGCGCAGGAAAAAGTCGTCTGTCTTTACACTTGTTGGTCTTCACACGAGGAGGCTGATCACGACGGCTGAACACTTCCGCTGACGCGTGAAAACAGCTGTGCCCGGCTTCTGATCAGCCCAGCCAATAAGGTTAAAAGACTGCTAATAGCTCAAGACGAAACTAACACTTTGCACAATCACACAAGTCCATGGTTTAAGTAGGGTGTGTGAATGTGTGATAGTTCTCAGGTGTGAGCGTGATTAGTGCAATCAGCTTTACATGTGTCGTCGGTGCAATGGATGATGGGAATTGTAGTTTGTGGGTGAAGTGCAACAGTGGTGTGGTGCAAGAGTCAATGTGATGGAGGAGTGACCTCTGGTGGTGAGTAAACAGAAGTCCACAGACCAGATTCGTGACAATAAGAAGTAGGACTCTGACAAGGGTTATGCCAAACATGTTTATTGATGTTTTGCTTGAGTAATTCACATATCAGCGATATAAGACACTGTTTTCATTATTGTAATAAAGCATTACAAGAGCGACTCCGTTAATGAAAGCAGCACAACTTGTCTGTCTTATTTTTTTTATTCAAACAGATTTAACTGAAGTATTGCCACCTGGACGGGGCATGCTGCAATTATCATTTGTATACCACATTTTTTCTACAAATACTATGGTTAAACTATGGCTGGTGTAGTAAAAGTATAGTAACCGTGGTGTTTTGGTTTTATTTGTGTTAAAAACCATGGTTAAGGTGAAAGAACATGTAAAATAAAAATAAAATGCAAAAATATTGTGGTGGATTTTTCCTGTGAAGCCAGTATGGAAATACGTAACTACAAAGCATTGAATGATCCACTAATTTCTACGACATTCAAATTAGCATGCTTCCAAAGAATTACAGAATTATACCATCAGACACAGACAGAACAAATGTAAATGAGGAAGAAAAAAGGCCTTTGTTTAGAGTAATAAACAAATCTTGTGATGTGCTTGATGCTGGAAGAGAGCAGATATAGAACAAACAAGTGCTTCAAAGCTGCAGACAGAAACATCAGACTGAGGATTAAAACACACATCATCTAAAGTAAGAACAACTCAAATGTTCAATCGTCTGCCATAATTACATTTTCATCATATTCTGACTTTTTTGATATATATATATATATATATACATATGTCTTAAATATGTTATGCTGATAAAATATTGTTATTATATGATCATATTGTATTTCTAAGGGAATATTAAAATTGTCTTTCTACCTCAGAAATGGACCAAACTCTGTATTTTACTCTTCCTCTCATCGGTGAGTGTGTTTGGAGTTTTATTCATGATTTCTAGTTTCTTTAGGTTTGATCCTGATATGAAAAGTATTAAAGCAAACCCTCTCTCTTTCACAGCTCTCTGCTCCGTATCTGAATGTGTTCAGCATCAGTATTACTATATAAATGTGATAATGAACTGGACTGAAGCTCAGCGATACTGCAGAGATAATTATACAGATCTGGCCACCGTTGACAACACAAATGACATGAACGAGCTGAACAATGTGAATAAGGGAGATTTTGTTTTGGTCTGGATTGGGCTGCAGAGGAAATGGCAGTGGTCTGCAGGTGATCCTGTGCTCTATCTGAACTGGGCTCCTGGACAACCATTTGGCCAAGATGGGTGTGCTTTAATGAAATATGGACAATGGGAGGAAGGGAAATGTAGTGACATCTGGCCTTTCATCTGCTACAACAGTGAGTACCAACAAACATTCATTCAACAAAAAATGTGACAATAAAAATTTTTTATTTATATGACAAAAACATCAAAACATAATATTTAAGTTAAAGGCATAGTTCACCCAAACATTTTAATTACCCCACGGTTTAGCTACTCACCCTCAAGCCATCCTAGTTGTACATGGCTTTACACCTATATCATCCACTAGAACGCCACTCTCTCGTAACCGTGCATTCAACAGTAAACAGAAGCTAGAGATTACAGTTTTACATAAGGATATTTCTATTACACAAATGCATCAATTCGCTTGAGGAGGCCTTTATTAAGCCCCTGGAGCTGTGTGGGGCACTTTTTATGATGCATGCACTACTTTGGGCTTCAAAATCCCAACACCCATTCACTGCCATTATAAAGCTTGGATGAGCTAGGACGTTTTTAAATATAGCTCCGATCAGAGCCGTCATGCCCATTCAAAGTGAGGGAGCACATGCCCCTTCAGATTTTTGAGCCAAGTGGATTTTGAATGCAGCTTCCAAAAGACACAAAATAACCGATTAATATTTTCTATATTTAAAACCCCTTAAGTGTCACCGGTGTGATTAGAACGTTCAGTGCTTCATATCATCAGCTGCTAAATTCAAATCTGTGTTCACTGACTGGCGATGAGCCAGAGACAGATGCGTTTATACAGAACTGCGCATTATAACCAATCACACACGACTCTGTTGAGCTTATGAATGCAATGATCAATCAGAGGCGTTCAGATGAGTCATCGCTAAAAAGCCAGTGTTTTCTTCATTCGCTGGCTGACTGAATACCTCTTTATTTATACCTATAATTTATAATTTATAATTTATACCTCTAAATTTAGACTCAGAAAACACGGAAGGGCTCCGTAGAGTAGCTATCACTGGGAGAGCGATAAACACTAGACAATACTCGGCGATGAGAGAGAGGAAGTCCAAGGCTTATAAAGCGTGTCTGATGGGATTCAGCTGGCTGTGTGATCAGTGCAATGTGTGATGGGTGACAGCTGTGTAATCAGTGCAATGGATGATGGGAAATGCAGTCCAGTGTGACGTGCAGCAGTCTGTGTGGTGTGAGAGTCAATATGATGGAAGAGCGACCTTTGATGGAGAGTGGACGGAAGACCACGAACCGGATTTGTGACAACTTAGTAGTAGCCGTTGTACTTACATGAAACAAAATGTACTTACCATGTAACTAAGCTATGAAACTTACAGTTTGTAATTATGTAGATCTAATAAGCAGCTACTGTTACACATATGATACAGACCGAGTCTATTACACAGCTACTTATGTAACCAAAATATTGTTACATATGTGTTGCAAACTTTATACAACATAATAATAAATTTAAGTACATAGACATAAGCTACTTAGACAACACTTCATTTTAAGGTGTCATAATACAGAGTAAATACCTAATTAAGTACTTAGTAGTAGCCGTTGTACTTACATGAAACAAAATGTACTTATCATGTAACTAAGTTATAGAACAACCTGTAATTACAGTTTGTAATTATGTAGATGTAATAGGCAACTGAGTCTGCTGCACAGCTACTTGTACACTTAAGTACAATCTTGATACACTTTATTTTAAGTAGCTTATGCCTGTGTAATATTCTGTCATTTTAATGTATTTAGAAAGGTATTACATGTATTTAAGCTGTGTACTGGTGGGTTAAATCAAACTAAGGTGCAGCTGGATATGGTGTACAGTATAGATACACTTGAAGTACACTTAAGTGTCTCATGATTGTACTTAAGTAGCTTATGCCTGTGTACTTACATTTGTAATTATGTTGTATAATGTCTGCAACACATGTAACAATCTTTTGGTTAGACAAGTTGCTGTGTAACAGACTCAGTTTGTTACATATGTGTAACAGTAGCTGCCTATTACATCTATATAATTACAAACTGTAAGTACAGGCTGTTCCATAACTTAGTTACATGGTAAGTACATTATATTGCATGTAAGTACAACGGCTACTACTAAGTATTTAACTGGGTAATTACTCTGTATTATGGACACCTTAGTCTTAGCCTCAGACGTCACGCCCACGGACCATTGTCTAAACGTCTGATGCATATGGCACATTTTTCTGGAAACACTTCAGGAATGTCGAAGTTGTCATCTGACTGGTTGAATTAAACAGGATTTCTGGGAGACGCAAGTGTCGCGTTTATTTTCGGTCCGCCGGGAAACAAAGATGCCTTGGCGCCAAACCCCCTCACGAAAGAAGAAAGCCGTCATGTTTACAACTGTGACGACGAACGCTTATCAGTGTCAACTAAACACTGGATTTTCAAAAGTATGTGAAATATTTAAAGTTTGTGTCATATAATCTTTTAAATACATCCGAGAGTTTCACACACTGGTCTGTTATTGTGGCAACATTGCCACGCCCCGAAAGGTGATGCCAAACGAAACAAACTGTGATTGGTTGTTTGACATGTCGGTCAAACGGCCTCATGGGCGGGCCTTGGCCAATGAAAGCGGTCATATATTCCGGACCTTCTGCCGTCAGTCTGAAGGTCTGGCTACGCGAGACTATGGACACCTTAAAATAAAGTGTTACCGCTACTTAAAATAAAGTGTATCAAGATTGTAAGATTCACAGATACTATTTAAATTAAACTGAGCTAGATAATGACATCTCTGAATTCAATAATGAAATGCCTTTAACTGAAAATTGAGTGTTTAATCTTATTTTTATTCATTACTGACACTCTATCCTCCAATTTGATACTGTTAAGTGCTTTGACACAATCTGTACTGTTAAAAGCGCTATATAAATAAAGATGACTTGACTACTTAAGTGTACTTCATGTGTATCTATTTCGTACCTCATCCAGCTGCACCTTCGTTTGATTTAACCCAGCAGTACTTAAATACATGTAATACCTTTCTAATTACAGTAAAATTACAGAATATTAAACAGGAATAAGCTACTTAAAATAAAGTGTATCAAGATTGTACTTAAGTGTACTAGTAGCTGTGTAACAGACTCGGCCTGATATATATGTGTAACAGTAGCTGCTTATTACATCTACATAATTACAAACTGTAATTACAGGCTGTCCCATACATTGTGTTTCATGCAAGTACAACAGCTACTATTAAGTACTTAACCAGGTAATTAATTACTCTGTATTATGGACACCATAAAATAAAGTGTTACCTAAATATAAAGTTAGTCATATTAAAAATATGTTAAGGCATGACACCCATATCTGTTAAATAAGTAGACAGACAGGTTTTTATGCATAGTTAATAGATTACATTATTAGTTTACTTTGACCATCGCCCACTATAGATCAACATAATCTATAAAGGGGAGAATCAAGATATTTCACGATATAGTTAATGCATTTGGGAATGTTTTGAATAAAACATAAGTATAAAACATAAGTGCTGTTGTGGCTGCTGTGTGTCAAATGACGAAATATGTGCCCACTCAAAAATAATGAGTGCATGACATCCCTGACTGAAGAAGGTCTTATAGACCAAGGATGCCTTTAGGGTGAGTAAATCATGGGGTAAATTTCATTTTTTTGGGTGAACCATCCCTTTAAAGTGCCCCTATTATGGTTTATGAAAGGTTTATATTTTGGTTTTGGGAGTCCCCAACAACAGGTTGACATGCATGCAAGGTCAAAAAACACTTTCATTGTCTTATAATATGCATTTATTTTTTTTTTACCTTATTTGCTCAACGACTCTCAAATGATTCGCTCAATGATTCTTTTTTCCAAACCCCTCCTTTGTGTGATACTAATCTGCGGTGATTGGTCGATTTCAGTTAAAGCAGTGTTTGTAAGTGTAGTGCTGCTTTGTGTACAGTGTTACCGCGGAAAACAGCTATTTTTAATGCTCTAAAAGTGGCACCTAGTGGCAAAGAATGAATTTGCATTTTCATTCAGACCAACACAAAAAGACCAACAAGAGGGCGGGCAATATGATAATTTTTCATGTTGACGTCAAAACAGGGATTCGTTTTAAAAACGACTCGTTTCAATGATTCAGAGTCGACTGTTTCTTTTGAGAGACAATAACTTTATACACGGTGCACTTTAGATTTAAAACTTTGCAGGATGCTTTCATTCACTTGTTACACACTGCATGAAAGCTCATTTTCAAAAACCCATAATAGGGACACTTTAAATCTATTAACTGAAAAATTAACGAAAAGAGAGAAAGATCTACCGTAATTATAATCTGCCAACCCTTAGTATAAAGACTTAGGATCTCATAGTAATATCCATACACATGCCATAACAGATCAAGCCTTGCCTGAGTTCACATCCGAACCACAAAGCAGAGTAAGAATGAACAAACTGGTAAAATAATATTTTCCATTTGTTTTTTGTTTTTTTCTTAAAGCAAACACAGGACTGGTCTTTGTCAATCAGCTGAAGAATTGGAGAACCGCTCAGAGTCACTGCAGACAGAATCACATTGATCTGGTCAGTGTGAGGAACCACAGTGAGAATCAACAGGTTGAGCAGATCATGAATGCTAATCATGTATCTAAAGCTTGGATTGGTCTGATCAGAGACTCGTGGGAGTGGTCAGATCAGAGTAACTCCTTATACACACACTGGAACACTGGTGAGCCTAATAATGTTGGAAGTGTTGAAAACTGTGCAGCCACCAGACACAATAATCAGGGAAAATGGAATGACATCTCTTGTGACAACCCATTGCATTTTGTGTGTCATGAAGGTCAGTAGATCCTCGCAAAACGCACACAATCCATCCATCACCTCCTGTTCTCTTAAAGTTCATCATGCTACATGTCTGACATGTAATGTGGTGGGGTAATGCATTTGAAGTAATGCGATTTAGATAATCAGATTACATTTAAGTTACTAGTAACGTCACACATTGCTTTTTTACTTTAGAGGGAAATATCTGAATTACTTTTTCAAATAAGTACTTTCTCATGTTCTCAAGTATGTTTCTCATGCATTGAGTGACAGCTGTGGTGTTGCCATGTTGAGAGAAATCAGGAGTAAGTGCAGAGCGTTGTGTGTGAACATGATCTTACTGTAGTTCCAGACTAAATATCTACATGTATTTACTCATCTCACCTGCACTAAAACACATTCAGTGTTCCTCACAATCAATAAAAATAATTAAATAATTAAATATGTTAAATAAGACAAATATAATTTATTACAAGTTTATTAACTAATGTCTTTGCAACTGACCTTTGATGATCCAATTTTACCATACTAATAATCAGAAATGACACATTTGTGTTTGGTTTTAGTTATTGTTGAAGTGTTGAACTTTCTTCTCCTGCCTCATATTCTTCATGTGATTAGTTTGAGCAGCGCCCTCTACTGTACAGACCTGAATCTACATTTCCTTCAGTCTGAGGCGGATTCATTTCACTTTTGGTGTGAAAGGGCTTTTACATTTGCTATAAAAATAACTTTTTTATATTAAAAACAAACAAGCAAGCCCTGCCCAGATTTAAAAAGTAACTCAAAAGTAACGTAACGCATTACTGTCCATAAAAAGAAACTAAGAAACGTAATTAGTTACTTTTTTAGGGACTAACGTAATATTGCAATGCATTACTTTTAAAAGTAACTTTCCCCAACACTGGACATGACAAATTCAACCAGTGCATGTTGTTTTTGATCAGTCTCTCTCTAGTTTCTGCTTGTGGTTTGTTTGGTTTCCAGATGAACTGATTGTGATCAGAGAGAATCTGACGTGGTCTGGAGCTCTGAGATACTGCAGACAGAATCATGTGGATCTGGTCTCGGTTCATTCAGAAGAGATGCAGCGTCGTGTGATGAACGTGGTTAAACGGGCGTCTACTGCGGCGGTGTGGTTGGGTTTACACAACTACTGCAGCATGAACATGTGGCTCTGGTTGAGTGGAGAGATCGTGTGCTATCAGAACTGGGCTCCAGGGAACGGAACGACACCAGAAAACTGCAAACTCGAGAAGAGAAAAGGAGCAGTTCAGTCTGGAGGAGATCAGCGCTGGATCAGCCTTCCTGAATCTCACAAACTCAACTTCATCTGCAGGAATCGTGAGTGAGGGTTTTGAGAGTTTAAATTCTTTTCATACATTTTTATGATTTACTTTTACAGCTTTGATGTTTTTGAAGTTTTTTTAAGTTTCTTTAGTAAGTGAAACTGTTGTTTCTGCTTTAAAAATTGACAAAATGTTCTTATTTTATTGTTATAATTCTGTTATAATTCTCTGTTTAATAGTTTAATAGTTTTTCACGAAATAATGTGCTCTTAAAACTTTTAATATTAAGGTTTAAGATTCTTATTTCGGTTTAATTTACTAACACAAATCTCTTTTCTCTACCTGGTGCACTTACATCTCTTTATGTTATTACACTAATAAACTAAATTACTGGTTGAATGTGATTCTGTGAACAGCAGCTCTTGAGAATATTACTGGTGTCTCAGCTGAATGAAATCTGTTGTATTCTCATGTTGGCAAATGTAATATTTTCTCCCACCTGAAAGGGGGAGCTGTGTTTTATAGGTGTTTTGTTGTTATCTGAGCTGTTGACTCAGTTATTGTTCCCAGTGAAAAGTGAAAGGAGGGTTATTACTATTCGATGATCTCTATTTAATTTATCTAAATATACTGTTCATTCATGCCAGTTCAATAAATATATTTTTGTCAAGATGTCTAATAATGTATATGTGTGATTATTTTCAATGGATGTTTTTTAATTATTATTTGTAGTAACATTTTGTGTTTTGTAAATTCCATGTAGCAGAGCATATTTTTCTGCATGCACCCTTGTGTTTGAGTTTTTTTTGATGGACATTTTGGGGTTTATGTCTTCTGTGTATGCATGTAAAACAGTTAACAGAAGCTAGAGATTATGGTTTATAAAGTTTTAAATATAGAACTTTTTCTTACACAAATGTAACAATTCGCTTCAGGAGGCCTTTATTAACCCTCTGGAGCCATGTGAGAAACTTTCTTATGAAGGATGGATGCGTTTTACTGGACTTCAAAATCTCAAGCCCTATTCACTGCCATTATAAAGCTTGAAAGAGCCAGGACGTTTTTAAATATAACTCTGATTGTATTTGTCTGAAAGAAGAAAGTCATATAAAATACACCTAGTGTTGGCTTGAGGGTGAGCAAATCATAGGGTAATTTTCATTTTTGGGTGAACTATCTGTTTAAGCCTGTGACCCCTGAGGAACAGTTCCACTCATTCTCTACTATAGGAGAGGGAGAATTGTATAAACTTGTTAAATCATCTAAAGCAACATCATGTATGTTAGACCCTATTCCATCTAAACTACTAAAAGAGCTGCTTCCAGAAGTCATAGATCCTCTTTTGGCTATTATTAATTCATCACTGTCATTAGGATATGTCCCCAAAACCTTCAAATTGGCTGTTATTAAGCCTCTCATTAAAAAAACACAACTTGACCCCAAAGATCTAGTTAATTACAGACCGATATCAAATCTCCCTTTTCTGTCAGAGATACTAGAAAAGGTAGTATCCTCGCAATTATATTCATTCTTAGAGAAAAATGGTATCTGTGAGGATACATATATCAGTCATTCTTGAGACATGGGACAAAACATGTCCAGCAATTGTAACTGCTATTAGGTTTAAAAATAAAAAATATTTTCAATTGTAAATGTTATGGGGATTAATAATAGAATGTATTTAGCACAACTATCCCCTTCAATTTAATTGTATCATTATTATGTGAAATCTATGACACTTATTTTCTTCTCACTAAATCTAAAACAGTGTGTCCACAGAGAAGGGTCTTGTCTTATGAAAAGCAACACTTAATATCTCATATCAAAGCACGGGTGTTTTTTCAGTGACGCATGCATGTTCCATAAGGTTTCAAAGTCGTGTCCCCACTTTTTGTCAACACCGTCAGACATTCATTAAGATGTAATAAAATCAGGGAATATCAGGGGCAGCTGTCACTCTAAAGGACCCCTCAACACAGTCCTCCTCTGCTGAGTACATCAGTGTCAGACAGGCTCTGGTCAGTTATAGTTTTAGAATATATCCTAATGTTAATATTTCCTGGTCATATCCATGATATGTCAACACCATATTCCAATTTCTGAGGAAATGATTTGAAATATTTAGATCATTTTATTCTTGTGAAGCAGGTTCCAGTAGCATCTAGCATCAACTGACAAAAAGCACAAAGGCTACTACATGAACTCCATTCGTTTTGTGAAAGAAAAGCCTAATTTGTCAACACCGTCAGATGCCACCACCATAAGATTTTGTGTTCCAAAAATACTTAAATGTGTCTCTTGAACAGTAATTGATTGATTCAATGTATTTGATAGTTACAATGACTACAAATTCAGATTTTCGTCACCACCGTCAGATGTGTCAACTCCATTTTTAATATTTTGATAATATTTCATTATGATATTTTATATGTGTTGTGGAATTGTTGGTCACATGGGAAAGTCTAATCTATCTGCTATGAGAATGTGTTTTGAATTGTTAAAACAAAAAACATGAATGCTGTTAAAGATAAAGTTGAAATTATATAACACAGTCCAAGGTAAAAAACACATTTTGTTAAACAAAGAGACAAGTTGGGAGGTTGCATCAAAGCCTAGCTCAGTAGCTTTAGTACATAAGATACATCATTTAATTTCATTTGTCTGAAAACAAAGTTTTATTTTTTCAGTTTTCCACCCTGTTTTGTCCCTTTTCTCAAGAATGGCTGATATATCGCACACTGGAGGCTTTTCCCTCTTGATATATTTTCTGCAGTTAAAGCAGTAGGGGTTCAGCGAGAAATCGGCAGCTGGCAGCAGGAAGTAGCTGCCACTGGCAGCTGACGTCAGCTGCCGCTAATAACCGGAAGTCGGAGGTGGATGCCGCTTTTAGCAAGGTAAATCAATTATGAGGGGGGTTTCAAGATGGCGGAGTGAGTGGTAGCACTTTTGCAGGCTCCGGTAAAAAGTTTATTTTTAGTCCTTGAAATGTGATAAACTAGTGTAACAACCTCTTTACTAAACAGATATTTAACGTAGTGGCAACATTTTATTTGTTTTTTGGAATCATGTCCGACCACAACTACAATTTGGCTGCTCTCCACGAGGCATGTGACGATTTGGACATTGAGGGAGAAATGGAAGCAGAGCAACATTCATCCAAAGAAGACAAAATTAACAAAGAACATACGCCGATAAAACAGCCAAATCCAAAGAAACAGAGAAAACAAAGTGAAATTGAGGACGTGAATACTGGCGCTGCAATTCTTCATGCAGTACAAGCTCTGACCAGAAAAATGGACGAGCAGACGGAACTTTTGAAAAGTTTCGACAGACGTATTGAAGCTAACACAACCGCAACTAAAAAAAAACCGAGAAGAAATCTGCGCGCTTCAAAAACAAATAGGAGGCCTTCAGAGAGAAAACAGCTTGTTAAAAGAAGCATGTGCAGAGCAAACCCGATATAAAAGAAGGTGGAATCTGAGGATGATTGGTCTCCCTGAAAAGGATGGAGAGGACACGAGAGAAGTTGTCATCGGGATACTGACAAGAGTTGTTCCAATGTCTGTGGAGCGGCTGCGAGACACCGTAGACACCGTTCACCGGCTGGGAAGGAAAGGCCTCAAATAACACACCGAGAGCGATCATCATTCAGTTCGGGATGAGAACGGTGCGGGATGAGGTGTGGAAGAAGTCGAAGGATGCGAGAGTGTGTAGAGACATGCACATACGTTTCAAAGAAGACTTCTCGAAAGAAGACCGGGAGGCGCGTGCAAAGCTGTGGCCTCTGGTCCAAGAAGCCAGAAAGACGGGTAAAAGGGCATTCTTAAAGGAAGGATATGCGCTGATCGATAACCGGAGAGTGGACCCCAATTGATCACTTGTTTTGCTTTCATTTGAATGGCTGTCAGAAATTCAGCCTGCACTCACGTTTGACTGAGAAATTTATTTTTTATTGTTGGTTGACATAAATGCTCCGATAAGTATCAACACTACCCGCACTTTGTTTGTTAATGCATCACTGAACATTTGGGGTTGAATAAGACGATGTTATGATCGAAGCATGGTAACCTACGTTGATGACTCCAAATTTTTATTTATTTTTTAATTTTTTTGCACGCCAGCATATGGCAGATACTGATTGTTTACTTTGAATACCTGTTAAATGTTTTTAAAGCTGGTCATAATGTGAAAAAATTCATAATGTGTTTTTTTTGTTTTTTGGTATGGTAGTCTACTAACAATAGCTTTATGGCTGCCAAAATTAAGAAAAACACAACAAAGAAGACGAAGTTGATTCCATATCTAAATAGACCTTTGTTACAATAGCTGTTCGGTTTGTAGTTTTCCTTTACTTCCTCTATCGTGTATAGAGGATTAATTACACTAAACATGTAGATTTAGGACTAATGACTCATTCCTGCGCATCGTTAACACTCTTTTGTGCACTGTTTATAGGTTATCTACTATCACCTAAATGTTTTCCTTTATTTCTTTAAATACTAGGGGGTTGAAAGATAATGTAAAACGTAAGGCTATTTTTCTTTTCTGTAAGGAGCAAAGGGCTAATTGTGTTTTTTTGCAAGAAACCCACTCAGATGAAGCTGACATAAAATTTTGGAAGTTGCAATGGGGAGACTCTATCTTTTTCAGTCATGGAACATCACGCTCGGCAGGAGTTATGATTTTGTTAAATAGATTTCCTGGGAAAATTATTGACCATAAAAGTGACCCTACCGGCTATTGGATAATGGTCGCAACAGAAATTAATGGTATAAACTACATTTTATTATGTGTGTATGGTTATAACAAAAGACCACAGAACAAAAATCTCTTCTCATATTTAAGTAAGTGCTTAGAAGAATGGAAAATGCTTTTTTCAACGGATAGAGTAATAATTGGGGGAGATTTTAACTTGGCCCCTGATCTTTGGTTAGACCGCCTACCATCAAAAAGACACTGCCACACATTTGATGAAACAATAGTTGAATTAATCACAAAGGCCAATTTAATAGATTATTGGAGAATGAAAAACCCAACCAGAAAACAATTTACATGGTTTAACTCATCTAATAATGGCCAGTGCTCAAGATTGGATTATTGGTTAATCTCAGACAATTTAATTAATGAGGTAAATAGATGTGAAATTTCAGCATCACCCCTAAATGATCATTGTGTAATATCTCTGACACTTTCTACAGGTAGAGGAGAGAATTGCAGAAACCCCATATGGAAATTCAATAATACCCTCTTGGAAGATACTGAGTTTTGTTATGAAGTTAAACAACTGGTTAAAGAAGTAGGTGAATTGGAAGTGTGTTTTCTGAGTGAATGGGAATGGTTCAAGTTTAAAGTTAAGCAGATAGCTATTAAGAGAAGTAAGCAATTATCAACACTTAAAAAGATAAGACAAAGGGACATCATCAGTCACATTAATAGGTTGTGCTGTAAAAATGATTTGACACTGGAAGAGCAGACTGAATTAAACAATCTACAGTCCCATCTTGATAATATATATTTGGAAAAGGCCAGGGGAGCATTTATTCGTTCAAGGGCTCGTTGGATCGAAGAAGGGGAAAAAAACTCTTCCTATTTTTTTAGTCTGGAAAAACAAAGACAGACGAAGAAAAAAATTCGGAAGTTAAATATAAATGATGTTATTGTTGAAAATCAAGAACAAGTAAACAAAAAAATTTAAGCTTTTTATAGTAATTTGTATAAATCCCTTTTTTCTAAAGAAGATTGTTGTTTTTTCTTAAATAGGATTCAGGGGTTTAAAAAGACAATGGATGATAATTTTAAACAGTCTATGGAAGATGAGCTAAGAGTTGAGGAACTAGACTTGGCAGTTCGACAGATGTCTAAGGGGAAATCACCTGGAATAGATGGGATAACCGTGGAGTTTTTACTTTTCTTTTGGAGTGATATCAGGGAAATGCTCTATAATGCCTATTTAGATTGTATCTCAAAAGGTAATCTTTCTCCCACTATGAAACATGGTCTCATCACTCTAATTCCCAAACCCAACAAAGATAATCTGTTATTGGATAATTGGAGACCAATTACCTTGTTATGTAACGATTATAAATTATTGGCACTTGTCTATGCTAATCGTCTGAATGAGGGATTATCACATATTATTGATGAGTGTTAATCAGCTTTCATGAGGGGTAGAAATATACATAATCATACCAGATTGCTTCTTGACATGCTTGATTATCGAGATCTCATTGAGACAGATGCCTTTATTTTATTTCTCGATTTTTACAAGGCATTTGACACTGTTGCACATGCCTTTTTATTTGAAGTCTTAGGTTTTTTAGGTTTTGGGAACAATTTTTGTAAAATAATTAAGATGTTTTATACTGACATATATAGTTCTGTGTCCCTGAATCCTGGCATGACTCCTAGGTTTGAGGTGCTCCGCGGTATTAGACAAGGGTGCCCGATTTCTCCCAAACTGTTTATTCTAGCCACCCAATCACTTATCATGTGCATTAATCACAACCCCGATTTGCATGGGATCTCTATATTTGACAAAGAATTTAAAATTAGTCAGTTTGCAGATGACACAGCAATCCTTTTAAAGAATAAATTCATGGTTGATGTTGCCCTTGATTCAGTCTCGATGTTCTCTAAAGCGTCAGGATTAACTCTCAATGTTAAAAAATGTGAGCTACTTCCCATTCACTCGTCATCGGATTCCATCATCTCTTCAATCGAGGTTAAATCTGAAGTGAAATATCTAGGAATAGTTTTATCTAAAAATGCTATCAGAAGGGAAGATGTTAATTTTTCTGACCGATTAATAGATATGAAGAAATCTTTGAGTCGATGGCTTACCAGAGACCTCACTATCTTTGGTAGAGTTACTCTATCTAAAGCAGAAGGTATTTCCAAAGTAATTTATCCGTGTCACTCCCTGTATGTTTCTTCCGATAATATAAAGAAAGTCAACTCAATTATTTTCCAATTCCTGTGGAAAAATAAAACCCATTATATAAGGAAATCTCAGCTCGTTAAAGAGTATGATATGGGTGGTATCAAAGCCTTGGACTTTGAATCAATGTTTGGGACCTTTAAGATTAACTGGTTGAGAACATATCTATCACACTCAGATTCTATGTGGTTTCACATTCCTAGACATCTATTTAAAAAACTAGGAGGGCTTGATTTTCTTTTGCAATGTGATTTTGTCATGAAACACAAGGTGGAAGCAAAGATGCAAGTAAAGGTTTATTAAGGTCAGAAGACAACACAGTAACAAAGTCTCTCGGGTGGGCTGGTGACGCAGGGACTAGATGGACAGCGTGCTGGTGACGAGTGGTGATGGTGAATCCAGTGCAGGTGAACATCCAGACGATACGAAAACCATGAAGACTCCAAACAGACGAGGACCAGGAACAAGGCAGCAGACGGCACACGATGAACAACACAGAGGACATCAACCAACGATCTGACAAAGACAGGAGAGTGCGGTGAGACTTTATAGGTGAGTGGATTGGCAGCAGCTGGTGCGGGTAATGAGATCAGCTGGCGCGCTGATGAGCACTGAGCGGCGACGCCCACTCACACATACACACACAGAGAACAACAATGCACGAGACATGAAGAAACCAGTGAATTCATGAACCGTGACAGTACCCTCCCTCCTAGGAACGCCTCCTGGCGTTCCCAGACTCCCTTACCTGTCGATTGTAATCATCAATAAGGGAGTGATCCAGAATGTCTCTAGCAGGTACCCAACTTCTCTCCTCCGGACCGTAACCTTCCCAGTCCACCAAGTACTGGAATCCACGTCCCCTCCGCCTTGAGTCCAGAATACGATCAACCGAATAAGCGGGTTCCCCTTCTACGAGTCGCGGCGGTGGGGGAACCGGGGCTGGCGGATTAATGCGGGCATAAAACACGGGTTTGATTTTGGATACATGGAAAACGGGATGAATTCTCCTGTACACTGGAGGAAGATTGAGGCGGACTGCCACCGGACTAATGATCTTGGTGACAGAGAACGGGCCAATGAATTTAGGAGCAAGCTTATTAGACACGGATCGGAGAGGGATGTTCTTGGTAGAAAGCCACACTTTGGAACCGACGACGTATACGGGAGGTCTCGACCGGTGGCGATCGGCCTTGGCCTTGGTGCGTGCTCCCACTTGGAGTAGAGTCTCGCGGGCTCTAGTCCAAGTGCGATGACACCTCTGGACAAAAGCGTGAGCGGAGGGAACCGCGACTTCGGATTCCAGACTAGGAAAAATTGGTGGCTGGTAACCTATACTACATTCAAACGGAGATAGGCCCGTGGATGACACAGGTAACGAATTGTGGGCGTACTCCACCATTGACAGTTGTTGGCTCCATGAGGAAGGATTCTTGGAGACCAGACATCGCAACGTTCTCTCCAAATCCTGGTTGGCTCTCTCAGTTTGACCATTGCTCTGGGGATGAAACCCTGAGGACAGACTAACAGTAGCACCCAGTAATTTACAAAATTCTTTCCAAAATTTGGACACGAATTGGGGTCCTCTGTCGGAAACCACGTCCGTCGGGAGGCCATGTAACCGAAAGACGTGGTTAACGACTGTTAACGCTGTCTCCTTGGCTGAGGGTAATTTGGGCAAGGGAATAAAGTGGGCCGCCTTAGAGAACCGTTCCACCACGGTCAAAACTACCGTGTTACCCTGAGAGGGTGGGAGGGCGGTGACAAAATCTAGAGCGATATGGGACCAGGGTCTCGAAGGGATCGGCAGCGGTTGAAGGAGCCCATCTGGGGGTCTATTGGAAGTCTCACCAGTGGCACAAACTGAGCAAGCCAAAACAAAACTGTGAACATCGCGAGCCATGAGTGGCCACCAAAATCGTTGCTTGACTAAAGATGTAGTGCGACTGACTCCTGGATGACAAGCCACATTGGAACAATGACCCCACTGAATGACGTCGGACCGTAATCCCTCTGGCACAAATAACCGGTTCGGTGGGCAGCCGGCCGGAGGCGTTACCCCTTGTAAGGCCGTCTTGACCTTCGATTCGACCTCCCATGTGAGTGTGGAGACAATTAGGGTCTCCGGAAAAATGCACTCAGGAGTAGACGGGCGATCGGAACGGTCAAAAATACGTGATAAAGAATCGGGTTTGATGTTCTTGGAACCCGGGCGATACGAGAGAGTAAAGTCAAAACGTCCGAAAAAAAGTGCCCACCGAGCCTGCCTGGAGTTCAATCTTTTAGCAGTTCTAATGTATTCCAAATTCTTATGATCGGTCCACACGATAAAAGGTACCCCCGACCCTTCTAACCAGTGACGCCATTCTTCCAATGCTAGTTTGACTGCCAACAACTCTCGGTTACCAATGTCATAGTTACTTTCGGCAGGGGACAACCGGTGAGACAAAAACGCGCACGGATGCATTCTGTCGTCTGCAGAAGAACGCTGGGATAGCACTGCACCTACCCCCACCTCTGATGCGTCGACCTCCACCACGAACTGACGTGATGGATCAGGGGTAACTAGGATGGGGGCTGAAACAAAGCGGCCTTTCAGTTTGGCAAACGCAGCCTCAGCTGCGTTTGACCACCTGAACGTAGTTCTGGGGGAGGTCAAGGCGGTCAGAGGTGAGGCTAGTTGGCTGAAATTGCGAATGAACCGCCGGTAAAAATTGGCGAACCCCAGAAACCTCTGTAGGGCCTTACGGGAATCTGGACTTGGCCAATCCACCACAGCCTTAACCTTCTCAGGATCCATACGCACTCCCTCAGACGACACAATGTACCCTAAGAAAGGAACAGACTGTGCGTGAAAAGCGCATTTCTCCGCCTTGACAAAAAGCCCATTCTCTAACAGCCTCTGAAGCACTCGTCGAACGTGCTGCACGTGCTCCTGGAGAGAAGAAGAAAAAAAATCAATATGTCATCCAGGTAAACATATATGAACTGATCGACCATATCTCGCAGCACGTCGTTGACGAGTGCCTGGAAGACTGCCGGGGAGTTGGACAGCCCGAAGGGCATAACCAAGTATTCAAAGTGCCCCCTGGGGGTGTTAAAGGCAGTCTTCCATTCATCCCCCCTCCTAATGCGGACCAAATGATAAGCGTTACGTAAGTCCAGTTTAGTGAAGATTGACGCTCCCTGCAACCTCTCGAAGGCTGAGGACATCAGCGGCAAAGGATAAGTATTCTTTATCGTGATGTTGTTCAGCCCCCGGTAGTCAATACAAGGTCGCAGAGACCCGTCCTTCTTCCCCACAAAAAAGAACCCCGCCCCCGCTGGAGAAGAGGAGGGACGGATGAACCCCGCTGCTAGAGAATCAGAAATATATTTCTCCATAGCCTCTCTCTCTGGAACAGAAAGTGAATATAACTTGCCCTTAGGCGGAGACGTACCTGGCAATAACTCTATAGCACAGTCATAGGGACGATGCGGAGGGAGAAAAGCAGCACGAGACTTACTGAACACCTCCTTCAGGTCGTGATACTCCGTGGGCACGTTTGACCAATCCACTGTCTCCTCCTGAAACTTAGAAACAGAAACAGACGGACAGGCAGACACAAGACAAGATTCATAACATTTAGTGCTCCATTCCGATACTGATTTCTGCTGCCAATCTATCCTGGGGTTGTGTTCGGTGAGCCAGGGGTGTCCTAAAACGATGGGTGCCAGGGGGGAGTCCAGAATGTAGAAGGAGATGGTTTCAGAGTGGTTGCCAGATACAATGAGTGTGACGGGTCCAGTAGTGAACGAAATAGTGGGAAGGGCTTGGCCATTGAGAGCGTGGACATCGATGGTGCGAGTGAGGGGTAGAAGGGGAGCTTGAAACTTAAGTGCAAATGTGTAGTCCATGAAGTTACCTTCAGCCCCAGAGTCCAGTAGTGCTTGACAGTCGTGAGTGTGGGCTGACCATCTTAGTCTTACCGGAAGGAGTGTAGATGTTGATGAGGTCTTCTCAGCGGAGATCCCACCCGACAGTAGCCTCAAACTTACTGCCAGGCTTGCCCCTTTTACCGGGCAGTTATAAGCGAAATGTCCCACTGCGCCACAGTAAAGGCAAAGGCCCTGGGATCTCCGCCTCTCCTTCTCCTCCCGGGAAAGCCGAGCTCGCCCGACCTGCATGGGCTCGTGATCGTAGATGAGGCTGACCACGTCCCTGCCGCTGGCTCGTAAGTCCGGTGTAGCTGCCGGAACCCGAGTGGGTAATGGCCGACGCTCGACTCGGGAGATTCGAGAATCTACCCAAATAGCCAGCTCAATTAACCCATTCAGAGAAGTCGGTAGATCCATGGCGTAAATCTCCCTCTGGACGCGGTCAGCCAGCCCATGCAGGAACATATCCCACTGCGCCTCCTCGTTCCACTGACACTCTGCCGCCAGAGTCCGGAACTCAATGGAGTAATCTGACACCGACCCATCCTCTTGTCTCAGATCCGCGAGGATTCGAGCCGCCTCTCTCCCCGCGACCGCACGGTCAAAAACTCTCCTCATCTCGGCGGAGAGTGTCTGGAACGAGGCACAGCATGGATCTTGGTTCTCCCACACCGCTGTTCCCCATAGCGCTGCTCTCCCCGTCAGTAGCGTGAGCACAAACGCCACTTGGCTTTGTTCACTGGCAAAGGTCCTGGGCTGCAGAGAGAAGTGCATCGAACAGCGAGTTAGAAATGCTCTGCAAAAGCTCGGCTCACCGTTGTAAAGCTCGGGAGTGGGTAGGCGGGGCTCTGACAGGGAGACGTTCTCAGGTTGTACGCGGGGAGCTGGCGGTGCGGGTGGCACAGTGGGAACCCGCAGATGTTGTAATTGCTGGGTGAGCTCGGACACCTGCGTCACAAGAGCTTGAATAGCCCGACCCGATTCCTTCATGTTCCTCTCCTGGGTGTCCATCCGAGAAATACTGGACCTGATGTAATCCTCCAGAGAAGGAGAGGAACCGCTTGCTGCTTCCATCGCTTGGTCAGATCGTTCTGTCATGAAACACAAGGTGGAAGCAAAGATGCAAGTAAAGGTTTATTAAGGTCAGAAGACAACACAGTAACAAAGTCTCTCGGGTGGGCTGGTGACGCAGGGACTAGATGGACAGCGTGCTGGTGACGAGTGGTGATGGTGAATCCAGTGCAGGTGAACATCCAGACGATACGAAAACCATGAAGACTCCAAACAGACGAGGACCAGGAACAAGGCAGCAGACGGCACACGATGAACAACACAGAGGACATCAACCAACGATCTGACAAAGACAGGAGAGTGCGGTGAGACTTTATAGGTGAGTGGATTGGCAGCAGCTGGTGCGGGTAATGAGATCAGCTGGCGCGCTGATGAGCACTGAGCGGCGACGCCCACTCACACATACACACACAGAGAACAACAATGCACGAGACAAGAAACCAGTGAATTCATGAACCGTGACAGATTTTGAGGTGACCAAAATTCCTGTTAAATTATCAAACTTCCACAAACAAATTCTCCAATATTGGAAAATGATATTCACCCATAACTTTTCTCCACATGGATCCACCTTATGGAACAATAGGGTCATTCATTATTATCAACAGAAAATCATTGTTCAGGTATGATTGGTATGAAAATGGCGTTGTGTTTGTGAATGATATTATAGATGATAATGGTAACTTCTTTGAATATAAAGCTTTCTTAGACAAATATAATTTAAACTGTACGAATAGAGAATACAGCAAGATCTGTAAAGCAATACCTGTAGCATTATTGCAGTTAATTCAAAGCACATTGTTATATTCAATAGTAAGACCCTTACCAACTTTACCAAATTTAGTTATTAATGACTGTAGTTTAGTTGACTATAAATGTAATAATAAATATATTAATGGTGTTTTGAAATCTAAATTGTTTTTTGATTATAACAGAGGATTGTGTGTACAGGTTCCGAATATGGTTGCATTGTCCGTAGAAAAAACACATTTTAAATTCATCAAATGGCCCATTTCCCCAAAAGTCAAAGAGACTCACTTTAAAATAATTTATAAGATATATCCGGTTGCTGATTTTCTTAGAAAAAGATTCAAATTTGTTGTAGACCCCTGTGTTTTTTGTGAGATGGCTGATGAGACTCTGGAACACATGTTCTTCTTTTGCCCCGTGGTCAATAGTTTTTGGTCCGAGTTACATAATTGGCTGTCACTTAAGATTGATAATATCCCTTACCTCACCTTGTCACACATCCTCTTTTATATGGATAATGTAGATTCATCAGTATCAGATTTAGTCAATATGATTATTCTTATGGGTAAATATCATATTCATTGCAGTAAGTGGAGATGTTCTAAGCCTTCCTTTGTTTGGTTTATAAATGATTTTAAATTGTTTTTTACCTCACTGAAAAAGATCAAATCTACTAAAATTGCAAGGAAAATGTGTAGTGACATATCTAGGAAACTACTGTTTTGATTAATCTCCCCTTGTGTGTGTGTGCAGCTCCAAATGGTAATTCTTTTCTTTAGCCTTTTTGCCTGTGACTTGTCTATTTTGAAGTAGCTCCCCCTTGTTCTTTTGTTTTCTGTTGTTTTCTGCTTGGTTAGTACTGTTTGTATAGTGACAACATTTGTATATTGGTATGTGTATTCTCTTTCCCCTACGAGAGTTTTGTATGTTGTTGTTTTTGTCAATAAAAAAAAAAAGAAAAAAAAAAAAAGGTAAATCAATTATTATATAAATGTATATATAATTTTAGTACTTATTTAAATAAAACACCCTAAATTTTTAATTATTTTGTATTTGATTTAAAAAGATTTATCAAATATAAATCAAGTAACGAAGATCATAGACATGATACAAAAAACAAATATCAAGCTACACTTGAAATTATGAATTTGTACATGTATAAATATAACTTAGGAATGTACATGTTTGTTAAATAATGAAATGTATACATAAATGATTGCCTATAATCATATAGTATATTTATTAAATGTACATAAACATTCATTAAACTTATTAAAGTCCTGTGTAAAAGAAAAAAGAACATTGTCTCATGAATGACCTTTATTTTAAATTATATTTTGCTATCATATAAGTTACATTAGTATTTCAATACTTTGTCTTTGTTTTATAAAACAGCTGTAACTTAAAATAGGCTTTATTTGTTGTTCTGAAATCAGAATGATCAACAACAATTCTGAACTAGATGGTAAAGTTAATTGAAAAACTAAGTTGGCTTGAAAAAGCCAAGCCAGAAAGTTTGAAAAAGTTTTACAATGTTCTAGCATGGTTTAACATTTTCTAGTGTTAGTGGATAACAGCTTAAAGACCCAGGGCCAGATATGATGAAAGAACACCAGGAGTCGTAAGGTCCATCAAATAAGTCAAAATTTACTGAAGAATAGTTC